>NC_047665.1:12408789-12708789 GCF_011762505.2 Arvicanthis niloticus
CCTAGAAACAAGACCGAGGGCTAGCTGAGCACTGGGGTATCCATCTTTCCTTCCCGCCTGTGGATACAGTGTGACTAGCCAACTGCTGCTGCACCTTCTCCACCGTGATGGACGGTACCCTGGACCTATGAGTAAAACAAATCCTTCTGTAAGTCGCTTCTGTGAGGATATTTTATCAAAGCGGTGAGACTACCAGCTGATACAGTCCATTTCCTTTACTGTTCCATGGGGCAGCTTTTATGGCAGTGCAGGCCAACTCTCAGAGGCTGCAGTGGTAAATCCTACTGAGAAGATGAGACAAATTCCATTTCTCTGCATCCCTTCCTTGCAGATGTATGTGCTTACAATTGAGATCATGAATGATGTCAAAACTTTTTCAGGTAATTACCAAACAAATACTGATATTTATCAGGAACTCCAACTTCACGATTGCCATGATATTTTCAATTCTTTCTTGGGTGAAGAGACTGAGGTCCCTGTCTTTAGCTCAGACTGGCCTGGGACTTGCTGTGTAAGCGTAGGTTGGGTCCAAAACCCAAATCCTCCTGTCTCAACTTCCTGAGTACTGGGATTATACATACACACCTCCCCACCCTACTTTTGATAAGTGTGTGGGGGACTAGACTCAGATTCTTGTGTCTTCATGGGCGGCACATCACTAACTGACTCGTCGTCCTGTCCCTAGCCATATTTTTCTGCCACAATCTAGAAATGAGCACATCCGGAGAAGCCTCCATAAAACACAGCAGTACCCTAAACACACCCATCCCGCTCTATCTGCTCCCTACCACTCATGTTAACGACGATCAAATCTCATACTGAAAGTTGTACATGACCATCAAGGTGTACGCTGCACCTGCATCCCTGTTGATTCTGTTTCTCATCTTGTGGCAGCCCATGTGTTCCTCTGCGTCGTCTTCATTAAGTTTTCTGGACTCTTCTTTACAGCAAGTGTCTGTGGGTGGTTAACTCGGAGTCTTCCCCTTCCCCTCCCACTTGAGTGGTAGTCTGGAGTGGAAATCAGATTCTGGTTTGGTTGCTTCTCATCTTCAGACTAATGTTGCTGCCACTGAGGTGTCGTCTCGAGTTTGGGTTGGAAGAGCTTCAGTGCTGTGCCAGGGTTTATCCCTTTGTAAGCAACTGAGCTTTCCCCGCCCACTCATGTAACACCTTTTCGGGAGAAAATTATGATTTGATCCATAGAAACTGTGCGTGGTGGGGGAGGGGTGGCGCTGTGAGATGCACGAAGTGTTCCAGTCGAGATAAGTGTCTTCATCTCTTCAAACATTTATCATTTCCCAAATAGAAGCCTTCCAAATTCTTTCTTGTAAATTCTTTGGTCTTAGTATTTGTGTTTTGTTTTCTTTTGTTTGCCAGGGTTTCACGTAGGTCTTCAAATTCGCTATTTGGCTAAGGGTGACCTGGAGCTTCTGGTCCCCCTGCTTCCACCTCCTGAGTGCTGGGATTTCAGGAGTACATCATAACCACACCTGGCATGTGCAGTGCTGGGGACTGAACCAGAGCTTTGAGCATGGCTGGGCAAGCACTCTGCCAAGAGATCCATAGGATATCATTTAGCCCAGGCTGGCCTTAGATGACCTGTGTAGCCAGGGATGGCCTTGGACATCCAATCTTCCCTCCTCCATTTCTTAAATGGATGACAGGAGTACATCACCATATTGACAACTTCTAACATAGGATATACCACCAAATTCGTGCTACGGCTCAAAGCAACAGCAGGATTCATCTCTTCTAAGTATGCCTTAGTTCCCACTGATGGACCTTCTCACCCCCTTCCCACTATTCTTCCCAGCCTTGCTAACTAGTGCTTTCAAATTCAGTACTTTCAAAGAAGGAACATTTTCTGTATCCACATCCAGGGGGATCATGTGGTGTTTGCTGCTCCGTATATGGTTTACTTAATGTAACACACTATCTCCAGGTCCACCTCTGTAGTTGCAAATCACGGCATTTCATACTTTTTATGGATATATATATATATATATATATATATATATATACATTTTCTGTAATTACTCATCAGTTGACAGTTATTTAGGCTGGCATTCCATTCCGTGGTTACAGGGAATGGTGGCATAAGGACATGGGGGAATGTCTCTTTGGCATACCGATTTAAGTTCATATATATTTATAAGCCAGATTTCTAGACCATATAGCACTTTTATGTTCCGGGGAGTCTACATGCAGTTTTTAATATCAACTGCATTCATTCAGACTACTGCTAATGCTATGCTGATGTTTCTCTCTTCTCTCTGTCTTTGCTGGTGCTTGTCAGTTTTCGTTTCTTGATGGTAGTCATTGTCACTGGGGCAGAGTGATATCTTGTTAAGGTTTCGATTTCCATTTTTCTGATGATCAGTGATGGTGAACATTTTAAAAAAGATTTTATTTTTGATTGTGTGTGTGTGTGTGTGTGTGTGTGTGTACCTGTGGAGTTACCTGTGGAGGCCAGAAGGGGGCACTGGATTCCTGGAGCTGGAGTTACAGGTGGTCGTGTGCTACTAGATTTAGGAACTGAACTTGAATCCTCTATAAGAGCAGCAAATACTTTTAGCTAATAAGCCATCGGTCTAGCCTCGGCTTAGGGTTTCTATCGCTCAGATAAAATGCCATGCTTTTAGCTACTTGGGGTAAAAGGATTTATCTCAAATTACAAGTTATAAGTTCATCACTGAGGGAGGCCAGGGCAGGAACCTGGAGGCAGGAGCTGATGCAGAGGCCATAGAGGGATGCTGCTTACTGGCTTGCTCCCTATGGCTTGCACAGCCTACTTTCTTATAGAACCCAGAACCACCAGCCCAGGGACGGTCCCACCCGCAGTGGCCTGGGCTTTCTCACTTCAATCACTAATTAAGAAAATGCTCTACAGACTTGCCTGCAGCCTGACATTATGAAGGCATTTTCTTAATTGAGGTTCCCTCCTAACTGATGACTCTAGCTTGTGTCAAGTTGACATCAAACTAGCCAGTACGACTACAGCTTTGCAGTCTGTTTTGAAGTAGTCAGATACGGTGATGTCTACAGCTGTTTTCACTAATGATGACTTTGTTCTCTGGCTTTCTTTTTTTTGTTGTTATTTTATATGAATTTTAGGATGTTCTTCTGCAGAAACATGACTGATATTTTCATATGGACTGCATGGAATCTGAATATTTCTGTGGGCAGTGTAAACATTTAATAGGATTTTTCTTTCTCATCTACAAACAAGGGATGGCTTTCAGCCTGTGTGCGCCTTCTTCCATTTTTTTCCCCCATAAACATTTTATTCTTTCCAATGCAGAGAACTTTCATCTCGTTAATTAACCTATCTTTGGGGGATGTTATTTTTGGTAAGTGTTATAAATGTCTTTGCTTTCTTGAGCTCTTCTTCAGGTAACTTGTTATGGGTGTGTAGACAAGATATTGATTTGATTGCATTGATTTTGTATCCTGCCATTTGGCTGAATTTGTAATCACTATTAATTACTCTTTATTTATTATTCTACTAGGTGTGTGTGCACATGCACACATGCAGACAGTGACGGTTTGATTCTTTCCTTTTCCATTCCAATATGGTGTATTTCTTTGACTTACTGATTGTCTTGGCTAGGACTTCCATCTCTGTGTTAAACAGCGCTGGTAAAAATGCACATCTTTACCAAGTCCCAGACCTTAGTGGGAATGCATTCACCTCTGGACACTCCACACCACATGCTATTGGCCACAAGCTTTAGGAGTCTTCTTTCTTAATCTCGTCCTCCTAAGATGAAGCTATTAGTTCCACATATTTGTGAATGAATGTCTCTTCATATTTTCTTTGAGAAAATGCCAACACCAGTGTGTTTCTAGCATCAAAGATTTTCTTTCTTTCTTTTTTACTATTCATAATTATGTCAGCCTTCTTATTTTTTTATTTATTTTTTATTGGACATTTTATTTATTTACATTTCAGATGTTATCCCCTTTCCCCATTCTCCCCCCAACCAAACACCTCCTATCCCATCTCCCCTCTTCCTGCTTCCACTCCCACCTCCCTGCCCTCAAATTCCCCCACACTGGGTGTCCAGCCTTCACAGGGCCAAGGATCTCCTCTCCCACCTATGCCCGACAAGGCCATCCTCCCCTACATATACAGCTGGAGCCATGGGTCCCTCCCTATGTGCTCCCAGGCTGGTGGTTTGAACCCTTGGAGCTCTGGTTGGTTGGTATTGTTGCTCTCCCCATGGGGTCACAAACCCTTTCAGCTCCTTCAGTCTTTTCTCTAACTTCTCCATTGGGAACCCCATGATCAGTTCAATGGTTAGCTGTGAGCATCCACCTCTGACTATGTCAAGCTCTGGCAGAGCCTCTAAGGAGACAGCTATATCAGGCTCCTGTCAGCATGCACTTCCTGACATCTGCAGCGGCTGCCTTTGGTGACTGCACATGGGATGGATCCCCAGGTAGGGCAGTCTCCGGATGGCCCGTCCTTCAGTTTCTGTTCCACACTTTGTCTCCATATTTGCTCCCAAAATCAAATATTTTCATTCATTCATTTATCCATTCATTGATTCATTCATTTATTCATTCTTTTTTTGGCATTGGAGGTTGAACCTAGGGCCTCACACATGCTAGGCAAGTGTTCTATTCCTAAGCTATATCCCCAGCCCCCTTTTAATTTATTCTTTGGAGAGAGGTTTGTACTAAGTTACACAGGCTGGTCTTGCACTCACTGTGTTCCCTGGTCAGGCCTTGAGCTTCCTCCTGCCTCAGTCTCTGGACTAGCTTGGAATCCGATCATAACAATGTTGACAGTGTTCTTAGATCTCTGCTGCACTGTTTGTGGGACAGTTCTGCTATGTTGGACCTGTATCAATGTCACAACAGTGGTGGTGGTGGTGTTTCCACTGTTCCAGGGCACCAGTTAGCTTGGCGTCCACCATAGCCCTTGGTAGTGGAGTGTGTTCAGCTAACTTTTTGACATTGGTCATGGGTTCCACATGTCTCTGCAATGTGGTTGGGGTATCTGTGGTGACTTTGATAATGGTGGTTATCATGTAAGTATGTGACATTTGGCCTGTTAGTCACAGGAGTCACAGGAATAACATTGGGTTCTGTGGTTACATAACTCTGCGGAAGTTTGGAAAACGGACTTCTACATAAAATGGCGATGCCAGTAGGTTTTAGGAAAGTCAAGCGTGGTACCAACCTGCGTGCTCAGGATGCTTTACTCATGAACGAGAGTTATGAGTGTGTGTGGAGGTGTGTGCACAGAGGCGTGTGCATGTGTGTACTTATTCCTGTGTGTTTGCATGTATCTGCAGGTGTGTGTGTGTGTGTGTGTGTATAGGTCAGTTGTTGATTTTGAGTGTCTTCCTCAGTCACTCTTTACCCCACTTTTTTAAAATAAAGATTTATTTATTTATTTTGTGTATACGAGTGCTCTGTTTTCATGCACACAAGAAGAGGGAATGAAATTCCATTAAAAGATGGTTGTGGGCCACCAAATGATTGCTGGGAATTAAACTCAGAATCTCTGGAGGAGCAGCCTGTGTTCTTAACTGCAGAGCCATCTCTCCAGCCCGATCCAGCCCTCTCCAGTGTACTTTTAGAGAGAGGGTCATTGAACCTGAAGTCCACAAATCTAACTGTGCTGGCTGCCCAGCAAGCTCCAGGGATCTACCAGTCTCTGCCTTCCCAGAAGTGGGATTAAACGTATGCGCAAACACACAGCAATCATGTTTCCCTTATTTTACGTGGGTCTGGGGGACCAAACTCAGGTCCACGTACTTAGAAGGCAATCAATCACTTTAATGACTGAGCTATCTCCCCAGCCCTGAGAATTATGGTTCCAATAGAGATCTGATGATACATCTGCAGTGGTGGGCTAACAGAGCAGAATCCTGGCATTGGCCTTAGAACTCATGTGACTCAGATGGTTCCGCTGGTGACATTCTGTAACCTTGACATTGGTAGTGGTGGGTCAATAACCTTGACACAGGTGCTGATGGATTTCTGTAACCTTGACACTGATGTCGGTGCAGTGGAGGGAGGACCAGCCACATCTGCAGCTGCAGAGACTCAGTTTTGAGAAGTGGGTCAAGTGTTACATAAAGTTACATAACAATAGATGACAAAACCAGACCTAAGTTTGGGTTTTCTGCATAATGCAAACAAACCCCTTTCTGCACCACACTATGAGGCTCATTCAGTCTAAATTTAAAGGCGTCTGTGTCTTCTAGCTTTCTCAGGGCTTACAGGACCGGGGCTGCCTCCCTTGTCATGACTATAGTCACAATGTCTGTCCACTTGTGCACATTCATGGGTGGGACTGATCAAAGTCACGCACTGCATGGTGTGCATTTGGACTTCCGGAAACTTGTGGTAAACAGCGAAGAAGGTTTTCTGCTAAACTGAAGTGCTCTGTGGCTTACTCAAAACCCCACATATTTACTAAATCATGAAGGTGTCCTGACTAATTTCATGTCAACATTACACAAGCTAAAGACATTTGGGAAGATGGACTTGAGAAAATGCTTCCAGAAGGTGGGTTTGTAGGCAAGTCCGTAGGGCATTTTCTTTATTAGTGATTGATGAGTGAAGGTCCAGCCCATTGTGGGTGGAGCCACCCCGGGCAGGTGGTCCTGGGGTAGATAAGAAAGCAGGCTGAGCAAGCTATGGGAATAAGCCAGTAAGCAGCACCCCTCTGTGGCCTCTGCCTAAATTCTTGACTCCAGGTTCCTGCCCTGTTTGAGTTCCTGCCTTTACTTTCCCCAGTGATCTGGAACTGTCAGCTGAAGTCCACCTTTTCCTCCCCAAGCTGCCTTTGGTCATGGTGTTTAATCACAGCAGTAGAAACCTAATTAAGGCAGAAGGTTGATGTTAGTGAAAGTGTTCGTTGTATACGTGGCCAAATTCTTTCTTTAAAAAAAAAATTCAAGAACTTTCAGAAATTTTGTACAGACCCAGGAACATGATGTTCAGGTTGAGGGAGGAAGCAATCCCATTGAAAACATGTTTTAATAATATTCGCATAAACATTTAAGATTTCCACATCTTGCAGTGTATAAGGTATACTTGAATAAAAGCTTTGAGAACTATACATGTTATGACAATGGCAATGCTAACAGGTTTGATAGAAGTCAAGGGTCTGTCAATCTTGGCATTTAAGATGTTTCCTATAGAGGCAGGTTTTCGGTTTCGGTTTAGGGTTTTATTAGAGACATAATCACACCCAGAGTCACATTACAACTTACTTATTCTGTGTGTGTGTGTGTGTGTGTGTGTGTGAGAGAGAGAGAGAGAGAGAGAGAGAGAGAGAGAGAGAGAGAGAGAGAATAACAGTGTCCACATGGAAGTCAGAGGACAGCCTGTAGGAGTTGTATCTCTTCTTCTACTATCCCTAAGATGTAGGTCTCAGGGATTAAATTCAGGACAAGAGACTTGGCAGTTGACACCTTTAACCATGAACCCTTCTTACTATCCATATTCGGATTGAATTTAAAGGTACAGCGTGACATAAGAAATGTATATTGCTTCCCCAACCCCCTACATCATTAGGACGTTTCTGTTGCTCTCAGTTCCCAGAGCTCATGATCTATTTCTTCCCCTTACAGTACTTGGGATGCATCGAAGTTCTGCGCTCAATGAGGTCTCTTGACTTCAGTACAAGAACTCAGGTTACCAGGTAAGCTCTTTTCAAAGTGGATGCCTGTGACTTTATTTCTGAAAGGGAAGAGCTCAAAAGTTCACAACCTAGGAATTTCTAGCAGAAAGCTCGCCCCTTCCAATACCAGAGGCTGGCGATGAAGTCAGGACCCACACTGTGTTAAAATATAGGTGGATCTGTCCATGCATGGAGAGGTATGTCTCTTGTTGAGAGCACCATGACTGGCACCTGAGCCTTCTGGGATATTTTTATAATTAAGTGGCAAGCAATCATAATTAAGGGATAACTGTGTGTTTGTATTTGTTTCCCTAATGTAGGAGCCACTAATGTAAGGTCAATACTAAAATCACCAAACTATGTTCTTTCTGAAAAAATGAAGACTGATATATCCAGAGTGAATTTCCAAAGTGCGTAGGGAGAACAAATTTCACAAGGTTGGAGGTGGAAGTGTTCATGGGAGAAGATCATTTAGGAAGGAGATTGACTTTTAAAATAGTTTATTTCCAATTTATATTTTAGGTTGTATACAAGAATACTGGGTTTCATTATGACATTTTATTGTTATTAATATTTTAGTATAAAATACTAGATTTCATTATACTTTCACACACACATGCTAATGTGCTGTGTTCACATGCACCTCCTGTCACTCTCTTTTGTCCTCTTTCCCTTTCAACTTGTCCCCTTCTGTCCCCAAATACTCTTTCTGTTTTAATGTTGCATATATTTAAATCTTTATTCTACAAATGAGAGAAAACATGTGATTTTGTTTCCTCTCTGATTACCCTTTCTTGTTCCCCTTGCCTCCTTCTCTGAAATAGCCCCCATTTCCACTTTTAACACACACACACACACACACACACACACACACACACACTTCTGTTAGTCTGGCTTATTTCACTTAACACAGCGATCTCTGGTTCCAAATATTTTTCCTACAAATGGCCATCATTTAAAGTATTTTCTATGTATTTCCTACATTCTAAACTTCTCATGAGCCAGGACTGAGGCACTTTTCAGTGAAACGTTATAGCTAAATATAGTTTCCAATAAAGTCAAGCTTATTTTTTTTTCAAATACTGATTGCTCGTTGTGTTATCGAAGACAGCGGCTGTGACGTAGCAGCACTCCTGTGGTCCAGAGGTCTCTATTGCATTGGCAGTTGCTCAGACAACTTCCTCAGCGAGTGACACTTGATTATGTCATCCAGGCCACCGTATTGTGCTTCTCTGAGTCAGGAAACCATGCCTGAAGGTTTAAGTCATCATGTGTAATCATTACTTGTTACGTCTGGACCACTGCCCTAAGTACTGTCATACATAATGCCTGTTCCTCTTCACAAGGGAAGTCCATGGTCAAGCACTGATGTTTGTCTTCTCCCTAAAGCAACTCAGGAGGCTTGGTGGGAACATATCAAAACCGGTGAACTAAACCAAAGGACTCCATCCCCACCCAGTTTGTGAAAAGACAGAGGAATTGTGTTCTGAAGTGAGAGTTTCTAAAAGAAAAGTCTGTTTCTCTGGTCACTTACTAATTCACTGTGCTCAGGACCACAGGGACAGCAGATCAGTGAAGAGGCTTTTCAGGGGAGCTGTGAGAGAGACCGAGTGAGCTTCCCTGACAGGCTAGGGCTCTTACTAGGGCTTGTGAGGGGGTTGGTTGTGGGGCTGGGGACTTTTCAGAAGTGTTAGAATATGGATTAGGGCAGATGGTGTTGAGGGTTAAATCAAGAGGGGCAAGAACAGTATTTGTGGCGATTTGATGATCTGGGGGGAAGCTTAATCACAGGAAGGAGACAGCATTGAGGCTGGTCTCTCCTTCCTGTGTCTCAGAGACAGAAGATAAGATGGCTGTCTTAGAGTGTTCTGTTGCTGTGAAGAGACCCCATGACCACAGCAACTCTTATAAAGGAAAGCATTCATTGGGGCTTGCTTACATTTTCAGAGATTTAGTCCATTCTTGTCATGGTGGTAAACGCGACAGCAGACAGGCAGGCATGGTGCTAGCTAGAGAAGGAGCTGAGAGTTCTACATCCAGATCCACAGGCAGCAGAGAGAGACCAGGCTTGGCCTGAGCGTTTGAAACCCCAAAACCCACCCCAAGAAACATACCTTCTCCAACAAGGCCACATCTATCTCCTAACCCCTCCCAAGTAATGTCACTTCCTAATGACAAGAATTCGAGTATATGAGCCTATGGGGGTTGGTGGGCATTCCTAGTCAAACCACCACAGTGGCCACTTTGACTCTCTCTCATTGGCAAAGCACACACTGTCATACATGCAGAGCGATCCCACTGCCTAGGGTTGCGGGAACTGTGTTCATATTCATCTGTGTGATGGCTGTCTTTAAATTCTAGTGCAATCTTTCTACTGGGTTTCCTCTTTGGATTTCGGAGAGGCTTTTGTTCCACTGACCTAGTTATTAAATTCCACCATGAGTTGTGGTGCTAAGGAACATGAGCCGTCTGCTCTGCCCAGGTGTCCAGTGTTGATGCACAAATGACTGAGGGTCATTTAAGGGAGTACCACCCTGCTCCTCTGGGGTGGTAGTAAGGGGAGCAAGTAAATAATTAGTTTTTCCTCAGATGAGGATATTCTTCTTAGGGGCCTGTGGGTGGAATCCAAGTGGACAGAAGGACTCACATCATAGAAGACAGCAGGTGACCAGCACTGGTGGGCATGGAGTTCGGATGCCTTTCTCCAGTCCCATTCCGAGGTGTGAAAGTGCTTCAGCACACTGGGGCAAGGGGAATGTCAATCATAGGCTCAGATAAAGGTGGTGCTGCATTCTGGTTTCAGCAGCATTGCCTCGGGTTTCATTAGACATTTGAGAGCTATGTCATTTTCTCTGTGATGCCCTCAATCCCGGTGTTATCTCTATTATGTAACATGTTTCTTGTCGAAGTTTGTTCCCGGAGCATACTCACACAAAAATAATAATTTGATCCATTAGCAATAAAAAGGAGCTGTTTTCCTCCAGAGGGAATGCTTTGCCATGCCTTGCAGATTCACCACAGGATGGAGCTTTAAAAATGTTTTAAATAGAAATAGGGTTATGTCACTTTCTGTCTCTCTTTTATTCCTTAAGCCCTTCCCACCTGCTTTCCTTCCAGTGTGGAGCTTTTAAGGCCTTACTGGCAACTATGTTAACTGTGCCTGCCTATCTAATTAAATACTTCCTCCATAATTTATATAGCAAAAATATTCTTGAAAGGTTTCAGGGAACTTCACATGGTCAGATTATAGAGATGCTGGGTGAACTTATTTCTAAAAGTATTTAATTAAGTTCATTTTGTAAGCAAATGATATTTAATTAAGTTATGATATTTAAGCTATGATATTTAATTAAGTTCATTTTGTAAGCAAATAAGCTCTATGTATCTGTTTACTGCACTTTAAAATATAAATTAAATTTTTTACCCATTATTTGGAGGCACTGACAGTGGTGTCACAGACCTTTTTCAAGGTAGGTTTAATTTCATTCTATTCCTGGCAACTAAATTTATTGATTTTTTTTTTTTTTTAGTGATAGAAGTCATGGATTTCCAGCTAAAACATGTCTTTTAATTGTTTTCAACTAATACATAACTTTAAAAACCTAAATTTAATTGCTTCTATGTAGTGTGTAGTTTTGCCTATACGGCTTTGTGCTCCAGGATGGTTGCACGCGTTCACCTGCTCCAAAGAGCTGTCTCCGATTCATGAATAGAATACACAAACACACACACACAAACACACACAAACAAACACACACACACACAAACACACACACAAACACAAAACACACACAAACACACACACACAAACACATACACAAACACACACACAAACACACACAAACACACACAAACACACACAAACACACACAAACACACACAAACACACACACACACACACACACACACACACACACACACACACACACACACGCCAGTTATTCTTGAAATGCCTTGGCTAACTCCAGAGTTAAATTAGGATTGTGTACTCCTACTTCTTCCCCTGCTACCCCAGGGCCAACTGGAAATGTAGCCAGAGGCTACTTACCCTACAACTTACTTGGCTGGCTGGATTTCTCTCTTCAGCTACTGCACTACTGCGGCCCCTTCTCCCTTTCCTTGTCCTCCAGATTCTCTCTGCATCCTTTCTGGGCAATTTTCAGTGTCCCGCTCCATGATCAGCCTTTGGCTAATAGCAACTTTATTGATAGATCAGAAATCAATTGAGGGCCAGGACCTTTAGTGTCAGTAAACACAGATTCCCAATTAAATCAAAACATCAGAACCACCGTCTACACTTCCAGACTTACTGGCTCAATGGCTGTCAAAAAAAAAAAATCTTATATTTCTGATACCTTAGTTTACAGGGATAGGTGATATGTACACTCCAATCACTGCCTACTCTGCTGAGAAGATGGCCTGACTGTAGGGCCCAGCTCTGTCAAGCCAATTTTTACCTGAAATATTAAGCATGGTCTGGATTTGAACACAGAGTAAGACGGGGACCAGAATAATATTTATAGATTCTACAGGACAAAGCCTGGCCACAGGGGCTTCTGTTGGAGTTTATTCAGTCCTAATGCCAAGATTGTATTCATCACAGTGGACATGGGACTGTAAGTAAGTATTCCTCGTAAGAGAGACATCAAGGCTGCAGCAGGTATTGCTTCCCCCAGGATCCTTGTGCTGATGGAATGTACAGAGGAGCCGAGGGCCTCAGTGCTTGTAGAAGCTAGTGGGTGATTCTGCAGAGGAAACTGTCTCACAGGGCTCCTTCTCAGCAGGCTCAGAGAGCTCCTCCCCTAAAGGTAGCTTTGTCTAACACATGGAATAGGGCATGTGTACCCCACCTCCCACATTTGTAGATGGGGAGTGCATTTTGTAATGTCAAAAGTAACACAGAGACCCCAATGTGGGGGGCAGTGAAACTTTATTGTTCTAAGATTCTAAGCTAGCTCAGCAAGCTGATGGCTTTGCTTCCCCTTAACCCCACAACTGTGATATGATCTCTGCCTGTTCTGTGGCCTCCAAAAGGCTCAAAGACCAAAGACAGGGACCAGGACTGATGTGATCTGGTTCCCAATTGGAGGCCACTGGAGGCCTTTATTTGTGCAAGGCTGTTGGCTTTCTACACTGGCCACTGTGACACAAGACTGATTTCAGAGCTGTGATCCCCTCATTTGCACTACTGGAATTGCTTAACAGTATTTCCTGGTCCAGGGGACCTACCCTCATCTGAAGACTCCTGGGCAGGAGCTTTGGAGTCAGTGTGAGCTCATGGCATGGCTATGACTCCACAAGTGGAGAAGAAATGTCTTTGTTCACTGTCGTGTTAAACTCTGTTACTGGAAGTTCCTCAAGGCCAAATTTTTAGACAGTTGAAAATTGTGAATATCTACACAGTACAATTATAATCCTGAGTCCTCAGAAAGATGTCTTATACCTAGAAAATTACAAAGGCCCTTCTGATGCTTAATATTGATTGGCAACTTCAGTTACCAACCAGAAGTCGCACACACCCTAGTTGCACAAGATGCTAAGGGTGTCTGGTCAGGCCCTAAGTCAGACCCATGACAGACAGCAGATGGAGGACCTCCCTTCTTCTCATTCCTCGTGCACATCCAGGGGAAGATGGTTCTTTTTCATTGTTAAATCAATGGGATTTGGATCACCATGGAAACACATCTCTAGAGGAGTCAATGAGAATGTTTCCAGATAGATTTAATGGAGCAGGGATGATTTACCTTGAATGAGGGCAGTGCTATTCCCAGGCTGAATAAAACCAAAATGGGGTTGATTGACATTCATTTTTCTCTGCTTCTCAACTGTGGATGTGACATGACCAGCTGTTGCACACTCTGGCTACCATGCCATCATCTACCACAGTAGACTGTACCCCTTCTTAAGTGCAACTGTAAGTCAAACAAACACTGCCCCATAAAGCTGTTCCTAGTTATGTGTTTGGTCATAGCAATGACACAACCTCTCTCCTTAAGAATCATCACAGAAGTCACACAGGGACCTCTGGTCACGAAGGATTCTATTCAACTCCCTGCAATGCTGGAATGAATCTGGTAAGCGACCAGTTCATTTCCTCTTTGGGTCCTGTGGACTTGTGCCCTCAGCCCAGTGTGGCTTGCTGGAGTCTTGGATGGGTTGCAGGTGATTGATAAGATGCAGTTCAGAATCCAACAGGAGCTTGCATTTCTAAACTCTGGAGAGGAAAACAATTTGATGTGTTTTAGGTTCTTTGCATCCCTTATTTAAATAGGCTCACAGACCCCTGTGAGTTCTAGACCCTGTGAGTTCTGGAGCCTTGCACATCAGCACATCCCGTAAGGGCTTTGTGGCTGCTCTGCACTGTTTCTGAACAGGAAGATTCTGTTCTGGTAATAGCTGTGGAAGAGAAGCATCTTTCTTCCCTTTCTGTCTGTCCTTGCTCAGGGGTGGGGTCTCAGAGTTTCTCTGAGTGCTAACATCTGTAGGTGTTTAAAGTGATGTGCCTGCGTGGTACCAAACACACGCTGTAGAGGCACCCACAGACACACAGTCTGTCATGAGTGAGGGATCTGGTGCCAAGCTGGGACACGAAGTCTATTCATGTAAGGGGCTTGACTTGGAAGGTAGAGGTTATGAACACATGGTGTTGATCTGAAGGAGAGATACTTCATTGCTAGTTACCGGCTTTGAACTTGAGCAAAGAACAGTTAAGGCCTGACCTATGAAAAGGAAGCAGAGGCCTGAATGGTGTTCTTCAGAATGGCAGTTCTATGTGTGCACTGGGGTGTAGTCTCGTCTGCCTGCCCCTTTATGAGCATGACCTCAACATACCTACCTAGTATGTATGGTCTCCTCACACCTGCCCCTGTGTGGGTGTGGTCTCTTCACATCTGGCTCCATGGGGACAATTCCTCTCCAGCTGAAGGAGGACCTGTTGGACCAGACCCCAGCATGGTGCCTCAACTCCACCTTCCAATTTTTACCTGGAAGCTCAGCCTCTGGCTTCTCACATTCTCTAACTCCAGGTAAAACTTTCCCTCCATTGCCTTCAGACCGGTGAGTCTTGGCATCCTGATCCCCACACGGCACTCCAGCAACACAGTGGGTTTTAAGAAAGGGCACATTTACTAACAAGTGGCTTGTGTGGTTTACAGTGGGTTTGCTCTCTTCAGCCTCAGCCTCATCCTCATCAGGAGTAGGTTTGTGTGTGAAGATGAAGGAAAGGGAGAAGGACAGGTGAGGCCTGGGTTAGTGGGAGCCTTGGGGATCACGTGGCCCCGTGACACTTCTGGTGGGTGCCGAACACTTTTTATCCAGGCCTCCTGGTAATTATTTCCTCCTGGAGGTGTATGGTACCAACTCTTTTAAGTGTGCAGGAAGTATTCCAGGGGCTTCGTGTTCCTGAAGGCATGGTGATCTTAACTGGATTAGGGTAACTTTCTCATTTGAGAAACACCAGATGAGGTGATACTAGGGAGTCTTGCCACCACACAAAACAGGTTATGTTCTGTCCTTGGCCACCAACCATGGTGTAGCTGATAAAGGTGACCCATGTCCACCTGCTCCGTTAGGACTGAGATGGAGCCAAACCACCATTTCACCTTTACCAGTGAGCTAGTCAATTCTCTGATCCCAAATTCCCCTTCTTGCTACAAAACAAACAGCCCCCATGTTGATTTCAGTTGGCTGCGCCAGAGAAAGGAGAGAGTCTATTTTTATCGTTAGCTCCTCTGAAGCTGGGCAAGTCTCAGAATGAGGAGAGAGAACACCAGTGTGAATTGGCCCTCTCTGCACCCCATACACTCAGGCAGCTCAGAATAGCTGTCTCTGGATTTGAGCCCTACCTGCTCATTCTAAGTGTGCTCGTCCTAAAACACATGCTTCCAGCCCGACTGTCTCCTCTCCCACCCCAATGAGGTCAAGAGGAAGCAGGAAGGACTTAGTGTTTCCGTGTTTAGGGGTGGCTTTTCAAAAGTCACCGGTGGCATGTGTGTACCCTGCCTTTGGAATGAAACTCAGGTGGCATTGGAACACTGGCTTCCTCAGCTGGAATATTTATGTTCTCTGGTCTCCTCTGATCTAGTGGTATTGTGTTTAAGTCTGTGCCAAGCATAGGAGGTGCAGCAGAGGTTTTTGGTGGCCCAGAGTTCAGGGCGATGGCCTATATATGCACTCATGAAGGTGAGGGGCTGTTAATTTGGGAATGTGAAAGAGGGTCCCCCTTGATGGGGTTGAGTCCAAGAACACTTCTCTGAAGAGGGAGCAGCAAACACTGGCATGTTTCTCCTCCAGTCTCACCGAAGAGGGAGCATGGTGGCAATTGTTTGACCTGGTTGAATGAGGCAGGCTCTCTCGTTGAACTATGTTCACTAGTTACGAGTGATTGTACAAATACATTCTGGGCAGAACTTCCATTTGGTACCCAGTGAGGAAGTGGGTTAGCTCCAGAGACCATGGGACACTGCACCCACCTGGCCCTAAACCTTGATATTAGGATCTGAAGCAACCATGGGGCACAAAGACTTGGGTTCTGTCCTGGAGAACAGGGTTCTTACCTTGTTTTGATATTGTGTTCAGTCCCTTGACCATGATGATGATACCAGATTCTTCACAATTGCGAAAGTTGGGCAAGTTATTACTATGTGTCAATGACCATGACAGCCATGGCCGATAGTAAGGGCCCACAGGTGTTACCTTGATTAGACCTCAGGTACATGTGATTTAATATGCATACTCTCTTCAATCACCAATAGATTCCAAGATATGATATAAGGAGGCTCTTAGGAGACAGAAGCCCCATGGAAGCTGAGTTATGAAGTGCCCATATGGCTTATAGGCAGCTTGGCTAACAAGAGGGTCCTCTCCCCAGAAATCCCTTCTGCTTATATAACCTTGGGTGGAGGTCTTGTGAGTCCTGTAAGTTTTGTTTACTTCCTGAGTTTATGAGTCTCCCTCCTGCCTCCAGAACAAACAATTCTAAAATGTGCAAGTGTGGGTGGAAGGTGAATCCCTGGACTGGCATGGGTGTTGGAGACTGGCTGAGCTTGGGTGACTAAGACAAGAAAAGAAAGACCAGCTGGCTGGGGCAAGTTCATGCAGAGAATGGGTGAAGCCCATTGGAGCAGCTGGTTAGAGTTTGAAGGTTGTGGCCACTCCTGGGTCTGGCCTATTCGCTTGTCAGCAATGAGAATAGTCTCTGACATATACTCCTGACAGCATAAATTTCCCCCAGGCCATCTCTACTATAGTGGACTGGAGTCCCCTGATGCCATGCTCCTGAATAACTCTTTCTTCCCTTAAGCTGTTTTCGGAAGGTATTTGTCATAGTGACATGGTGTCAATCACGCCAGATGTCAAAGAGCTGCCTCTAGATTGATTCATTGTTTGTTTATTGACTGCCTAGGAAGGTGTCTCTGCCCCCAGCAAAACTATCTGATTGGAGAAGGCATTTGGGGGAAGGAATGCCACATTCTAGGCTGGGGAAATGGGAGGACGGTCTCCCTGGGACAGTTTGTTTCTGGGGCATGCACACTTGATGTCAGTATAACAAAGCAGCAGAGGCAATTGATTTACACAGAGAAAAGGTTTATTTTTCCTCACTGTCTTGAAGGTTTTACTCTATGATTGACTGGCCCCTTGATGAGGCGGTTCTTTATGGCCAAAGCTGGTGACATTGCAAAACCAGTTATATCATGAGCTGGGGGCGGGGGTGGGGGAGGAGGGAACAACACACAAGACTCCACAATCCCCTAAAAGGACATGCTCCCACTGGTCTAAGACCCTCTACTGTGAGGCCTGCCTCCCAATGATTGATACCAGGTTGGACAGAACCAAGTTGAGAACCAAGCACAGGGCCTTTGATAGGGGGGAGTGGAGGGGTGAGGGGGGACGGGACAGAGAGGAACATCAAGATGCAAACTGTAGCAGTGGGTTGGTCAGGATGTTCCCAAGAAAACCTCTGCCTTAGCTTCAGATGATAAGGAACCAAGGGACTCCATCTTCCCCTTGCCGAGGACACTGGAAGGATGGGACTTCTGACCTTGGGGTCCAGCTTTAGAAGGAATTGGGGGTATGGAGATAACTCAGTGAGCAAAACTACGTGGCAAGAGGAACAGGGCGGACCATAGGAGCATCAGCTTCTAACACGTTTTTGAGGTGCTAATTCTGTCCAGGAACCCACTCTGGGAAGTATTATTCTTTATTCCATGAAAAACTATTTTTTTTTTTGTTAAATCTCTGGAATTCATTTTTAACTTCAGAACCATGCAGTGCAATGACTGTCCCTGAAACCACAGCTTTGGGAATGAGTCCACTTATTTATTTTTTTCAAAGGAGCCCACTCATGTAGGAATTTTAAAAATGGAGATCACAGAGGACATGGTGGCTGAAGCTTGTTTAAATAGCATTCGTACCACAGATCTGTGGTCCTCCTCCCCGTGCTCCCTGTAAGGACCATCTGGCATGGTGTGTATTTATAGTTCTCAGGCCAGAAACACATTTGTGTCACCGTGTACCTCCTTTACTGCTCCTTCTCCGCCGTCAACGTCTCCCAAATGGATGATTCCAGAAGGATCCCTCTGCTCTTGTCAGAGGCAGCCTCTTGAGTAGGTTTAGAGCCAGGCAGCCTGGATTCAGGACAGCTGGGTGACCCTGTGCACATGGCTTTACTTCCCTGTATCTCATGAGGTTCACCAGCACCGAAGTGCACTCGTGATGATGCCTCCTCCTCAGTAGGATTGGGAATCCACCGAGTTGGTGTCTGAAAAGCATTTAATTAGCTCAGCACAGAAGAGGGCTCAGCCAGCTTAGCTCAGAGTCATATGCTCTTCTCTTTAAAAATATTTATTTAAAAAAATATTTATTTATTTGTGTGTGTGTGTGTGTGTGTGTGTGTGTGTGTGTGCATGTCATAGCACACATGTGGAGGTCAGAGGACAACCCACAGGAGTAGGTTCTCTTCTTCTACATGGGGCTTGGGACTTGAACTTGGCTATTCAGTCTTGGTGACAATCTTTTCCACCCTCTGAACCTTCTCACTGGCCCCAAATTTTCATTTTTTTTTTTTTTTTTTTTGGTAACATCATCTCCTGTTGACAAATCTCATTGCCTTAAATACTCGTACTGTGGCATGTAGTGCTTCTAGGTTAAAAGAAAAATTGTCCCTACCCCTCAGCATCTACTTGCAGTTCAGGACTTTACAGAAGCCATCTGGTGGTGCGTGATGCTGGGGTGGTCAGAGAGAGGTGACAGGCTTGAGTCTGTCACCATGGTGAGGTTATTTTCCCTCGACCACTACCACCACAGTGCCCTCCTGGCATCTCTCCTGGCAGTCTTTGTTGTCACCACAACTTGGGTCTGTTTCAACTCATCCTTCCTCCTTGTTCAATTGCCAGGGATCACCAGCTCCTTCTGGTGTCCGCTCCCCCTCTTTTCTAACCCTTATCTTCAATTTCCTTTGTTCCTAATTAAAAAAAAAAGTGTATGTGTGTATATATGTATGTATCTATGCATGAATATATGTCTGTATGTGTGTGTATGCTTGTATACATGTATGTATGCATGTATATATGTATGTATCTATGTATGAATGTGTATATCTATGTGTATGTGTGTATATGTATGTATTTATGTATCTATATATGTACCTATGTATGAATGTATGTCTGTATGTGTGTATATGTGCATATATATGTATGTGTGCACATGTGTATCTGTGTGTGTATATGTGTCTATCTATATGTATATATATGTATGCATGTGCGTATATGTATATATGCATGCATATATGTATATATGTGTGTATGTATGTGTATGTACATATACATTTATGTGTATGTATGTGTGTGTTCTCATGCTTTTGTGTGTGAGTGACAGTGGACACATGCCATGGTGTGTGTATTAAGGTTGGGAACAGCCTGAGGTGTCTTCCCTCACCTTCCATATTGTTGGAGATGGGTCTCTTAGTGTATTCTGGTGCATATACCAGGTTAGCTGTCCTGCAAGCTTCCAGGCAGCATTCTCTTGTTTCTACCTCCCAGCTCATGGGAGGAGTCTTGGGATTACATCCATAAACTACTCTGTATAGTTTAGGTGGGTTCTGGGGATCCAAAGTTAGGTCCTCACACCTGTACTTTGCCCACTGAGCCTTCACCCCATGGCTGCAGTTTCTTGTTTCTGTTAACAGATCAATTTGCTGAAACATGCGGATTCTCAGTACACCCCACAGTGTTTCTGTCACCTGCAGAATGCCGCGTTCAGGAATGTTCTTAGCTTGCAGAGTTCTGCCCAGCCTGGCCAGCATCTCCTTTAAGCATTCCTCACATCTGCTCTCATTTCCTTTGCTCACCTCTCAAACCTGCTCCACTTCTCTTGGGATCTGCTTTAAAACTGTTATCTCATAAACACTATGTAAGCCCCTCCCACCCTGTTAGACATGACACAATGCCCCTTTGTCACTTAGAGTCAGTAAATATATAGAAAACATATATTCTGGATTAGTGTAGACAAGATTTGTATCAAAATAACAGTTTTGTGTCTGTTAAGAGGAAAATAGAGCAATACTAAAAAGTGCTTCTGTGAGTGAAACAGCACAGGCCCGAGAGCTCAGCACTCAAGAGGCTGAGGTAGGAAGGGTACAAGGAAAGGAGAGGAAAGAAGAGACACACAACACAGAACACAGAACTAACAGCCTGAGTGATAGTGAGACCTCTTTTATAGGAAAAGGGAAAGATGAAAGTATTCCTAGACATGTCATATTTGGAGCCCAAATCACTGAGTCACTTCTTGACTGGCAGCCCTGTTACCAGGGTCTTCCTGGGTGTCCTTGTCCTTTATGCCATTCCAGGAGCTCTGGAAATGACAAAATTGGACCCAAAACAAGCATAAAAATGTGAAAGCAATAGTGACTTTTAAAAATATATCGGTAGAAAGGGAGGGATGGCTAATTGGTACACACTTGACCATCTGAGTTTAATTTCAGCAACCCCCTGTAGAGAGAAAGAAGCGATTCCTATAAGTTGTCCTGTGACCTTTGTACTTGTGTTATGATGTGCATGTGCACACACACACACACACACACACACAACTGATGATGATGATGATGAATAACAATGACAATAATAATACAGCATAAAAGATCTCTAAAGGCAATAAATGGAGGAAGAGATGGAGAGGTGAAGAAGAATCAGAAGAGAACAAAAGGAAGGAAAGAAGAGGAGGCGGGGAGAGTCACAGAATACACACAACATCAGGAACAAAGCCTGGACACCGTCCATACTGAACTGTGCATACTGAGGAGTGAGAAGGAACAGGACAGCTGTGCCAGTAGACTTGGTAACACAGACAAAATGGATGAATTCCTGGAAGGGTCCAACTGTCTAAGTTCCCTGAATGAAGAGCAGGTGACCTATATAGACTCTATCTATTGAATGAAACTCATCATGAAAGGAGACCTCCCCCTAGAGAAAACTCCAAGGCCAGATGGCTCCAAACACTTAAGGGAGAGGTAACACCAGTTCCCACAATCTGTTCCAGCAAACAGAAGGGACACTTTCCAATTCCCTTCATGAGTCCAATGTTATCCTGAAACTATAAACCACACAGAGGCTGTCAAAGAAAAGAACCCAGCAGAATACCTCACAGACAGACGACACAAACCTCTTACGAGGAACTTTCAAACAGGATCCAGATATGCCTTAGGAAGATAACATATCATACTCTGAAGGTATTTTACAAGGATTATACACTGGGTCTAATATTTAAAATGAAAGAAAAATTGTATGAACAGCTTGATGCAGGCAGAAAAGATGCCCAATTAAAAAAACCTGAAAACACTGGGAAGAGAAAACCGTTTCAGCGCAGTGACAGAGCATCTACAAACCCATGGCCAGCATCAGTGCACAGAGGGGACATTTCCCTTTAAGAGCTGTAGGTAGAGTAACATTGCTTTCATGGCTATTTAACACTGTCTGAGAGATCCACGGCAGAGCAACGAGACAAGAGAGGAAAAAAGCCATGCCAACAGGACAAAGCAAAATAAAACCATCTTCATCTGTATATAAAAACCCCGAAGCAGCGGCACAGATGATACAAAAGCAAACAGCTTCGAAAAACTACATAGTATCACATCAGTGTACAACTATCCCCTGTATTTGTTACACTCACAAAGATCAATTTAGAAACAAAAAGAATTGAAAGTCACATTTATTTATTAGAGGTATGTCATGCCACTATACATAGGTAGAGGTCAGAGGACGCTTGCAGGAGTCAGTTATCTCCTTCTACCGTGTGACTCCTAGGGTTCAATCTCTGGTCATCAGGCTTGGTAACAATTACCTTTATTGCCTGCCATTTTGCCAGGCAAGATTGTATATTTTCTGTATTCATTGTCGATACCTTTATATTTACATTGTTTAAAGTGTGGATCTCATCTGTGCTGCCTCAGAATCATGGTATTATCTCACCAGTAGGTCTTAAATCAGTCTTAGCCCAGTGATCCTTTTAATTCTAGGATTTGAGTTTCTCCATAAACTCATCTTGGTGACTTGAATTCCCAGAAATGCCTTAGTTTCTTTTCCTGTTGCAGTGATGATAAGGTACTCTGAAACAAGGAACTTAAGGAGAATCAGTTTAGGTTGGCTCACAATTCCAGGTTACAGTAAGTCATAGCAGGGAAGACGCAGAGGTGGGAGCTTGAGGGACCTGGTCACATGACATCCACAACAGAGAAAGGTGAGTCCATGGGTGATGTACCTGGCTCGCCTTCTCCACTTACAGGTCCAGGTTCTACCTACACTTAGGTTAGACCTTCTCACACTGATAACAAATCCCTCCCAGAATTCCCAGATGCTGACTGTAGTGTAGACAATCCCTCACAAGTATGCCCAGAGGCCTGCCTCCTAAACTTTTAAGTTGACAATTGACACCATCACAAGAACACACCATGCAGCATACAGGAAAATCTTAAGTTTTCAAGCCTTTATTTAATGACGCAAAATAAAGTCAAGAGAAAGCAATTGGCTAAGAAACCAGAAGACCAAATATTACATTAAGTTATTTCTGTTTCTATTCTGCCTCAGGGTCATCTTACCAATGGAAACGAATGAGACCACTCGTGTTTGGCAGTATAAAAGTCACTTCCTTTAGAAAACTCAGCTTTTGGTATTTTTGGCAGAAAACCCCCTTTTCTCATGTTTTTACCAGCTCCTTCTTACAACTTTGAAGAAATGGAAGACATTGATAGCTTTTTTTTGAAGGAAAATCTTTGTACTCTGAAAATTTTATTTATTAGTCAGCTTGCAATTTTCTGTAACTTAGTTAAATGCACTTTGATACTTAAAGCTATGATCTGAGAGAGAAACAGGATGTTGAACAGTGATCCTGAGTCTGTCTTCCTCTCTAGGGAGATGATGGGTGCTTTTTGCTATTTTTTTTAAAAATCCATTCATTCATTCATTCATTCATTCATTCATGACCTTGTACACATTAGGCAAGAACTTTACCACTGAGATCTATTGTGAGCCTTGGGTCCCTGGGATGACTGCTGATGCCCAGAGCTAGCCTTACAATGAAGCATTCTCCCTACCCAAGGCCACCACTACCAATAAGCTTGAACAGCTGCCTTGAGATGTGCTCACTGTAGAGGTGGTGGGAGGTACCACATAATGCTCTTACCAAAATAATGATGATGACAATAATAATAATAATAATAATAATAATAATAATAATGCTCTTACCATCCCATGGCACTTTGTGGGGCTCTAGCCATTCCCTGTCTCGCTTTCTTCTTTTCAACCAAGCAATTTTGGCCCTCTCCAGGACTGAGTTTGTGTGTGTGTGTGGTGTGTATGTATGATGTGTCTACATATATGATGTGTATATATGATGTGTGCATGTGTGATGTGTTTATGATGTGTGTGATGCATGCATGTGATATATGTGTGTGATGTGTGTATGTATGATGTGTATATGATGTGTGTATGTATGATGTGTGTATGATGTGTATGATGCATGTATGTGATGTATGTGTGTGATGTGTGTATGTGTGTCCACCTTATTTTATGATGTGTGTATGTATGATGTGTATATGATGTGTGTATGTATGATGCATGTATGTGATGTATGTGTATGATGTGTATATGATATGTGTATGTATGATGTGTATGATGCATGTATGTGATATATGTGTGTGATGTGTGTATGTATAACGTGAACATTTCTCTTTAACGGCTCTGTCTCTTGTTGTGTGTGATTCCTTATTGTGCATGGAGAATCTACAACTGTCTAATAACAGAGTCAATTGTCTTTGGCTTTACCTGGCCCACTGGGTCTGATAGCCTGGATGATAGCTAAGGGGGACACACTGTGGGCAGTGGCCTCTGGTGTGGCATCTGGTGTCCTCACTGTCACCAGGAGTTTAGGAATTCTGCCTGTTCTTTTTGGCCTTGTAGCGCCATTACTAATGTTGATTCTTTCTAGTTCCTTTACAGTTTAAAATTATTTATTTATTTTGTGTGTGTGTATGTGTACATGCATGTGCCATGCATACATGTGGAGGCCAGAGGTAAACACTGAATGAGTGTTTCCTCTATCTCTCTGTACATTTTTATTTTGAAACAGGGTTTTACAATGTTGCCCGAGTTAGCCTGGAACTTACTCCGTAGACCAGGCTGGTGGAGAACTCACAAAGCTCTACCTGCTGTGCCTCCTGAGTGCTGGGATTCAAGGCATGTGCTGCCACACCCAGCCTTCTACCTTATTCTGTGACACAGGGTCTCTCACTGAACCTGCAGCTCACTGATTAGCCTAGATGGGATGGCAGGTGAGCCATCTCCTGTCTGTGTCTCCCCAGCTCTGGGATTACAGGCACATGTCCCCAGACCCAGCTTCTGTATGAGTTCTGGCCATCGATCTCAGGTCCCTGTGCTTCTGCTGAAAGCATCTTACCAGCTGAGCTATTTCCAAGCCCACATTGGGACTTTCAATTACCTGTAATCAGATAGCCAATCTGATCCAAAGTCCCTACAGTATCTGAAGGCAGCCTTCTCCTCTACCGGACTCCACACATATCTGTAGTTCTGCATGTTTTTTCCTATCCGCTCATGTATCTGTCTTTCATGCAATGTGATTTTCAGTTCTGTATTTGGCTTCGTGCAGCCATGTGTATTGTCTAGAAGAATGTGCTCACCCTCATTTTTATTTCTTGTTACATTTTTCAAAATGTCTTCATGTTGTTTTAAAAATTCTAAGGTACTCTGGATGGCTGGGTGTATGTAGGTCAACACTACCACCATGAGAGCTGACTCTGGTCTTGGTCAGTGGACTGGACTGCCTTGTGCCTTTGTAGAAGAGTGGAATGGGCTGGTGTGTGTGTGTGTGTGTGTGAGAGAGAGAGAGAGAGAGAGAGAGAGAGAGAGAGAGAGAGAGAGAGAGAACAAGAGAGAGAGAACAAGAGGGGGGGAGAGGAAGTGAGAAAGAGAGAGCCTCTCTTTCGCTTGTCTACTTTCCTTCTCTTCTTGTCTTGACAGGGTCTGTATCCCAGGCTATCCTCAAACTCATGATGTAA
Source organism: Arvicanthis niloticus (assembly GCF_011762505.2). Classification (NCBI taxonomy): domain Eukaryota; kingdom Metazoa; phylum Chordata; class Mammalia; order Rodentia; family Muridae; genus Arvicanthis; species Arvicanthis niloticus. Next base: position 12,433,998 of record NC_047665.1, read on the forward strand.
CAGAAGTGACTTAGAATTCCGCTCCCCCTGCCTTTCTCTCAGTGCTGCATTTACAGGTGCCACACTCAGTTCTATGTGGTGCTGCAGATTGAATCCAGGGCTTTGTGCAACCTAAGCAAGTGTGCTACTAACTGAGCCACTCTTGAGAAAGGCTTCTGAAGGCAAGGCATGGGTGTTTATCATTGCCCTGAAAGCTGGGGGGAGTGGGGAACTCGCTGAGTGCACACTAGCACACTGTTTGCCCTGCTCAGCTGCACACTAGGGTGCCCAGACAAGATTCCAAGTGGCTGCCAAGTGGGTGCCATCCCAGGCTGCCCCTCCTGTTTGCTATGGACCTGGGGAAGGATGGACTGTTTGCCTCCTCACTCCAGGAGAGGCTGGTCATGGGGTAATCTCCTTGGCCATCAGATGAATAGGTGAGCAAGGTGGTCAGGGGCTTCTCCCAGGGTCTGCCCCTTTTCCATACTTCTGAGAACCTTCAAGATCTGAGAAAAACTAAGTTCTGGAGGACGGGTATAGATTCAGTTTGACTCCATTGATGTCACATGGTTCTAGAGAGAATGAAGAACTTGCCCCCGTGTTTCAGTTCACTGTCCTGAGCATTTGGGGCCTGGTTCTCAGGAAGGTGGTGCATAAACTTGGGCTTTCTGTGAGTCCCTGCACCTAGCTTTCCTTCACCTTGAAGTACTGGGCAGAGCTCAGACAACAAGTGTCACATGTGGCTTCTCATCATGGGGACACCACACTGCTCCCTCTCACTCTGCCTCATTCCAAGCTGCTTTCAGAGGCCACCCTCCCCAGCTTCCTGGAAAATTTACTTGGCATTGTCTAGAATATAGTCCCCTCTTGTGCCTCTCCTCCTCAACTAGCTAGTGGCACTTCCCTTATATGTCCCCATAGATATTCATAAATACAGAGATAGGAGTCAGAGATGAGGAGGGAGCCACACAGAACTTTGCAGTACCCCTCACCCAAGAAACACCCTGGTATGGTAGGCCAGCCCTGTCATAGGATCAGAGAAGGGAACTAGAACTTTCACAAGGTTAGTGTTGCCTAAATAAATGTCACCAGCCTAGGAAGGGTTGGGAGACTGGTCAATACTATGTGTCAATAACGGATCAATCAGCACTTTCTCTCTTGTCTTGCAGATGCTGGCTGCCTCCACAGGGCCTGGGCTGGGTCCACAGTTGGGATTTGTGGACTCAGGGTGCTTTTTGTCCCACAGCTTGGTTGTGACATGGTCCCAGCATATTCTTGCTTTGTACTCTCTCTTGTCCCCTCCCTACCTATCATTTCTGGATGCACAGCTTTCTGCTGACTCATTGTACCTCACTTCATCATATTAAAGATTTTTTTTCAGTTGTTGAGTATGATGGCTAACTTGATCGTCAACTTGACACATTTGGGAAAGGAAACCTTAATTAAGGAATTGCCTCCTCCAGATTGCCCCGTGGGCATCTCCTTGGGCACTTTCTTGACTGTTATTTGATGTGGGAGGGCCTAGCACACTATGGACAGCACCATCCCTAGGGAAGTGGCCCTGGGCTACATCAAATACATAGCTGAATGCGAGTCTGGGAGCAAGGCAGTAAGCAGCCTCCCTCCACCGTTTCTGTTGCAGTTTCCTCCCTTGAGTTTCTTCCTTGGCTTCTGTAAATGATGGATTATAACCTCTTAGCTAAAGTAAACCCTTTCCTGCCCAAGTTTCTTTGGTCAGGATATTTATGGAAGCAACAGAAACATTATTAACATTGGGGTGAGGGGGCACAAAACCAGTAAAACCGATGAGCCACAGATTTCTAAGAGTTGATGCTTTGACTTGTCATATTTGACAATGTCTTCAGGTTTATAATGGTGGTATGAAGTTGTTTTATGAGTGATAAAATTCTGACAAAGGAGTCCATCTTCGGATGAGCCGAGTGGACCATCAAAAATGACACATGGATGATGTGGGAACCTAGGGTCTCCCTGAGCTCAGCTTCTTGGTCCCAGTGGCTACGACTGCTCCTCGGCTGCCCTGGAGAGAACATCAGGAGGTCCGTAGCTCAGCTTCTTTGGTGCCATCTTCAGCACAGCCTTGGGTGGAAGACATGGCTTCAGGGCCACAGAATTTACCCATGAGCTATTCTCACTGGAAGGGGCCAAGGCTAGAGGATAGAAGTTGAAGTGTGGATATTATTTCCCTCTGACTCCAGGGAACTCTGCTATTTTCCTGTGGGTGGGCTGTGGTTTGTCAGTGATGCCATCTGCCTGTTGTGTGTTTGACTTTGCTGTGTCCTCCTAGATTGGGGAAAAGAAAACTTAGGTGTGATCTCTATTTTGTTTTGTTTTTCAGGATTGGACTTACTTTTAATTAACGTCTCTGTGTGTGTCTGTGTAGGGGCATGTATGTGCACAGAGGCCAGAGCATTGGAGTTACAGGTGGTTGTGAGCCACCTTGACATGCATACCGGACACCAGACTCAGATCCTCTGCAAGATGACTGTGCTCACTCATCTGCTGAGTCATCTCTTCAGCCGGCGGAAACTGAGTTCCAATTCTGGTTCTGTCCTTGACTTGCTCAGGGTTTGTACAGCTCAGGCAAGGATGTCTGGAGCCAGTGGTGACCTACTTGTGTCCTTGTGCCTCAAGAGGTGTATGTTTACAGTGGAGTCAGGAGAGAGGCAGGGGCTTCAGGATCACCCCTAAACCTCTCAACAGCATCTCTAACATGCTATTGAGCACTTGGTCTCATCCAGTGATGGTTCTGTCTTAGAAGGATATAGACACTTTAGATGTGGAGCCTGGTGGGAGGAAGAAGGTCACTCCAGGATGCCTTGAGGTTTGATAACCAGACTCTCTTCTTCTTGACTATGGACACATGGCCCACTAGTCTCAGGCCCTGATCATCATGCCTTCCCTACAGTGATAGACTGTACTCCCTCAAACTATGAACCAGAATAAGTTCTTCTCCCTTAATTTGTGTCTTCTCAAGTATTTGGTTGCAACAATGAGTCTAATAATATGGGGAAATAAACTATCAATACAGTCACCTTTAGTAATTTATGCCTACACATGGATGTACTACTATTTTCCTATGATTTTTTGAGACTATGTCTTTTGGGATCATATGATGTAATCCATCAGATTATAATTGCTATAAATATATGTGGTATTTGGAGCCAGAATTAGATACAGAACTTTATAACTTAATAGTTCATTCCCCTTCCTCCTTCCATATATTTAATGGTTAGTTTTAATTGCCAACTTGATGTGATCTAGGATCACCTGGGAAGAGAATCTCAGTTGGGAGTGTCTGAGTCAGGTTGGTCTGTGGATATATCTGTGGAGGTTGTCTTGATTATGTTAATTGATGTGGGAAGACGCTGCCCACTGTGGGTGGCATCATTCTCTGGTTTTGGATCCCCCATTGCAGAAGAGTGGGAAGCATGAGCTGAGTTGTAAGCATACATGCATTCTTTTCTCTCTGTCTTGACTGTGGATTCATTGTTCCTGTTTAAGTTCCTGCCATTTTTACTTCTCTGTTGTGATGTGCTGTAATGTCTCTATACGGAAGCAAAACGGAAGCTTCACTGGCAGAATTGCTATGGGAAGGGCAAGATGGTGGGAGAGAATGGGAGAGTCTAAGTTACCCTGGCTAGTAGAGGTCTCCAATGTGGTCTAGCCACCACATGACATAGAAAAATGAACATGGAGGAAAAGACTGTGCATTTAGTTTATTGTCTGACAAGGATCAGCGTTACAGGCTACAGGAAACTGTCAGCACCCTGGACAGAACTTGCCCAGGCTGCTCTGCACCCACACTGACACTGAACTTCAGGCTTCATGCATTTTATGTCCCACCACCCACGGGGCCCCATCTTCTGCTCTGCCAGAACAGGCTGCTCTTTCTTCCGCTTTTGATGAGGCATTCACGAACCTCTTCTATGGTGGCTTCTTCTCACCCCTGGCTTTTTATGTGGCTGCATCCATTGCTCTCTAGGTCCCCAGTGTGACCACTCAAGTCATTCACAGCTATGACACTCACCTTGGAGCCCTGCTTGCTAGAACTTGCTGACTGGCACATGCATAACCAAAGGGATCAAGTGGAGTCACGTCCCATGTTTTCCCAAAACATTTCTCATTTCTTGCTTGAAATCCCTGTCCCTTAGCGTTGTCATTGGGCTTTTGTTTTTAGGTTTTTTTCCTGGCTTATTTTGAGATGGTTGTCTCTTGACTTGCCTAAATTTTTATTTTGATGCTATAGTTTGCACTGGGATTTCTTTCCTTTTATGATATCTTACCCTCATATCAACCTTCCACTCAAAGATCATTAAAAAACAACTCTTCCCGAGCTTCTTTAATATTTTTATAAAAAATCACAACAGCTTCTCTTTGTGATTAACCAAGAATTGATCATTTGCATTTGAAGCATGGGCTAGAGTCTGTTTTCCTCTGAATGGCTATCCATCACTCAGTGTGCGTGTGTGTGTGCGCGTGTGTGTGTGCGTGTGCGTGTGCGTGTGTATGTGTGTGTGCATGTGTGTGTGTGTGTGTATGTGTGTGTGTGTGTATGCACTTAGACTTAGCTTATTGTTGAATGTCTTTTATTTTCTGTTGCCCTTTCTCCTACTTAAATACAAACTGAAGAGGGCAGAAATCACCCAACTGTTCCCCTGTTATATTTTTATTGTTTCACTGGGAACATTTGCACAAAGTTCACTTCTAAAGTTCTACACTGGCAAGACTAAGATGCAGCTGTGAGAGCTGTCTGCTCTATTGTTGAGGATTCTGGCCTGGATAGAGGAGACGGTGTCGCCGTAAACATGAAGGTTAGTGTTTTGGCCCGGCTGTCTCTGGTAGCTTTCAGAGGACTGCTGAGCTTGCCAAATGTTCCATTTTCGTATTAGTGGAGCACTGAGGTCAGGATTTAGCTTCTCGAAATTGGGTTGTACCGAGTGGAATGCTAAGAAGCAATCTCTATTATAAAAAAAAAAAAAAAAACCAGCAAAAAATGGTACCTGGGTTCCAAAAGGGGATTAAATGGAATTACACAGAACTAAAATATTGCTAAATGAACAAATTGAGACAGTACTGCTCAAAAAAAAAAAAAAAAAAAAAAAAAAAAAAAAAAAAAGGCCAGGAAGGAAATTGAGAAGAGCTACATTTAAAATTAGACCTTGGAGTTAAAGTAACTAATTTCAGACATCTAAATATTGCTGTTTTTAATGGTGTGTCATTTCTCTTTCAAACAGAAATAGACACCATCTCAAGTTGAAGTGAGGATTTATGCACACGTGTGATCACGTGAGAATTAGAAACAGATTCTGTGGCCATTCTAAGACAGCATTTTTTTTTTTTTTTTCTGAAAAGCATATTGATTGGAAGACCTCAGGGGATTCTGAAAGCTCAGGGGTATCCTTAGGGATCACCTTGACTGTGGGAGCTCAAAAAGGAGTTCTGGCTTGTCTTGTGTCTGAAGATTTTTAAAGATAAAGTGCTGGGTGTATGACTGTGCTCTGGGAACCTGATGGGCCTCTGATAGAATGTTCGGTCTGCAATCTGTCACACTGGAGAAATGACTCAGGGGTACAAGCACCTACAGCTCTTGCAGAGGATACATTAGTTCCCAGAACTCATTGTTGGGCAGCTCACAGCCACCCATAACTATAGATCTTAGGGGTCTGATTGCTCCCTTTTGGCTTCTTGAGGGCACCTCCGCTCAAGTGTGTGCACGTCCCCCACCACACATGTACACATAACTAAAAATAAAACATACCTGAAAATATTTAACAGGTAAAACACATACTGAGACTTACATACTGATGTAAAAAGACAGCAGAGGGCTGAGGAAATGACTCAGCAGATAACATGTTTGCTGTGCAAACATGAGGACCTGAGTTCAAATCCTCAGCACTCCTTGAACAAAAGCCTGCCTTGGTTACACATGCCTATACCCCTTTGCTGTGTGTGTGTGTTGAGGTATACTGTGGAGACAGGAGGATTGCTAGGTCTTGCTGTCTGCCAGATTCAGTTCCGGATTCAGTGAGAGACTCTGAATCAAAGGGATAAGGTGGAAACTGACGGAGATGCATGCACGCAGATGTTTGCACATTCATATACATGTGGGCGCACACACACTAACTCATTACAAAAGACAACATTCCTCTGTGTCCCGAAAGCAAAGAAGGAGTTTGCTTTGAGCAGATTTCGATGGTGCGTGCTTCATTGTTTGGGCAGAGGCTTGGTTGGATGGCTATTACACAATAAATAGGAGCCTCGTTGCCATCCCAAACATCTGCTCCAGGTTTGCTTTTCCAGGTCAGGATGACTCATACTGTGCAGGCTTCCTGGTGCCTGAACTGTCAAAAAACCATTTTTCTTCCCCGTCTCCACAATGCATTGAATGGCAAACGTGAGGCTCGCCCGCGTGGTCCCTGTCCTAATTCGACAAGGACGTCTCCTGAAGCAGTTGCACTGAGGCCACGGTTATTTTTTAACTAGATGGTAGACATTACTTGTGAGGGTTATTCTGTTTGGGGAACTGGCTGGCTGTCTCTAAGGAGCCATTTTCCTCTTGTGCATTCAGCCCATCTCTTGTGCCTGTTTGTTTAGTTTTCTTTGTTCTGGCAGTATTTTCTCCCTCTTTATGTGGGAGTTGAGAAGTGTTCTTGGCTCCTTCAGGCCTTCCTCACTTGAAGCCGCCTTCAGCCCCTCTCCCAGTCATTACTCACTTACAGAGAGTCGCGGCATTGAGCTGTGGATGCTTTCAAGGCCTTCGGAGTTGCCGCCCTAGCCTGACACACCTGATTTGGACCTCCGCAGTCTCCTTGTCTGGACTCTCAGTTCTCCAGCCTTCACTGGATGAGACCTGTGTGTGGGATCCCTGCCCTGCTGGAGCCTATGAGTGTCCCTCATACGAGGGCACTCTCATCCCTTGATGAGGACGGTGCCTGGCATATCAAACTTCTCAACCAATACCGTTCTACATACCGGCCCTGCACACAGGATCACTCTTGTACCACAGGGTTCCTTTACTCTTCATGCCTCTGGGTTTTTGTAATTCAGCAGTTCCTCAGCTCTGAAGCCCACCAAAAATTAAAATTATTGTAGGAAATATACTAAACCTAGAGAATATGCTAGAACATGCTAGCTTAGCAGCAGAGGACTTTAGTGTTGGCCGTTTCTGCTGGTCATGGTGCAGACTGTGGGGAGGCCTGCTGATGCCGCTGTATTCATTTATATTTACTTTTTGAGACAGGGTCTCATGTATCCCAGGGTGGTCTCGAACTCGACATTTAGGTGAGGATGCCCTTGAACCTCTGATCCTCCTGTCCCCGCCTCCAGAGTGCTAGGATTATTGCTATGCACTAAGTGAGGTGCTCATGATAGAATCCAGGGCTTCAGAAGTGTTGGGCTAGCACTCTACTAACTGGGCTATATAGCCCCAGCTGGCTGTATTTAAAATTGTAGAAGCTGGGAGTCCGACAATGAGAATCATGTTTTCTCCGGTGACATTTGAACCCACTTCAGAAGGACCTCTGAGAGCTGTGGTGACTGGATAAGTTTGGTCCTGGTAATCTGTCCATGATAGGACACTGCTAAAGATATGACCGGCATAGCAAAAGAAAATGTTGGGGAGAGTTCATTTCAGGTGCTGATTTAAAAAAAAAAAATAAATTCTTAGTTAAATGCGGATAAAGGGAAAACAAAAGGTGGCATTGGTCACTGTATGACCACACTAGGGAAGAGATAGACTGTGGCAAAAGTTTTAAGATGACCTGCCTGTGCTCAGCTTAATTCTGCTTGTTGGGGAGAGACGCTTGGAGGGCCAATTTTCTATGCTAAAATAAGCAGGCAGTTATTTCCCCTGGACCTCTGAGTGTGGACTCTCTGAGTTACATAACTCTGACATGTAATAAAAATGATTCTCTCCCTGCCCTCAGGGAAGCCATCAGCCGTGTCTGCGAAGCTGTACCAGGTGCCAAAGGAGCCTTCAAGAAGAGAAAGGTACAGCCGTCCTCACTGTGTGTCTGTGACCTCCTTCATGTCTCTCAGGACCATACTCCGTGTCCCCACCCACATAACTGTCCACTGTGTTCTTACATGGCTGGGTCTTGTCATTCCTTAAGGTAAAGCAACCAGCTAAGGCTAAGGCACTGTCTCTCTCTGTGTCTCTCTCAAGCAGATGTTGTGGATAGCCACTGTGGCTTAAACCCTGGAGGCAGTGGTGACAGTTAACATCTGGTTAAGCATCCTTTGAATCCCACTACATACATGAATTCATGTACCCCTAACAGCTCATGTGTCAGTCACCCCGGTAGTATACGCTAGCAAATGCTTAACAGTTGGATCCCGGAGTTGTGAGAGAGAGGCAGGACAGTATTTGTAACGATGCTAGTTACTATGGCAGAAGTGCTTCCGTGTGGCTGACTCTGGCTATCAATACAAGGTCCCTTATCACTGTATTGTATTTTCCCCAAACAAGCAGATGGGACACAAAGAGCACAGGTTTACATAGCATGAAACCAGGTAGCAAGTGTTTACCATCTTTGCATACCATTTATGTAGTTGTGACTTTGTATAAACTAACTTGCAGTGATAGCTGTACTTAGTGGTCAGCTCATAGCATTTCTAAAGACGTGACCATTTGGCTTTCCCGAGCTGGCTCAGCTATGTCATTGGAAAGCCCCATGTTGTAGATGACAAAACTTGAAGCTCTGGGTTGAGAAGTCACAATGTAAATAGGAGCTGGGTTCATGGTCATGCCAGACCACCTGCTCCAGAGGCTGGACATTCAGCTATACTTCTAGAACATTCCATCCTGTATATGGCTGGATTAGGAGGGGGAAATATCTGGGGGCTGGAGAGATAGCTCAGCTGGTAAAGTGCTTGTTGAATGACATGAGTTTGCATCCCCAGTATCCATGTAAAATACCTGACATGGCGGCACATGCTACCAATATCCGTGTTGAAGAAACAGAGACAAGCTGATCCTGGGGGCTCACTGGCCAGCCAGGGCTGCAGAATTGATATACTCCAGGTTCCATGACTCTGTCTCCAAGTACAAGGTAGAGAGTTTTAGAGGAAGACACTTGATGACCTTTAGTCTCTACATGTATGCACACGTCTGTACCTGAACACACTCATACACACACATACACACACACACACACACGATATATTATCACAACAAAAACGAAGGAAACATTGAATTAAGCTATCTCTCTCATTAAGTATCTAAGAAATAAATAATTTAGCACCCACAATCATAACTTTTACCTAGAAGGGATTTGTGGGAAAGCCTACCGTATACAGCCTTATATCTGCCCCAGTCTGGGCTTTCAGATTCCAGATAGTTTTGTCTCCAGGTCACTTCTGTCTTCAGAACTAGGGACGTTCACAAACCTATAGGGCAACTGGGCCTGGGGCACAGAACTTGGCAGCTGACATTATGTGATCGCCGGTCCTTGGGAACCAAGTAAAGCCCTAGAATCTGGAATACAGAAAGCAAGGTGTCTCCCGGGAACAGCAAGGAGGACCACCATCTCTTGGAGGGAATGGTCCTAACAGGTCTGTGGTTCCCGTGTACTTCTCTTGGTGGGAAGAAACAGAGGTAATGGCTGCTTTCCAGGCAGGCTGTACCCTAGTTGCACTTGACTCTTGCACAGGGGAGATGAGTTCTCTAAAAGGCTCTTTTGAAGTGTTAAGTAAAAAAGAAGAAAATAAATTGGCAGGGCTACTAAAGGAAATAGCATCTTTCTGGGAGCAGAGAGCTGAGGTTTGGGTCGGCCAAACCAGGCCAACCCGGAGGTAAGTTCAGCAGGATGCATTCTTTTGAAGTAGAGGCTTTCCATTAAGCTTTGTCTTTTGAGTCAGGTCATTGGCTAGGCAGGCACCCTAAACTGCAAATCCATTCTGATTGGCTCATTAACTAGGCTACTCCCCACTGAGTGGTTGGTATACCAGGCCGGCTGGTGGTTGTCCTCTGATCAGAGGAACATCCTGTGGTCTGAGCTTCTGCAGAGGGGCGTGACCTTCCGTTTCCCAGCTCCACTTTAGACAGCTGTAGTTGCTTCGTTGTCTCTCCTAGTGGATTAAAGAACTGTGTGCCTGATTAGGAACTCTTTGGTATAGTGAGCAGAGGACATTGTAACTAAACGGGAAAGTGTGGGTTGGTCCTGGAGGACACAGGAGAGGGCATCAGCATGTGCCCAGGGACACAGGAAAAAGTGCCTGGCTAGACACTGGAGCTCTCTGACACACCCAGAAGGACTTTCTGACATGTGACAGAGACACCAGTCACAGCCAGCCTGTTTCTCCACCCTGCCCTGGCTCTGGACAGCCAGATTCTAATCAGACTGTCCAGGTAAGCCCTTAACAGAGAGCCACTTCTAGGGAGAATTCCCTTCAGGAGAGAGCCTCCTGACCCTCTGAGGGCGTTCCTATGCCTGGGAATTATTGCTTTCGCCTCCCCTAAAAGGAAGTCTGAGTCTTGGTGTACTTGAGACCAGGTTTTGGTGTCTGCAGAACTGTGATGTCCCTGCCTGTGTGGTTTCTGGAGGTTTACATCTAAGGGATCCATGAGACACCAGCATATGGTCAAGGTGGTTCCTTTACATTAGACCCTTTACAGTTTTATCACCCACATTCCTGAATGTGCATACTGGCATGGGTATCAATTTCCCCAGCTTCTCCACTTTACATCTGCCTGTCTTCTGGTGCCTTAGTGGGGAAGAAGGCAGTGAGAGTCTGGGGTTGGGGTATACTGGAATCTCAGCCTCCACCCTTTCAGACACAGAGTCTGGGTCAAAAGCTAACCTATTACCCTTGTTTTTCATAGCCTCCGAGTAAGATGCTGTCCAGCATCCTGGGGAAGAGCAACCTCCAGTTCGCAGGGATGAGCATCTCCCTGACCATCTCCACTGCCAGCCTGAATCTGCGCACTCCTGACTCCAAACAGGTGTGTGGGCGCCCAGGCTCCCCGAGTCCCAGGGTAGACATCCCAGGGGCTCCCGGCTCAGAGCTACTGAGCCCATGCAGAAATGTGCTTGGCCAAACCTTGAACTTGAGCCAAGTTGACAGTCTGTCCCACTGATGGATGAGTGGTTTTCTGGAATTGTGCTCTAAATGGTGGCTGTTTTGTTGGTGTGCTTGTAACCAAGAAATGGTGATGTCTGTGCAAACGCCCTGGCGTCTGCCCTTGTTTTATTGCCACACTTTATTGGTTTTATGGACCACATTTTAATCTTATCCTGCTTGAGGTAGACAGCGTGCTGTGGTTTAACAGGCAGGCCTTTTCTTCTTTTTAGCAACTTATGTTGGAGCCTCTTATAGTCCCTCCTGTCTCAGGGTTGATGAGCTGGCATACCTACAGCATAGTCAGGTGGAGACCCAGGCTGCACGACCACACTTATAAAGGCAAATTCCAGCTAGAATGGCTGCATTTCTGAATGATGACTGTTTTAGGTCAGTTTGTCTATCTATCTATCTATCTATCTATCTATCTATCTATCTATCTACCTACCTACCTACCTACCATTTATCCCCAAGGTGTAGAAACACATTATATCTAATGTAGGCATGAAAACCAAATCAGGGCTCTGTTGAGACATAACTGACCACAACTTCTCATTCTACCTTTTGTCTTCCAGGGACCCACAGATTCTCCTTTTCTATCAGTTTTTTAAGGGTTGGAGTAATCAGCTCTAGAGGTATGGATGGGAGATGTCTAGTCAGCCTAGCCTTGCTCAGGCTGTCTTAATTTGAGTCCCAGCTGCTCATGGAGGCTGGCCCACTAGTTTTTAGATAGCCATGCAAACTGGCCTCTGGCCTCTGTGGCACAAGGGCCATCATTTCCAGGGGCCCTCAGACTATACCTCTCCATCCTTCTTACTCATTCTCCACTTATGAAAGAGAAAGCCTGGTAAGCATAATGCTGGGACAGGCAGTCCTGAGGCCCTGTTCTGCCTCGGATCGTCCAGGTAGGGTCTGCTTAGGTGTCTAATTCTTACCCCTGCCATGTGTTGGGTGGGTCTAAGTACAGTTTTCCCAACAACCAGGGGGTGCAAGCTAGGTGATACAGGAACAGTCCACGACATAGGTAGAGCATATGGCTGTGCCTTTCATGTGTCCCGAGTTTAGGTCCCCAGTACAGCAAATAGAGAAAGTACGGGCCCTCGCCCTTCACCCAGGGAGCAGAAAAACTGCATCCTCTCCAGAGAGCTGAGGTCTGAGCAGAGGGCTGGGGCGAATCTCTTAGAGGGGAAACAAGTGCTGAGCAGAGCACTGGCTCAGACTTCTTATTCCTCTTTCTCCCTCTTGGGTACTTGGAGGGGTGAGAGGCAAGACAGTGACTGCACACCATTTGACTGTGCGTGTGGCTTATGTATGTGTGTGTGTGTCTGTGTATGTGTGTATGTGTGTGCATGTATAATGCGTGTGTATGTGTCTGAGGGGGTTGTATAATGTGTGCATATGTTGTGTGACATGTGTCTTTGTGGTGTACGTATGTGTGGTGTATAGTATGTGTGTGTTATGTTTATGATGTTTGTGTATGCAGTATGGTGTGTGTGTTATGTGTGTGCTGTTTGTGTGTGTGGTATAATGTGTGTGTTGTGTGATATATAGTGTGTGTGTTATATGTGTGTTGTTTGGTATAATAAGTATATATGTGTGAAGTGTATGGTACATGTTTGTAGTGTATGTGTGCTATGTGCTGTTTGTGTGTGTGGCATGGTGTGTGTGTGTAGTATGTAGTATGTGTGCATGGTGTTTGTGTGTGTCATGTGTGTGCTGCTTTTGTGTGTACTATGGTATACATCATGTGCATGTGTGTGAGTGTAAGCATGTGCGTGTGCAAACCAGATGATAACCTCAGCTGAAGACTGTCAGACACTGTCCACTTTGATTTTTGAAGCAGGATCTCTCATTGGTCTGGAGCTCACACGTCTACCAAGCCTGGCTGGCCTGTGGGCCCCTGAAGCCCTCCTTTCTTTACCTGCCCAGTTCTGGGATTAAAGACTCCAGTCCCAGTTCTTCACATCTTCCAGGGGAGTCAAACTCAGGTCCTCATGCATGTGTGCAAGCCATTTATCAACTGTGCCATCCCCTCAGACCTTGGAGGTGTTTTATGAGAAAAATTAAATACACAAAAAGTTAAACACACAAAAATCAATTCTGCAGCATTAGACACTTACTCTGGGCATGGCAGGGCACACTTGTAATCCAAGTAGTAAGGACAGGAAATCAGGAGAGTCAGAAGTTCAAGGCCAGCCTCAGTGACATGAGTTCCAGACCAGCCTGGGACTACAGGAAGCTGTTGAGTCCTTTACTCTGCCTCAACGTTTTGGTTGCTAGGTGCTCTGGTCAAGAGAGAGAGTGGGGCTGCAGGGGCAGGTGACGCGAAGGAGACAAGACAGGGTGTGATTCAGTCTCTTCTATTTTCTCAAGTCTCCCCTAAGTCTCTCTTATTGAAGGGAATTCTGAGGTATTTATATACACAAGCAGGAGAACACAGGTGAAAACACTTTACCACGTGCACCATACAGCTGAGGTCACTAAACAGCAAAACCAGCTATGTGGGATAAACAATATATTTATCAGAGTGTGCTTCAGCTGTTATAGGCTTTTGACAACCAAGTCTTTCATTAGGGTATATGGTTCCAGATGGCTGCAAAGTTGATCTAGCCGCTTTCTACTAAAGTCGGCTCCCTACAGGAAGCCCTGTCTCAACAGCCACCCCCAAGAAAACAAAACCCGGAACTCCTGGATTATGGCTGGGGATTCCGTTGACTTATCATTCCTTGGGGAGCTGCTTGCCCACCAGTAGCCAGATTCTAGGGCAGCTATCATCAGCTCTGTCACCTCCCAGTAGCCTCGAAGCTCCGTATTCTAAAACCTCAGGTTTCTCTAGATCGAGCGAGGTTTTGCAAATGTCAACATGCAAAGTCAGCATTTTAAAGTATTTAAAATTTTATCCTATAATGATTACATTATATTTACAGGAGCATGTACTCTATCTGATGCCTTCTGACTGTCTTCTGGGGACAAGGACAAAGGACACTGCTCAGAGATAAGCCTGGCTGTGTCGGGATGGAGCTGGGAGCTCTTTTCCACACAGAAACTCTTCTTCAATGTCGTTACATTGTCTTTAAAAAGATAAAAATAGCACAGGGGACTTACGTAGCTTTTAGAATTTAGGGCAGCTCTTAATTCACTCTGCGTCTACTAAGTTCCACAGATGCTACAGCTTATAAACCTGATGGAAAATTTCCGTTTTAAGATGAATGTGGAAGAACCCCTGGTCTTTAAGTCGGTGGATCATAAAAGGGTTTTAATTCTTTTGTGCTGGCCTGATTCATACATATGTAATATGAATGGGACCCAGCAGAACAGGCCATGCTTCCCCATCCTGGTTCTGCTGTTTGGGGATGTAGAAATACAGTTTGTTTGTTCTCTCTCTCTCTCTCTCTCTCTCTCTCTCTCTCTCTCTCTCTCTCTCTCCTCTCTCTCTGTCTCTCTCTTTCTGTGTCTCTCTCCTCTCTCTGTCTCTCTCTGTCTCTCTCTCTGTCTCTGTCTCTCTCTCTCTCTCTCTCTCTCTCTCTCTCTCTCCCTCTCTCTCTCTGTGTGTGTGTGTACCAATTTGTCTTAGTCAGGGTTTGCATTCCTGCACAAACATCACAACCAAGAAGCAAGTCGGGGAGGAGAGGGTTTGTTCAGCTTACACTTCCACATTGCTGTTCATCACCAAAGGAAGTCAGGACAGGAACTCACACAAGGCAGGAACTTGGAGGCAGGAGCTGATGCAGAGGCCATGGAAGGATGTTACTTACTGCCTTGCTTCCCCTGGTTTGCTCAGCTTGCTTTCTTATAGAACTCAGGACCACCAGCCCAGGGTTGGCACCACCCACAATGGGCCCTCCCACCCTTGATCACTAATTGAGAAAATGCCTTACAGCTGGATCTCATGGAGGCATTTCCTCAAGGGAGGCTCCTTTCTCTGCAATAACTCCAGCTTGTGTCAAGTTGACACATAAAACCATTCAGTACTGTGTGTGTGTGTGTGTGTGTGTGTGTGTGTGTGTGTGTGTGTTATATGTTTCTGTGGAGGACATGTACATATGTGTGCATATGTGTGAAGACCATAGGCCAACATGCATTGTCTTTCATCAGGCAGTGTCTTCAGGTTGGTCCCTTTATCTCTAGTACTGAAATTATAGCCACTGCACTGAGTTCTTTTCCATGTGGGTTGTAGAGATTGAACTCAGGTCAACTACCTGTAAGTTGGGTTTGGGGGATTGAACTCAGGTCCCACTACTTGTAAGGTAAGCACTTTACCACCTGAGAGATCTCTCCAAGCTTACTTTTTTCCTCTGGGCAAAGTCTTGGCCTCAGGTTGGAGCCTAGATTTCCCAGACCTGAAGTTATTACACTTATTACTTTGAACAAGCCCCTTGGCCCCTCTGGCCTCATATTCTGTGCCTATAAAATGGGATTCCCAGGGTTCTCACTCCTCAGCTGCTGGGAGGCTTAAGGAAGCATTCTGGTCAACCAGAGAGATGTCAGCCCTCAGGGTGTGCATGTGAGGGCAGGTGAGCTACTGCCTCTGTGCTTTGCAGTTGTCACTTTCTTTGGGGGGGCAGTTTTCAGGAAATCTTGTGACCTGTGTTGTCTGCCAACAAGGAAGACCCTGTGGGATGTGGCAAGGCACTAACAGCTTGTCTCCCTTCTTGTCTCCACTCTGACAGATCATAGCGAACCATCATATGCGGTCCATCTCCTTCGCTTCAGGGGGAGACCCGGTGAGTGGCCTTTGGTTTGTTTCTCTTGCTCTTGCTGGGAATTTCTGAGAAGAAACCTCTGCTCCAAAGATGTGCCCTTGAAGCCATGACACAAAAGTGTTTTGTGCTGATTTTAATGAAACCCCAGTGAACTATTCTAAGAACAGTCCAGCTGTTTTAACATCAGTAAAACTTCAGTCTGGGTTGAACTCCATTTCTGATAAAGTGTACATGCTTGGAAACAATTGTGGTGCCCCAAGAAAAACGAGTTTTTTACCTAATGGGGGAAAATTTTTTTTTTGAAGAAAATGATGGTCTGTAAGACAGAATATTCATCAATAAAACTTTTCAGCTAGTCATAACCTCTGAAGCTGTGACGCCAGCTGTTTATCCCTCTTGGTTTCAGAATTTCTTCCCCCTCCCTTTCCTCTTTCTGTATTAGAGACTGAGGTCAGCAGTGCTGAGCAGTCACTCCACTATCAAGCTATGGCTTGGCTGTCACTTTAGTTGTTATTTGGTGTTGGGAGTGTGGTAACCTGTGACCACCGTCTACTGTTACTTTTCAGTCACAAGTGGTCAGAAGATCTGCAAGCATGGCCTCCTTGAGAGGTAGCAATAGCTCTCGTATGCCTAACCCATCTTGCCCTGCTTGCCTTCCTTGGCTGTGTCCCTGCTGCATTTTCAAAACCACCCCAAAGACAAACAAATAATACAAAGGGAGCAAGAAACTGAGAGCGGAGGAAAGGTGCAGACTTGACTCTTTCCAGCAGCGATAGGAGAAAGGCTCTTCTCTGATGCTCTCAGATTAACTTTCAGTTCTGGGAAAAGTTTTCAGCATTTAGGAACAAAAAAATATTAAAAGCCCTCTCTATTCATATATAGTCTAGGTTCCAAAATCCGGGAATCCTGCCACCAAAGAAATGCTGTTGTACGTGTTGGCAGTCAAAGCAAAGGAGCTGGCACCACCTGTACCAGTTAGCAATCAAGACAACCCCGAACAGACATTCCTGTAGGCCAACCTGGTCTAGGTGCCTTCTTAATTGAGACTCTCTACTCAGGTGGCTCAAGATTGTATCAAGTTTGACAGTTAAAATTAACCAGCACACCATCAGGTCACCCGGGAATCCGTCCATGGTTTAGATCAGAGCCCTGGTGATCTAATTGTCTGCCAGGGATGGGGTCCACCTGTTGGGACCATGCCTGCCTCACAGGAGCAGTCCTGGAGGAACTGTTTAGACCCCAGGCACAGCAGCACCCTTGTGAGCTTATAACTTACATTCCCCTGGCCTGGGTCCCGCACCCAGACAGAGACCTTCACCAGCATTCCCTCATCTCTGGCTCATAGAAGTTTTCGGTAGTGACTGGTGGGCAGTGCAAAGGTGCAATCACAGTGTCTTAAACATTGGTGGTCACCCAGTTCTCATTTGCATAAATAGCTCCCCTTTCTGGAAATTCTGTGAAAGCAATGCTTAGTGATGGCATGAGCAGAGGTACACATAGTGAGGTCTTGGAAAACAAATACATCATCTTTGGTTAAAATGCTCTATTTTTCTGACTATAAACCCTTTCATTTTTTCCCCCATGATTTCTTCTGGAAACAAAAAGGAGAGGAATAAATGTCTACCTGGGTGTGGTCACGCATGCCTTTGATCCCAGCATCAGGAGCACAGGACCGCTTTGAAATTCAGGCCAGTGGTTAGCCTCATCTACATAGTAAAAAAAAAAATGACTTTAAAAAAAAAAAATAAAAGAACTGACAACATCTGGTGACATTTGAAGTGATCTATAATAGCTTACATTTTCTGAGATTTCTTTTTTCCTCATCCAAAAACAATTGAGGTTCAGGTATAATGAGCCCCGTCCCAGCATGCAGGAGCTGAGGCAGGAGTATTGTGAGCTTCAGACTAGCCTGGGCTAGAGAGTGAGACCTTGTCTTAAAAGACAAAGCGAAACCATTCCGGGCTCCTACCTGTCTTTCTAGGTGGGCAGCGTTGCTTTGTGCCTCATCAGTCCATCCAGTAGGCAACAGATAAAAATGACAAAGGACAGCCAAGCGAGACTTGAAAATACTGTTAATCCATCTTCCTCCAAAAAGAAACAGGTAGCAATGATAACAGACCCTGGTTCCCAGTGTTGAGAGATGACCAGGCTTGGAGAGGTGGCTCAGTAAAGCGCTGGACCCAGTGAAAAGATGTTCCCTTGTAACTGGGCACTGGGGAGGCCAATTTCGGGGGTGGAGGATCTCAGCTGGCTTAAGTAGTGAGCCCCAGGTTTCAGCAAGAGACTGACCCTGTCTCAAGGCTTGAAGAATGACCCCTTAGGTTGTGCCCCCCACCCCCACCCCATTCCCTGCATGCATACCCAAGATCCCCAAGAGGATGCCACGACCAGTCTCAAGGTCTTGGGGGCTGAGAATAGGGATGCAGTAACCACAGAATAAGATCCACACAGCCTCTTCTCTGGAACTTAGTGTGACCATTGTAGAACTGGGGGGTGGGGGGCAAGAACACTGTTCTGAATCTCGATACACTAGGCATCAATGTCACATAAAGATCAAGATCTGCGACAGAACATCTATGTCCTAGCTTGGCCATGGGCCATCTGAGAGAAGGATATTATATCTTCCTGGGCCTTCCCTCCCCAGCCACACAGTATAGTGCTTTAGACTGGAGAAGGGACCATCCCCCTTTAAAAAATAAAAAAATAAAAAAAAAGACTTCTTTGTGCGAACCACTAGAGCTGACTGGAGTTAATTTTGCTCTCTGACTATGTACAAAAATCAAACAATAAGACTCCTGCTGTTTGTATGTTTTTCTTGAACTCTAACCCCTCCATCAAATTTGGAAGATACAGATGAAGACTGGAAAGCTGATGGCACGCAGTTCTGTCATTGTACCACAAAGACAGTTTGTGGTAACTAAATGTGCCCCCTCCTGCCCTGCCATGCGTCTCCGAGCTGCCTGCCAGGGTGTCAAGCATTTCTTTTCATGGTGGCTCTGCTACCATGGCACCCAGGTGATTCAATTCTTCTGCTAATTTTTCCTGTTCAGATGTGCATCCTTAGGCACAAAAGTGACAGCAATTTGGGTCAATTAGGGCAAAAGCATCAGCTCTCTGCTTCTTGAAAAATCCCAGCTCCTACCATGTGGGAAAGCTGGCTGCAAATCTTAATCCTGACCCGGAAACTGCACCCAAAGCTAACTCAAGGGTGGATGATCCTGGGTTCTCAGCTGGTTTTCAAAGGCCACAGAAAGGTAAGCACAGTGCTAGAGGCACACTGCAGGGCTTCGAGGCTCCAGGACTTCCGTCTGCTGGCTAAGATGTTTGTGAGGCATCTTGGACAGTTATGACTCTCGCATCCCATGAGTCTAGGAGGAGAGTAAAGAATCATAAACTACAATCCATATTTTTGCTAAGAGTTTTAATTCCTCAGAAGATGCTCCTGCATGGACGTGAATGGAGGCCATTTTTACAGTCTTCCTGTTCTTTCTCTAGTCAGTCTGTGGAATATTAAAGACCAGGAAATGTACTCTGCTCAGAGGAGCCGCAGAGACAAGGCTTCTTTTGTCTCCTCCACTGCAAAGTCTTCCTGCCTCTGTTTTCCTGCGGACTTGGAGAGTACCATGCCCACCCATCCCTCCCCTCCACACTCCTGGCAGGGTTTTCTGGATCTCTGTTAGGAGGGAAGAGGACATTTCCTTCTGGATGAAACAGTATGGGCCAGCACAAACCACTGCGAGTCTGACATAAGGAGCAGTAGGTGAGCTTGAGGTCCTATAGAGCATAAGATTTGGAAAATAACTACAAACAGGCTGACCTTTCAAGTTGCCCTCTGTGGGGTGGTACATGTGCTGGTGGGGTTTTAGTCATCAACTTGTCCCCACCTACAATCACTTGGGAAGAGAGTTTCAGTTGGGAAATTGCCTGTGGGGTAGGAGGAGCCAGACCACTGTGGGCGGCAGCAGTCTTTAGGCAGGGTTCCTGACCGGCATGAGAGAGGAGAAATCAAGCAGAACAGAAGGAAGCAAGCAAGGAACCCTGCATTGATTTTTTTTTTTCTCTCTCTGCTGTTGACTATGAACGTGAAGCTTTGAGGTTCTGCCTTGACTTCCCCACATTAAGGAGCTGTAACCTGGAAGTGTGAGCTGTAGAAACTCTTTCTTCCCTAAATTGCTTTTACGTCATGGTGTTAGACACAGCAAACAGAAGTGGACCAAGAGAAGTTTCTGTTTGGTTGGCAGAGGGAGGAACTGGGGACGGAGCACAGTACCTTGTGCTTGGTTGTAAGCGCTCTGTGACGGTACAATACCCCAACTTGAACAGCCCTTGAGGATCAAGCCACCCCAGAAACCTGAAGGCTTTTTTTTTTAAATTTTTGCTCTGAATGTTCAAAAATATCAACATTGTAGAGAGGTTTCTCTGGCTTTAAGAATTAGGAAAATGGAGCTTGAGAGATGGCTCAGTGGTTAAGAGCACTGACTGCTCTTCCATAGGACCCAAGTTTGGTTTCAAGTACCTACTAAGGTGGCTCACAACAGCCTATAACTCCAGTGCCAGGGACCCAGCACCTCTGGCCTTCATAGGCACCTGCACTCATGTATACATATCCCCCTCCTCTGCCCCTCCCACACAATTAAAATACTAAAAACAATAATACTTTAAAAAGGAAAAAACAAAAAAAACAAAAAAAAAAAAAAACAAAAAAACCAGCCAGGTCCCTGGCTACTTGCTCAGAAGTGAGTGTATTCAGGCTGTCTCTGCTGGCCATCAGGGCCTCAGAAGGCTGGAGGAAACTCATTTCACACTGAGGGGTGAGACTTCTATAGAAAGCCAGTGGGATTTTGTTGTTTGTTTGTTTGACAGTTACAGTGTTTTAAATCAGCATGCACTATTGTTTAACATAATGAGGTTTATTGAGACTGTTTCATGTGTGTGTATATGACATGTGAGTTTCACGTGTATATATGACATACTTCGATCATATATGCATGTTTGCTCTCCTCCCAGCCCCCCTTTTCCTGGTAGCCTGCTTCTACCTGCATATCTTTCTTTCTGACTCTTATTCACCTCACTTAACAGACTGACTCCTGATTTCATCTGTTTTCCCGGAAATGAGATAAGTTCATTCTTTATATCGGTATAGAACTCCACTGTGTAGCTACGTCACACTTTCTCTGTCCCCTCATCTGCTGAAGGACAAGTAGGCTATATCTGTATCTCGCCTATGATGAATATCCTGTCTTTGAACACCTACCCTAGTATTTTTCCCAACAATTACTTCTCAAAGTATAGACTCCAAGCCCACAGCTACTGGAATTTCTCAGCAACCTCGTTTGGAGCTCCAGTGGAAAACTGGGGTACAGCCCAACTATCTGTCTTAAACCTTCAGGGGATCCTCACAAGAACTCAAATTTGAGGACGGCTTGCATGCACATCACTGACAGCCATGCTTCTTGGCTCACATTGAGCTTTTAAAAGGTCTCAAATCCAAACCAGCCAAGTCGGATGAACCAATGGGATTCGAGCACCAGTTTTTGAAAGTCTTTGCGGAAAGCCAACACGGGGAGGTCAGGTGCTTGTCACCCTGGCTGCTCTGAGTGTGGTCACAGACTGCATCGTGCCCCCAGGAGAGCTGGGTAGTACCACTTAGACACAGTTGGTCTTGATTTCTCAAGCTCTGCCCAGCCTGCACTCAGGTCTCGGAGGATTTCCAACCACAACCAAATGTCAGGACTTGTCTCAAACCACGTCTATCTTGGACCAATTTTGTCTGCAGTATTTGGCCCCTCCCTCCCTCTCCTTCCCTTCCTTTTTCTCCCAGTGCTGGGGAAGCTCAGGGCCTTCCCACACTAGGAAAATGCTGGTCCGTGAACTTTCTTCCTTCCAACTGATTCTGGGCGGTGTGATGGATGAATGGATTCTCAGCACGCTGGGCTCTGCGTCCCTCTGGCCGTCCCTCTGGCTATGATGAGTGATCCAAGCAGTTCTTTTTCCTTCCACAGGACACAACAGACTATGTTGCCTATGTTGCTAAGGACCCTGTCAATCGCAGAGGTAAGCAATGCCTGACCCATTTAATCACTCACCCGTGTGAAGCCAGGCTTAATACCGTGAACCAGATGTTCCTAATTATCTCAGCTCGTTTAGCGAATGAGCAGGCATCACGTGACACGGTTAAGGCTAATTGAGGCCTGCAAGAGTAGCTTGTCACCTGGCTGAGAGAGAACCTACTGGATGCTGAGTGCCACAGTCACACCTGCGTCAGGATGGCCGTGGTTTGCTATACCTGGCACACGGCACCTCTCTCACCCTGTGCTCTGAGAGTGGCCTCAGTTGTGCCTGGGAAACACCACACCTGCCCATCCTCCTGACCAGCTTCACCCAGTGTGTGTACACTGTCCTGTCTCTCGATCTAGGGCCCATCATCTAAGCTCAGGGTGTGCTGTCTTTTTATACTCTGTTTGAGCTTCTGGGACCCCAGACACAGGCTGAGGAGGTGGGGTATCTCTTATAAAACAAGAGTGGATAATAATACACTAGAGGAGGTGGGCTCAGGGTAACCACCCTTGAACTCTAGATAGCTCCAGATGCCCACCACAGCTACAAGAGAAATGTCATTGACAAGACCCAGTGGAGTTTGTCACCATGCAGAGTGGCACTGCCCTACACAGTAGCCTGGTTCCTTCCTTCCTCCTGGCCTTTGTCCTCTATGCCAGCTGCTGTTCTTTTCACTTTGCTTACATACTCACAGACATATTTTCTCCATCTTGTAGAACAAACACTCAATACATATGATATCTAAGACTGTTTTGCCACCCTCCTCCCAGACCTGTACCTTGGGTATGTGTTCAACACAACCCATAAGGGCATATTAACATAGGATGGGGGCTCTCCCTTGGCTGTAGAGGCTTCAGCAAATGAAACCTTGTGTGACAGTTAATACTAATTGTCAGATCGACAACACCTAGAACCACCTAGTAGATGAACTTCTGTTCTGCTTGTGAGGTGAGGGAGATTCTAGATTGGATCAATTGAAGTGGAAAGACCCAGCCTAGCTAAAGGGGGCACCCTCCATGTGCTGGGGTCCTGAAGTAAATAAAAAGGAGAAAGCCAGCTGAGCCCCAGCCTTCACCACGCTCTGCTTCCTGGCTATCTATGCAATGTTACAGCTGCCTCAGGCTCCCTACAGCATGGCCTCCCTGCTGTGATGCACTGTACTCCCAAACTGTGAGCCCAAATAAGTCCTGCCTGCCTTGAGTTGTTTTTGTCACGTGTTTTATCACAGTGATAGGCAGTAAGTGTGTGACCTGTGACCAGAGGCTCTTGCAGAGCAAGGGAATAGACACTTAATATGCTGAATATGTCTTTGCAAACTGCTTCTGACTTAGCTGTAAATGTTTGCACTGCCAGCCAGTTCTGGGTCAAGAACACAGAACTGACATCCTATCAGTGATGTTTTGGAGTTGAAGAGACAAGTTGTTACAGGGAGTCTGGAGGGTCTGGCTTTGTTCTTCCTGTTCTTCCCCACGCAAACTGAAGCTTCAACTATCAGAGTCTTCTTTAGGGTGATGGGGAGAGAAGAGAGTTCTTGTAGACAATGCAGCACAGGTTCCTAGTCTAGAACAGCACCTAGTCTCCCTGAACAGAGCTGGGACAATTAGATAGTTGTGTAATTGTGTGTGTGTGTGCGCGCACGCACCTGAAGATGCACATGTGTGTATGTGCAGATGCAGGTGTGTAAGTGTGTGTGTGTGTGTATGTGTGTGTGTGTGTGTGCAGTGCAGATGTACATATGTGAGTGTGTATATGTGCAGGTTCAGGTGTGTGTGTGTGTGTGTGTGTGTGTGTGTGTGCAAGTACACGTTTGTGAGTGTGCATGTGGAGACCAGAGGACCACATAGGGTTTCATCCCCTAGATACTTTCCACCTTGTTTTTTGAGGTAGAGTCTCACTGGCCTGGAATTCTTCAAATAGGCTAGGCTAATTGGCCAGTGGGGCCAGGGGTTAGCCTCCTCTGTCTTCCCAGGGCTGAGATGGCAAACTTGTCCAGAGACACCTGTTTTTGTTGTTTGTTTGTTTTAAAGCCTTGGTCTGAGGAATCAAACTCAGTTCCTTGTGCTTCTGAGGCTTTAAACAGTAAGACATCTGAGGAGAGAAGAGAAGGGGTGGTGCTGGCCCTAGGATGCCTTGCTAGCATTATAGCCTGTCTTCTCTGGTGACCGTACATAGCCAGTGTTGATCCCAGGTGAACAGGGTCATACCTGTGACAGTCAGGACTGCTGCTCAGAGCACTTGAGCAGAAGTCCTTGCTGCAGGCTCGCAGGCTGCAGGTCAGTGTCTGAGGTAGCAAACATGGATGAAGGTGTTTAAAGCAACAAGGACATGTCGCCTCACAGATTTGGAGAATGGATACCCAGTTTATGGTGTCAGCAGGGCCATGTGGGCTCTCTCTAGGTTCTGGAGGAGAGATCCCTCCTGCCTGCTTCTGACTTCTAGAAGTTACTGGTGATCTCCACTGTCCTTTGGCTTGCAGGTGTGCCACTGAAACCCATCCTTACATCCTCTCTGTCTCTGTGAATGCTGAAGGATGCCTATGGAGATGAGACTTCATGGTGGCTCAGCGCCACTTCGATCCCACTGTTACCTTGTTTTAACTAGTTAACATCTGAAATTGTCCAGTTTCCAAGTAAGGACACCCTCTGGGGTCCTGGGGTTAGGATTTTTGGCATACCCCTTTTCTTTCAGAGGTTATAATTGAACCCACAGCATAAGTCAGCCTCTTTAACTATTTTAGCACCCTCCCACCCTCAGAATCAGGGTGGGCATGAGGGAGAGGTGGAATCAGGCACTGTCCCCACAAAACTCTATCTGGGTAAGAAGCAGCTGGAGTTTGTTCTCTGTTTTGATTTGCTTCAAATTAACTGCAAGCGATGTAGGCAATTTTGTTTTTCAGACTTCTTCAGTAGGTCAGTGATCCTCAAAGTAAGCTACACTTGAGAGTTACTTAGGGTCCTTACAAGAAAAATGTCAGCGCTCAGAGAGTGGGATCCAGGCAGCATTGTGTTTAGATGGTGCTTGGGGGCCTGAGAAAACAGCTCAGTTGGTAAAGTTCTTGCTGAGCAGGTGTAAGAAGCTGAGATCATCTCCCAGAACCAGCCTGAAAAGTGTGGGGGCACTCACTTGTAACCCTAGCATTGAAAGGTGGAGACAGGAGGACCCTTTGGTGGTCAGCCAGCCTAGCCTAGTTGGTAAGTTTCAGGCCAAAGAGAGACCCTTTGTCATCAAACAACGTGAATATCCACTGAGGAATGAGCAGCACCTGAAGTTGTCCTGTGGCCTCCACATGCACACATGCACACATGAACCCACACACATGCACACATGAACCCACACACATGCACACACATAGGTACTTTGTGTGACTCTGACATATAGCGAGACTGAGTGCTCAGATGTAGTCTATGCCCCAAAGGTCTGGTCTCCAAGTACTTCACTTTGGACTGTATAAAGGCCCAGCTTCTTTGGTGTTTTGCAATCCAGCCATCTTTGGCCCATCTTCTCCTTTCAGAGTCAAGGGGCCAGGCTTTTCTTCACATGTGCTTAGTCTCTTCACCAAACCTCTTTATGGGATGGACATGCAGTGCTGTTGGGGAATCTAGACAGTCTTGCCTTGCTGTCCCATGCTTTTCTAAAGACACTGTATATTTGTCTCTCAGTTATTAAGAGTCCATGGTCTCTGTAGTTAATCCAGTGGAAGGAAAGGGGGCCTGACTCCCTGGTTCCTAAGTCATGTGGGAGCCACCATCAACCATCTCAAGGAGGCCAGGATTGCACATGAGTGACATTTTAGGAGGCTGGTGGCCAACAGGAGGTCTACACAATGGTGTTTGTAGAGCTGCAGTTCCCAATGTGTCAGCTTTGTTGGGTTCTAATGCATGATTTTCTTTCATTTTTAAATCTTATCCCCCCCCCATGTGTGTGTGTGTGTGTGTGTGTGTGTGTGTGTGTCTAGATGTAGTCTTTGGGTATCTTTCTCTGTCATCTGTTCCTTGTTTATTTTGGGACAAGGTCTCCCCCTGAACCATGAGCTCATTTATTTGACTAAATGAGATAGCACTAAGGGTCCATCCCCTGTCCCTGCTATGTTGTGTTTTTCTTCCCACATCCTTGATCCCAGAAATAACAACTCTGAGACTCAAACTATATTTACAAACACCTTGGCCATAAGCTTTGGTTACTTCCCTGATTATATCATAACTTAATATCCCATTTATTCTAATCTGAGTTCTGCCACGAGGCTGGTTACCTCCAGTCAGCTCCCATGCTTCTATCCTCCTCCATGGTCTCACATGACTCTCTTCACATCTCTCTATCCCAGAATCCTTTCTGCCTACTGGATGTCTCACCTTCTATTCTACTACTCTTTCCTATAGGCCATAGATTTTTAAATTGACAGGTGATGTATCCATACAGTACACAAGAGATTTTTTTTCTACATGTCTTGCCTCTACAGCACTGGATTTCCAGATACGCATGGCTGCACACAGCCTTAAATGTGGGTTGTGGGGATCTGAACTCCCGTCCTAGTGGCAAACAAATAACTGGCTGTCCCTGTTTGATTATAATGGATACCTATGTGTATTCATGTATGAGGTACAGAGCAAGATTTTAATGTATATAGTGTACAGTGATCAAATCGGAGTAATTCACCTTCAAACTTCAAGCTCCTACTACCTTGACCCCCTACCATGATAGACTGGAACTGCAGGCCACATGAACCCTTTCCCCTTTTGTTTTTGTCGGAGTGTTTTTGTCACGATGGAGCCATTTCCTCCGAGGTCCCTACATTGTGCTGCTTGGTGTTTCCAGTTGAAATTCCTCCTTAGCGTTTTCACTATTACGAAGTCAAGGACAACTTTCTCTAAATCCACTGAACAGATCAAGATTCATCCCGTGGGAGCCAGTTTAAATCTATTGCTAAGGTTCTTGGGCCTTAGGGAAACTGTCCAAGATCCAGTGTGTAGTGAGGTTTCTTTTTAAACACTGCTTCTCTAGGGAGGTCGGAACCACTGGATTCTGGGAGCATCAGAACCATCTAGGGGCTAAAGAGGTGACTCAGTGATTAAAAGTACTTGTTGCTCTTGCAAAGGATCCAGGTTGGGTTTGCAGCCCCGACAGAGTGTCTCACAAATGCCTAGAACGCCCGTTCCGGGGGCATCTTCTGCCCTGTTTCTAGTCTCCTCAGGAATTTCACCCATGGGAAGCACAGACATACATAAAGGGGAAATACTCATGCCCATAAAATAAAATAAAAATAAGTAAGTTTTAAATAATAAAAATAAAAGCTTTACCTTCACAGAAAAGCCCTCTGAGAAATTCATGTGTCCATCACCCACCCCTATGGGATGCCCCAGAGATGAGACTTCGGGTTGGTAGAGACATACCAGGATCTATACCAGGCTCTATACCAGGAGGGAGGCATGTGGCTCTTTTTTCTACACCCCAGATGGGGCTCTTTGTCAAGGGGTCCAGAGAACCCTGGCACTGTCTCTAATGAGCGCATGTCCCCTTTTCTCCAAGCTTGCCACATTCTGGAATGCTGTGACGGGCTAGCCCAAGATGTCATTGGCTCCATCGGACAAGCCTTTGAACTCCGGTTCAAACAGTATTTGCAGTGCCCTTCCAAGATTCCTGCTCTCCAGGACCGGTGAGTAGTGGTGCCTGTCTTTCTCTGGGGGGCATATCTACAGCCTGTAAACTTTCCTTTAAAACCAGCTCCCAGCACCACACCCTGGGCAGACCCAGATCTTCACTGTGTTTCCCGGGCTCACAGACATCTGACTGGTGCGCAGTAGAAGCACAGGAAGCTGACAGATGGAAGCTCACATACGGCTCAGAATTCACAGGAAATGTTTTCTTGAGCTATAGAGACAGTAACAAGGTTACCAAAACTTCACTCTAGTATTTTTTATTTTTTGTCACACTGTGTCTTCTCCAGTCCTTTGATCCCTCCACACGTCCCCTTGCTTGTGACCACACAAGGTCTGTGCCCCCTCTTTCGGTTGTCAAAGTTAGCCAAATGGGACCCCACCTGCTGACAGCATCCTTTTGCTTTATTGGCCTCCACGGCCTAAAAGCTCCAGAGATGATCATCAGCCATGTGTCTCTGTGCAAGGTCCTTAAACTGCCCGACTCACCTTGGCTTCCTCTGGAAAACAGGGATAAGAATCGCTTGGTTGTCGTTTTCCTATTAAATGAGGTAGCAGTTATCGATAAGTACAGAGAGTCTTCTATTGGGATGTAAGACTATTCCGTGATGTAGAAAGTTGAAAAGTACCATGGGGCATATGGGACATTCAGTGGTCTTCTTGGACTTGAACTTGAGTCTATTCTGCCCTTGATGGACTTCCATAATGACAAGCTATTAAAGCCTTGGAGAAGGCTCAGCCAGGTAAGTACTTGCTCTGTGGGCACAGGATCTGAGTTTTAGCTCCAGAACGTACATCAAACAAACCAAACCAAACAGGTACAATGGTGTGTAGTTGCAATCCCAGCACTGGGGAGGGAGAAATGGGTGGATCCCTGGGGTTCTCTGGTTATCCACCCTAGTCTTCTCAGTGAGTTCCAGGCCAGTGAGAAACCTTTTCTCAAAAACAAGGTAGATAGCGCTCGAGGTTGGCCTCTAGCTTACACATTATTAAATGTATGTACAGCTATGTACATGCACCCGAGTATAAATGTACACACACATAGGAAAACCTTTCTAACAGTGTTCACTGTAAGCAAGCATCATTGCTCTTGGGTTCATTTCTTACTCTCTCCAAACTCACAAAGCCACCTTCTGTGGTATCATCATGGAGCCGATGTCTGATCTACTGCCATTATGAAGGTATCTTTCAGTTTCTTTGTCTTCTTTGCCTTTCCAGAAAAGACTCCTAGTTCTGTATCCTCATCTGTTTGTCAGGATGCCTGTAAGGACCCTCTTTGCCCAAGCTGATGAGTTCAGCAGGACGGGGCTGGATGAGGAATGAAGGAAGTGACTACAGCCCTGACATCTCTGACCTGAGAATGAGCCTTTATTTTCAATGTGGTTGGAGTTTGTTTACAGAGTCCATCCAAAGCCCATGCACCACAGGTTACATTCTCAGAATTTATAAAAACATGAGAAGACTGAGTTGCAAAAGGGAATGGATCGTTTGTGTTTTAAAATTGCACTGCCCTGGTTAGCTTTAATTGTCAACAGGCACAGCTTAGAGTCACCTGGCAAAAGGAGGTCTTATTTGAGGAATTACCTAGATCAGATTGGCTATGGATCTGCCTGTGGGAGAATGCCTTGCTTACTAATGCAGTGGGCCAACCCACTGTGGGCAGTACCATTCCCTGGGCAGGTGGTTCTGGGCTATATAAGAAGTCTAGCTAAATATGAGCCAGTAAGCATCATTCCACCATGGTTTCTGCTCAAGTTCCTCTTTGAGTTCCCTCCATGACGGACAGTGAACTTGTTAACTGAAATAAACCCTTTGTGAACATTTGAACTATTTCCTTCTTTTGGCTCGTATGAACAAAGCTACTGTGAAGTTGTATTCAAGTTTTGGGATAGCCATCGTTCAGTATTCCTGTGCATATGCCTTAGAGTAGAATTATTAAGCTAGTGTCTCTACTGTTACCCATTTGGGAAACTGTCTTGTTGCTTTTCCCCCTTATAATAAGAAACAATATTAGTCAGGATTCTCTAGAGAAATAGAACTTACATAAGGAGTGATTTATACCAACAGAAGGTTCAAGAATCCAGTAGTTGTTCAGTCCTTGAGGCTGGATGTCTCAGCTGGTCTTTAGTACAAGCCAGAACCCCAAAGTAGAGTCTAATGCCAGTGAAAGAATGGACTTGCTAGTGAGAGTGAAAGGAAACAGGCAAAGAACAAGCCAGCCCTCTTCTTCCATGTCCTTTCTATAGGCTGCCAGCAGGAGGTATGGCTAAGATGAAACATGGATCTTCCATTGCACAGATTAGGATTAGAAGTGGGCCTTCCCACTTTAAAAGATTTAATTAAGGAAAAAAATCCCTCACAGGTGTGCCCAGTCATTTGGATTTTAATTAGGTCCAGGTGTAGTTAACAACCAAGACTAACCATCACAGATACTCTGAAAAAAGATCACCATAAGGCAAGAGGGGTCTACTTGGCGTCACAGTTTGGAAGCTCGGTTCATCACAAGGAAGCCAAGGCTGAATTGACATATTTAAAATTTTGGCCTTCTTCTACCTCCCAAACCTGCTACTTGCATTGTTACTTGAATTGTTAAAGTTTTCTTCTCGTGTTTGCAGTGATAGTAGAATTTTCAATTCTAGAACTTATTTTTTTAATTTCTTTATACATACTGGCAAACCACATTTTGTTAGATGTATTTTCACATTTAGTGTTTTCCACATCATTTCTTGTAGTTGACTGAACATATTTAGAGTTGTGTTTATTTCTCTGTAAGTCTGAGATTTCTTTGTCACAGTTTCCACAGACTTAATTTTCCTGTCTAGGTGCTATCCTTTCTTGTTTCTTTATACAGCTTACAAAAAATTTTTTTGCCAACATTAAAAATGTAAATAATAGAAGACGGCAAGACTGAAACTCATATTTCTTCTCTTTCTAGGATGTATATTGTCAATGTTTGCGGTTGTTTTAGTGACTTTACTGAAATAATTCTATAAACTCTACAATCCACACGTGTCATTATGTCCACTGATGGCTCTGCTACATCACGAATGACTGAAGAGCTTTCCTTAAATGTTGAACAATTCAGCCTCATAGTCTTTATTGAAGGGCTACATGTGTATGCATGTACATATGAACACATGTATGTGCATGTATGTACACATAAATACACGCAGATGTGGTATTTGTATGTATATATGCATGTATGTACACATATGCATATGTAGATATTGTATTGTGCATGTGTATTTGTGTGTGCATGTTTGTATGTGTGTTGGTGTGTGTTGTATGTATACATTTGTATGTATATGCATATATGTGTGTATATATACATATGCACATGTATGTTTTGTGTGTTGTATATATTTGTATGTAATTAGGGTGAGTCAGTTGATTTTTTTCAGCTTTCACTTTCTACCTGTGAGATGTTTAATGGTAGGCCTGAAGTGAGAATTTAGAGCCATGTTACACACTGTGGGCATGAACAGGAGCTGAACCCCGCAAATGTATGTTGCATCTAGATAAACATGTTGGAGTTTATTGATGTCTCGGCTTCTCTTTTTAGGATTTTCGATGGTCATTAGTTGTGGTTATTTGTTTGAGACTTTCCCCTCCAATTCCATACACTCTACATTCTTTGTCATTTTCTTCCACTAATAAAAATTGTTTGACCCAAATGTTATTCCCAGCCTCAAGCGGGCCCCATGATAAACACTTGCCTCTGAATGTTTCCGACGGATGCCCCCAGGCAGGCTCTGCATCAGGTTAAATAAAGACAGCTTTGGCAAACACAAGCAGATGATAAGTGCTTAAGGAGATGGGAATGCTAATTACTCTAATTTGGTCACTGTGTGCTGTAGAAATGTATCAAGTTAGCACACAGCACCCCATAATAAATGTGCAAAATTACTACGTGATAATTAAAAGTAAATTTTTTAAAAAGACAGCTTGGGGAATTGTGTTCTCAAAGGATCACTCAGACAGGGAAAATGATGATAAATTTTTGGGACTAGCTGTTGAAAGAGGCTCAGAACTGCACTGTCTCATCTGTGGCTACTTGGGCGATGGTTGTCATTAACTGATGGCTGTTAGCTTACAAGGCTACTATAGGGATGCAAACAGGACTATTTAAGATGCCCAACAATAGGGATCTTACAGCCTATTTCATTGTTTTTAAATGTTTATTTTTTTAATTTGAGTTTGTGTGTGTGTGTGTGTGTAGGTGTGTGTCTTGATTTCTTTCCTGTTGCTGTGATAAAATACCCTAACAAAACCAACTTAGAGAAGAAAAGTGTATTCTGGTTCACAGCTCAAGGAGCAGCTTGCCAGGGCAGGGAGGTTGAGGCAGCAGGTCACATACTTCTGCAATAAGAGCAATGCACAGATGATAGTGCTTATGCAGTCTAAGACCACTTTTCTCAGGGAATGGTTCTACCCACAGTGGGCAGGTATTCAGACCTTAAACCATAATCAAGACTAATGCCCCATGCAAATCCTCAAGAGACCATCTCTGAGGTGATCAAGTTGACAGTTAACACTAACCATCTCTCTCTCTCTCTCTCTCTCTCTCTCTCTCTCTCTCTCTCTCTCTCTCTCTCTGTGTGTGTGTGTGTGTGTGTGTCTGTGAACACGTGCAGAGTACAGGGAAAGACTCCAGGTATCATCTCTCACTCTCTACTTTAGCCCCTTGAGTCAGAGACTCTCTGTTTTTCAGCTAGGCAGATGGCAGGAAAGCTCCAGCATCCTCCTATCTCTCATCCCCTACATCAGGTGTTGGAGTTCTAGCTACACACAGTAACGCTTGGCTTTTTAGATGCTTGTTCAGGATCCAAATCCACATCCTCATTCTTATGTCATAAGCACTTAAACACAGAGCAAAACCCTGGGTTGCTGCAAGCTTCTGGTTAATTCCAGAGTTCTGAAAAAGTTGAGTTAGGCCAACCAAAATCTCTGCGCAGTTTTATCATTAATTATATGGGAAATTATCTCAGAGGACCATGCTCTGCCATGTTTTTTTTAGAGGTGAATCTTCATTTTTGGCATGATTTCACTTAATTTAAGTTTCGAGACTTGCTGAAATGCATACACACACAGTTAGGCTCTGGTGGTCTTTAGGTATAAATTATTTATTTTTCAATTATTAAAAGGGGTTATTTCTGATATGGGTGGCATATTCCGATGAGTAGATCTCAGAATAAGACAGATTTATTTATAAGACAAAACACTCACCTCACACTTACACACATTCCCAAGAGATACATGGCGGGGGTTGGGGGGAACAGTGACTAATTTCTTTCTGGGTAATAGGTATGGCATTCATCCATTTCTCAGTATTAAAGCAAGAGCTTGGGATGCAATTCTGCTGGTAAAGTGCTTGCCTAAAAGGTTCAGGGTTTCATCCCCAGTACCAACTGGGCGTGGTTTCCTATGCTTGTAATTCAGGCATTTGGACTTGGAAGCAAAAGGATATGAAGTTCAAGGTCATCCATGGTTATATAGGATCCTGGGATACATGAAACTCAGTTTCAATATATAGACATGGATATAGATAGAGATATATAGAAATATAGAATATTCCCATATACCTGGGGTAGACTGGCTTTATGAAGAGAAGAGGTTTATGTAGCTCATTCCTTTAGAAGCCAAGCACATGGTGCTGGCGTAAGCTCAGACGCACTGAGGACTTCTTGGATGCATTTCATCATGGCACAAGTGTTATAAAAGACAATGCAGCTAGGGGCATCTAGGCCCACACCAGGGTGTGACCTTGAGTAATTATGCCATGCGACAGATCTGGTGTAAAGGGGGCTTACTGGGGGGATGGAGGGGAGAGGACTGAGGACCTGAGAGAGGGTAGAGGAAGTCAGGGGACATGGAGACAGGCAGACAGACAGGAGCAGAGCAGTGAGGGCAGAGAAGGGGGAAGGCACAGAAAAGGAGAAGGAGAGAGAGGGAGGGAGGTAGAGAAAGAGAGAGACAGGGAGAGAGACAGAGACAGAGAGAGACAGAGAGACAGAGAGAGAGAATGCAGTGGTGGCA
Organism: Arvicanthis niloticus; assembly: GCF_011762505.2. Lineage (NCBI taxonomy): Eukaryota > Metazoa > Chordata > Mammalia > Rodentia > Muridae > Arvicanthis > Arvicanthis niloticus. Next base: position 12,467,503 of record NC_047665.1, read on the forward strand.
GGTGATGACAGAAGTCATTGCTAGGTCCCTGGAGGAGCCTGATGGAATCACCTGTAAGCTAACATTCCTCCCTTTTGGTTTAATGAAAAATGAAGAACTAGGAAGGGATGATGGTGGAGCAGGAGTGAGTTCTCTGTGTTCGTTAGACTGCTTCCTGCTGACTGGCGGCAATGTCATTTTGGGGGATGTTAAGGGAATTAGGCTGCTAGCCAAGTCCTGGGAGAAACATCACTCTTGTCCAGGATCTGTGAGAATATCTGTGACTAGGGAAGTGCAGGCCCAGTTGAAGCATCTGTGAGGGTAAATCAGAGCTAGACCGGAGTACCTATGGGGAACTGCTCTAGTGCCTTCCTGGATGCAGATCTCAAGGAAATACCTGGACTTGGCAGGATACTGGAACATACACACACACACACACACACACACACACACACACACACACATATTCAGAAGATAAAGGTTAGGGAGAAATGTTTTTCTTAGGTGTACATTTGAAACTTTTAGGCCCATGGTAGTTGGGGGAACAGGGGAGAAATCCTGTCCTCTAGAGTAGGCAACAGGTGGGGTACAGGCTGTTGATTGACAGGGCACTTATCCAGAGTCCATTTGACCTGTAGATCCTAGTGAATTCTCTGAACCAGGAAGAGAGACATTTCAGACAGGTTAGCATTACCGTTGTAATCTGTGGTGAAACCCACACTGTAAAAAGGCAGTAGACTCACACCTTTGTGTCATAGTAGGGGTTTGGGAAGCAGTTGTTTTTGTTAAAAGCATGAACCTTCTTTAAGGTGAGGTGAGCGAAGACAGGAACCTTCTGTGGAGCAGGAAGGGCAAAGGCTCCTCTGATCTGGGTTTTCAGTGTGACCACAGACAGTGAGAGAGGGCCGTCTCCCCTCTCTCCAGAAGACTAGGTGTACATAGATTTAGCACCATGAGACACCTTTTAAAGTCTATACTTAAAAGACAACCAAAGGAAACTTAAAATCTTGAACTTGCAACTATGACAGTGGATTGTATAGTGGAAGGGGTTACCAGAGTTAGATAAATAATTATTAATAATATCAGAATTCCATTGATTAATGTTAGTACTCTGAACGTTCGATGTTCTAATACAGCCGTACCATAAAGAGGGGAAGAAATATGGGCATTTTTCTTTTCTTTTTTTAAAAAAGATTTATTTATTTATTTATTTATTTAATGTATGTGAGTATACTGTTGCTGTCTTCAGACACACCATAAGAGGGCATCAGACCCCCTTATAGATGGTTGTGAGCCACCATGTGGTTGCTGGGAATTGAACTCAGAACCTCTGGAAGAACTATCTCTCCAGCCCCACTGAAGCATTTTTCATTCTCTTTATGTGCCTCAAATCACTTTTTATCAGCATGTAAGATCTCACTGGCATTCACTTACCTTAACACACCCTCTTAGACTCTAAAACACTTTCTTAGATCCTCATAACTTAAGCTTCTGCTTCCTCAGACCTTACATAAATTTTACACCTTTTTCCTATCCAGTTATTTACCATGAATGAGACACAGGTGGTTGATCTGGGAGCAGTCACTGCGAAGTGAGCTCCTTTAGATAAGGAATAGTAAAAATGTTACATCTGAACCCTGTTTATCTTTAAACATGAAGCCTGTGAGCAAGGCAGACCTGTTTGCCTTTTTGATTACCTTGTGGTAAGGAGCTGGTCGCCTGTTGTTCTCTAGCTGTCAAGTAGTTAACTTAGCCATCAATGTGTTCAGAGATTTGAGAAGGATAAATGATAATCGAAATGGCCTATCTATTAATTAAAATGGCAGAGACTAGTCCATAGTCCACTATGCAGACAGTTGTCCCAGGTTCCTGTGGTCCCCATGGCACTGTGGGCAGAGGCAGTCTTTGGCCATGATGCCCAGAAGATGATAGGCTTTTTCTGTAGGAGAGGAACATGGGAGAGATTGACCTTGCCTTGTCTTAGGCAACATGGGACAATTAGCTCCCTGGGTGTCCTCTCTTTGTCCATAGTTCCGGCCCTAGCCATTGGTGGGGCAATGGGGCAGTCATGCCCAGTGGTTATCATACCATAATCCAGGTGGAGTCCTTTGTTGTCATGCCCATATCTTCTTGGAGATCTTTTGGGGCTCACTGCTAGAATTTGAGAGTCTCTGTCTGTCATAGTAAGCTTAAACATAGTAAATGCCAAATCCAGCAGGTGTCTCAAAGGCTTGAGAGCTAGAACTTACCAAGCATATCTGAATTAAACAATGTGTGTCTGCTTTTAGTTATCTCCTGATAGATCCATGTCCGATGTCTCCTTTGTGACTGAGAGACTCCGAGTCTTAAAAGTCCCGTGACCTTTTAACATGACCACCTTGGGAACCAAGCCTCCAACAAGTGTGCTGGAGGCCACACTTAAACCACACCCAGTGCTTTGTTTCTATAGGCAACACTGATGTTAGATTCATTGCATCTATTACTTTGATCAGTTTTGGGTGAAGGTCACTGAAAATCTTTTAACAGAATGCAGAGCCTGGACGAGCCATGGACTGAAGAAGAAGGAGATGGCTCTGATCACCCATACTACAACAGCATTCCTAACAAGATGCCTCCTCCAGGGGGGTTTCTCGATGCTCGATTGAAAGCCAGACCCCACGCTCCTGATGCAGCCCAGGTAAGTTTGGGGTTCTCTTCCTGGGAGGAGGCTGGCCCTCTTTTGCATTCACTTTCTTCATTGTTATTTCTGGTTGATATCTCACGTGACTTTTGACACTATGGCTCGAAGACTCTCTTCCACCAATTTCACAGTGATATCACTTGTCTCCAACATGAATAAAGACACCGTAAATCTTAGCATCAATCTTGGTATGCTGCCCTCTTAATGAGGGGATGGCAGGATTTGAGACTTTTAAAAGGCCCATGGCACTGTGGATTCCCTGAAAAGAGTTGACCCAAGAGTTGACCCATCCTCTCAAAGTATAAGGTTTTTTTTTCTATCTTGTTTATCCCTTGCTGTGTTCTAGTTTCATTTCAATTTCTGTGATAATGTGATAAACACGGTCACACTAACCAACTGAGGGGACCAAGAGCTTTAGGTAGTGTACCGTACCAGGTTACAGTCCATCACTGTGGGGAAGTCACAGGGCAGGAGCGTGAAGTGACAAGTCACATCACAACCACGGGCAAGAGCAGAGAGAGTGTGTGCAAACACTCCCATGCTCCTTTGTGCTCAGCCCCCATGCTCCTTTGCGCTCAGCTCACTTCCCCCACTCTTCTTCAGTTCAGCTCCCCCTGCCTAGGGATAGGTGCAGGTACAATGGGCCTGGTCTTTCCACATCAACTTACTTAAAAGGCAAGACCCCCCCCCCCCCACTGATATCCCCACAGAACAACTGAATGTAGACAATCCCTCATTGAGACTCTCTTCCCAGATTCATCTCTTCTAGGTTGGGTCAAGCTATCAATTAAAACAAACCATCAGACCCTCCAACTCAATTTTTAATTCAAAATTGCTTCCAAAAATGATTACATCTCCATGTTTCATAGAAGCTTCAAAGACTTTTTTTTTTCTTTTGTGGTGCTAGGGATGGAACCCAGAGTCTTGTGCCTGGCGAGCTGAGCTATGCCTCCAACTCTGGATATTTTTGAGGTTATTTCTGCCAATGAAAGTTTCAACACTCAATAGCAGCATTGACATCAAGGTTCTGACACTGCAGCTTCCTGGTTCTCAGGGAGCGTGCTTCTCTGAGAATGGATGGCTGCTGGCATAAGATCTCTCTCTGTGGTTGCCCTCGAAAGGAATTATGGGGGTCACAAGAACAAGGAGAAACGTGGTAGCATTAATGAGGCTGTCAGTTTACTCACAACCATGCAAGGTTGTGAATGTAATGCCACTGTGAGGCAGGGATGGAGAGGTGGGTATCAAAGAGGATGTATCAGCCCATAAAAGCCCTACCCATGACACTGTTGCTCACAAAGATGGAGACTGAGAAGACAATGCTTTCTTTCTGAATATTGGCATGTGTCTCTAGTTTGCAGGAAAAGAGCAAACTTATTACCAGGGAAGACACTTAGGAGATGCATTTGGTGAAGACTGGCAGCGAGCACCCACCAGGCAAGGTAAGAGGCAAAGTGAAGGCAGGTGGCACTAAGCATGCCCTGAACAGGTAGGTGTGCTGGCCAGGGGCTCCGTCCACTTCCTATGAGGTAGGAGAGAGAGTTCATGGAGACATTGGGAAAGGGAACATTCTACGGGAGCCCGAGGGTCCATAGCTTAGTATGTCTTAAGCTCCTCTTTGATTTTCTTTTAGTTTTAAATTTTGTTTTAGTGTTTTAGCATACAAGAATTTGCTGAGTAGTTCAGACTGGCCTTGAACTTGGAGTAATCCTCCTGCTGTAGCCTTCTGAGAGCTAAGATGACAGGCAGAGTCACCTCTGCTCCCAAGGTCCTGGAGCACCATATGACAAGGCCTTTAACCACCAGTGCCCACCCTGATGCTGGCTGGAGAATTCTTTCTTTAAATCAATCAATCAATCAATCAGTCAGTCAGTCAGTCAGTCTCTCTCTCTCTTCCTCCCCTTTTCCTTCCCTCTCTCCTTCCTTCCTCCCCCTCACCCCCTTCTTTCTTCTTGTCCTTCCTTCCTTCCTTCCTTCCTTCCTTCCTTCCTTCCTTCCTTCCTTCTCTCTCTCTCCTTTTCTCTCTCTCTCTTTCTTTCTTTCTTTCTTTCTTTCTTTCTTTCTTTCTTTCTTTCTTTCTTTCTTTCTTTCCTTGAAGGATTGGGGAGTGTCTTAACAGGGCCATGGTGCTGACAGGCTTAGAAGAGAGTTTACCAGGAGTAAATATTCTCAGCCTCAGGTCTGAGGTGCTCGCTGTGTCGAATTCTGGTTCTTCCAGGCACAGACAGGAAGAGCGCTGCCATCCTAAAAGATAACAGGACTCACTCTCTCACTGCAGGCTCCTTGGACATCTACAGCACCCCAGAAGGAAAAACTCACATGGTTCCTGTAGGGGAAACACCAACCTATGTCAACACCCAGCCAGGCCCACCACAGGTTTGGCCAGCAGCAACCAGCAGCACCGAGAGCAGCCCACGGAAGGACCTCTTTGACATGAGTAGGTGTCCATTGCTTTTCCTGTGCTGCCTTTTATCCAGGATCCCTATCACTACTGAACTTTCTGCAGGCGGGTGTGATGATTAAGGGTGTTTTTCTGACTTTGATGGGGTTCAAGTAAGGTATTGGGGTTGCTATCCCCTCCCTGTAGCCAAGAGACTTTCTTTTGGGAAAACTGGCTTTCCTCTTGAAGACCAACAATGTATACAAACATATGTGTTCGTCTGAATATTAACTGGCCATGATGTGCTAGCTGCTGTATGATTTCAGAAAGTATAGAGATAATGTGGCCATAGTAAGAGACCCCTGTTGTGAGCTCTCCTGATCTTGTTTGAATTTTGATGTTAATTTTGTTTTCTCAAGAAAGGTTGATCATGTACTCAGATGATGTCATGTGAACCTTCTCTCCATTTTAACTGGTCAATAAAGACTAGAGCCTGTGATTGGGCAGTGGAGGGGAAAGGTGGGATGGGAGGTCTTTGAGAGGGAGGCAAGTAGGGAGAGGAGGAGGAGAAAAGAAGAGAGGGTGGGTGGAAGAAGAGGAGGAAGACGCCATGATGGAGCAGAACCTCATGGCTAGGAGAAACTGCAAGTAAGAACGGGTCTTACAGCTGGGGGAGAAGTCAGCATAGCACTAGATCTGCCCAATCTAGGCACATAGCTTATAATTGTAACTATTTTGTGTTTTCTATACAGGCTTATTGTGGTTGGAAATTACTAAAACAGATCCCAGTCTATCAGCAAGGACATGTGGATGAGAAATTGTTTAGATCTTGTTTACAGTGTCCTTCTCTGTGACCTCTTCCTTTTCCCATCCCTCCCTCTCTCCCTCCCTCTCCTTGTCTGTCAGTCCCCCTCCTCCACCCCCTCCCTCTCTGCTTCCCCTTCCCTCCCTGCCTGGAACATTTGCTCTTGTTTTTTTTCTGTCTCATTCTTCTTCCCAACCTCCTCCAGAAATGTATCGAGTGCTTAACATGTATCAAATACTTTTCTAATTCCTGAAGTTACACAGGAACATAGAAACAGACGGCCCTACTCTGGTGGGGTTTAAATAACCAACCACATGCTGTCAGGGGCTGAGGCTTGCTCAGTGGTGTGCTGAAGAACAGGATGAAGGGAAGCCACCAGACTCGTCAGTATAGCCTGATGCTATCACATGGTCTTGTTTCTTGGCATATAGTTAAGAGAAAAATCATGCAATTCATGAACTGAAATGGAATGAGTAGAAATTGTAAAGAAATTTGGAAAGAAATGTGGAGGCTCATGAGGAAAAACATATATACATATATACACATATATGTACATATACATATATGTACATATACATATACATACACATATACATACATACACATATACATACATACATACACATATACATACATACACATATACATGCATACACATATATATACATACACACATATGAGACACACACATATGTATACATACATACCTACCTACATACATACATACATATATGCATATGGGAAAAGAGAGAGAAGTTTATGTATGGTATACGGGTGGATTTATGTGTGTGTGTATGGATCTGCCTAGCTATACGCTATCAACTCTGGGATTGCAAGCACACACCTACATGCCTGTTTTTATTTTTTATTTTTATTTTTTTATTTTTATTTTTTTTATTTTTTTTGGTTTTTCAGGACAGGGTTTCTCTGTGTTGCCCTGGCTGTCCTGGAACTCACTCTGTAGACCAGGCTGGCCTCGAACTCAGAAATCCGCCTGCCTCTGCCTCCCAAGTGCTGGGATTAAAGGCGTGCACCACCACTGCCCGGCTTGTTTTTATTTTTTTAAGATTTATATATTTTTAAATTTTTAATGTGTCTTGAGTGGTTTTACCTATTCAAATATATGCTTACTACATGTATGGCTGGTGGCTGTGGAGATCAGATGAGCTGTCAGGTCCTGTGGAAATGACATTTTGCTGGAGATTGTGAGATATCGTGTGGGGTTGGTAACTGAGGCCAGGTCCTCTGCAAGAGCAACCTTGCTCACAACCACTGAGTCATCTCTTCAGCCTCACATGCCAGACTTAAAAAAAAAAAAATGGGTTTTGGGGATCAAACTCAGGCCCTCATGCTTGCAAGGTGAACACTTTACCAGCTAGGCTGATTCCGCAAACCCTGCATCTTAAACTCTATTGCTTTAATTTGTTGAGGAGTCAGTGAGCTGAAGAGGGGTGGGAAGACCACGGCACTGGCTGCTGCGTGCTGGGCGCTCAGCACCTTAGTTATCTGACTTGGTCAGTGCACAGGAGCTTGGGTTATTACTGTCCCCCTCCCTACTCTGCAGAAAAGGAAAAGGAGAGCCACAGTGGTTAAGTAACCCCGTCCTCTGTCACATCAGCCCTCCAGTCCAGCACCACTGTTCACAGTGTCTTCTGAGGGTGAGGGTCGACTCAGGTGCTTATTTGATGAGGCAGCATTGACTTCTCCTGGGCCACTGTGGCTTCAAAGATGTGCCGAATTCCCGCCAGACACTGTTGAGGGTCAGGGCCTGGGGGTAAATTATACAGATCATGGAATCTACTCCTTTCATTAAGAGAGAGAGAGAGAGAGAGAGAGAGAGAGAGAGAGAGAGAGAGAGAGAAGAAGAAGAAGAAGAAGAAGAAGAAGAAGAAGAAGAAGAAGAAGAAGAAGAAGAAGAAGAAGAAGAAGAGATAGTACATGAACTGTAGGGCTATTAACCAAGCTACAGAAAATCGAGTGGAGTGATGATTAGTCCATTTTTGGAGTTTCTTTTATTTTATTTTTTAGTTTTTATTTTGTTTTGAGACAAGGTAATGTTCCATATCCCTGGTGAGTTTGGTACTCGCTATATGGCTAAGGCTGACCTTGAACTGGAAGCAGTTTTCTTGAGTCAGCCTTTCTAGTACTGGAAATCACAGACATGTTCCACCCTGCCTGACTTCTGCTTGAGTTCTCGAGCAAGCTGCTTCAGCCTAGAGGCTTTGAGTGTGGGCAGACTGTTTTCACTGTCCAATTCCGTCAACTTACCTGTGGCCTGGGCCAGAGAGCCTGAAGAGAGCTGAGAGGGCTGAGGTCTGAGGAAATGGGAATCTAATGACATCTTACTCTCATCCACTCATCTCTGTTCTTGTCTTCAAATCAAGAGAAGTGGTGACTGAAAGTAGAAAAGACATTAAGAAATTATTGTCTGTTTAGAAGTAGGGAAATGAAGTCTGTATATCCCGAAATACTGCTGCTAAATAGTAGTAGTGGTGGCGATGGCATTAATGATGGCAGTGCTAATGTTGGTGTATTAGTGATGACAGTGATGTTGCCGGTGATGTAAGTGATTATTGTGGTGCTGATGTTGGTGATGTCCGTAATGGCAGTGATGCTGCTAGTGTTCTTAGTGATGATACTGGTGACGTCAGTGGTTATTGTGGTGCTGATGTTGGTGATGTTAGGGATGAAGGTGGTGATGTCAGTGACCAGGATGATGTCAGGTAGTGTGTAGTGTTGGCAGTGGCTGACGGTGGCCTAGCAAGATGGCAATGACACAGAAACAGCAGAGTGCAGATTTTTTTAGTACTTCATATAATCAGATTTTTAAAAGTAGGATGAAAAGGAAAGCCCAGGAGCTGGGGGGGAGGGGCAGGGAGATTCAGTCACCAATGCGCTTGTTGCCCCAGTACAGAGACCTAAGTTTGATACTCCAGAACCCAAGTAAAAATGCCAGGGGCAGCAGCACATAGCTGCAACCTCCGACCTGGGAAGGCAGAGACAGGAGGATGCCTGGCCATCCCAGTGGAGCTCCACATCAGTGAGAGACCTTGTTTTAAAGAACAAAGCTGAGAAGAATTAAAAAAGACATCTAATATAGCTAGCTGGCCTGCACATGTATACACATATATGCACACATTTAAACACACACACACACACACACACACACACATTCATGCATGCACGCACATACATATGCACACACATACACATACACACACAAATTATCATTTTAGTCTTCAGCCAATGGCTTTTAAATCACTTTTCCTCTCTACATTTGTAGAAGATTTAGCAATTCTGAAAAAGATCTTTTTGCTCCGACGAATTCTCCTCTCTTTTTTCCATCCTTTCCTAACATCTAACAGACTTGGCTTGTTTTACAACATTCACTGCATGGTTATGGAGTTCCAGTGAGTATCCCAGAAACAACGTGGAGCTCTGGGGCAGAGCTTTGTTCAAGAGAGGACCTTGTAGATCTTGTGCTTCCACTGCACCACGCAGATGGTATGATCCTAAATACTCGGTGGTTACCCGGCACCATACACACTTTTCATTGCTTATATCAGTGCCCCCATCTTACGGAAAACTGCACACTGAAGTTTAATTAGATGTACTTAGTGAATTCTTTTGCTGCTGATATGGTTGTTACTCACTGGGGTCTGAGTACTCACTGATATTCTACATAGTGTGAAGTCTGTTGCAATGTAGATTAAGCCAAGAGTGATGTCAATACTCAGATACCAGGGAAGGTATCAAGACCAAGTAGAATTCTTATCCTAGAGCATGTCCACAAGAGGCACCTGGGATTTTTGAAGTAAATCTATGGGTCATTGGGGGTTTTGTGGAATCAAAGTTCCACGGTGTGTCTTTTCCTTCAGAATTGACAAGTTTGTATACGGGGTTTCTTAAGAGAACATAGGTGGCGTGAGACGGAAAGATCTACCTGCCCTCTGGTGGTGTGCAACACTGAAGTCCTTTTACCCAGCTAGACAAAGTGTATGCTCACATTCTTGGCACCAGGCACAACCCCCAACTGTCTGGGAAGTAGACTCACCAGAGAGTCATGCCAACATTTGGGCGGCGTATATACATGCTAGTTCCGATGAGCCATCTCTGTTGCCAGGCTCTGTCAAGAGTTACATCTTAATTCTCATCACTCTATTTTTACTGCTTCCTCTTCCGGGGATTGATCTGTTGCTGTCATATGTTGTTGACAGAGCCTTTTGAAGATGCCCTCAGAAACCAGCCCCTGGGCCCTGTGTTGAGCAAAGCCGCATCTGTGGAGTGCATCAGCCCTGTCGCACCCAGAGCCCCGGATGCCAAGATGCTGGAGGAGCTTAATGCTGAGCCTTGGTATCAAGGAGAGATGAGCAGGAAGGAGGCAGAGGCCCTGCTACAGGAAGATGGAGACTTCCTGGTCAGGAAGAGTACCACCAACCCCGGCTCCTTTGTCCTCACGGGCATGCACAATGGTCAGGCCAAGCACCTGCTGCTGGTGGACCCAGAAGGCACGGTGAGACACGGGCAGGCACCTCCCAATAAGCTCACAACTACCTCCAACCATTTCTATTTACCAGGCCTTGCATGGGGGTCACATCCACACTGTCCTCTGTTTACAGTTCCTGTCAGGGACAGGAGACTTACGTGACAAGTGTTCATGACCAATGCCCTGTGTGAGTTACAAAACTTGGAAACTTATAGTCCAGGATAAAAGCTTTGGTCTTCATATCTTTTACTATAAAGAAATCCAGCCTGCAGCAGGGGCTCGGTGCTTTAGAGTACTTACTGCTCTGGCAGAGGACCTGAGTTTGGGTCCCAGCGTCTGCATTTCATAGCTCACAACCTCCTTTAACACCTGCTTCTAGGAATTCAGTGCTCTCTTCCGGTCTCCACAGGCACCCCTGCTCAGGAGCGCATAACCAAAAGTTTAAAACTAAACCTTTTGTTAAAAGATAATGGAACAGGAGTGGTGGGGATGCCCAGTGGGTTCCTGTTAGCTACTTTTCTGTTGCTGTGATAAGATACTGTGATCAAATCAACTGAAGGGAGGTTTGTTTTGGTTCACAGTCCCAGAGAGAGAAGAGAGAGAGAGAGAGAGAGAGAGAGAGAGAGAGAGAGAGAGAGAGAGAGAAGAGAGAGAGGAGAGAGAGAGCACAATGATGGGGATGGCATATGGTGGTAGGAGCGGGAAGCTTCACTGGTCACACTTTGTCTACACATCAGGACACAGGTTTGTCTACAGCCTGTTATTATGGAGGCCTTTTCTTAATTGAGGTTCCCTCCTGTCAGATGACATTAGCTTGTGACAAGTTAACATTCAGCTATCCAGCACAGAGGCGCAGAGCAGACACTCCCCTGGAGATAGTTTGACGTACATCGCTGTGAACAATGAGAGACCTCAACAGGAGTCTCAGACAAAGCAGAAGATGAAGACCATCTCTCAGGGCTGTCCTCGGACCTCTGCATGTGCACCGTGGCACGCTCATATCTAATCTCTCTCTCCTCTCTCTCTCTCTCTCTCTCTCTCTCTCTCTCTCTCTCTCTCTCTCACACACACACACACACACACACACATACACACACACGCGCGCGCACACACACACACACACACACACACACACACACACACACACACAGAGACAGCGACAGACACAGAGACAGAGAGACACACAGAAAGAATAAAGAAACAGGGGAACTTTGGCCTTACCATATGGACACTTAAAAGTTATCCATGTTTTATGGAAAAGGACCTCCATTTGAAACTGAAATCCAAAGTACAAAACTACAAAGATAACTGTGAGGGAAAGATATAGAAAAACAGCACTTTGGGGACTGGAGAGATGGCTCCATGGTTAAGAGTGTTTGTTGCTCTTGCAAAGAGTGTGAGTTCGGTTCCTAGTACCCACATCAGATGTCTTATAACTGCCTGTGACTCTGCTTTGTGGGATCTGACATCCTCTTCTGTCCTCAAAGGCACCTGCACACATGACGGTAGATGCACACACGAGTGTAGACACATGCGCGTGTGTGCACACATACACACACACACACACACACACACCCAGGCACACAAACACACATGCATACTACAGCAATAGCAACAGCACCATTCCTTCCTAAAGTATTCACAGTGACCAGAGAAGCTAAAAGTGCTGTATTTTCAATATTTATCCCAAATGATTCCAAAACTGCAATCTCTAGGCTTTCCTATAGGCTTTCCTTCAGGCTTCCCTACAGGCTTCCCTACCGGCTTCCCTATAGGCTATAAAGAATGCTGGACAGCAAGCACCTCTCCGTCAATTAGCCCTGTGTTTTGCAGGTCACCGAAGGCACAACCTCCAGACACCAAGTTGATGGTATGATTCTGTCTGAGTAATTCTGTGGGTTTGTCTGGCTTGTCTACCTGCCAATCAATAAGAGTATTTGACTTCACCCTGGGCAGAGTCCAATAATTGCCAAGTTCAGTAAGTGCAATTTAATCAACTTAACCATTGAGCAAATGCCAGGATTGTTACTTTAAAACCTCTCATCCGATGAAAACAAAGAGGGAGGTTAGAATTACTTACAGAATTAGACCAGTGATGGATGGACAGGAAGGGAACCAGAGTGTTTGGTTGGACTGTGTGTTTAGGGCACAGAGGAGGGTAGGGGTCAGTTTTCTTGAATCTGTTGAGACTTGCTTTGTTGTCAGAGTATGTGGTCAGTTTTGGAGAAAGTTCCATGAGGTAATGGGAAGGAAGTGTATTCTCTGTCTTTGGGTGAAATGTTCTGTAAATATGTTAGGTCAGTTTTATTTATGACATCATTTACCTCCAGAGTCTCTGTTTAGTTTTTGTCTGGATGACCTGCCTATTGGCAAGAGGTGGGTATTGAAGTCTCCCACAATTGCCCTCTGAGGTTCAATAACATGTGATTTTAACTGTAATGGTTAAAGGACTGTAGTAGTTTCTTTTATGAATTTGGGTGCCCTTGTATTTGGTGCACAAATGTTTGGCATTGCAATATTTTCTTGGTGAATTTTTCCTTTGATGAGTATATAGTCTCCCCTGTTTCATTAGATTAGTTCTTATTTGCAGTCTATTTTGTCAGATACTAAAAATGGTTACATCCGCTTGTTTCTTCCATTGTTTGCTTGAAATATCTTTTTGTAACTTTTTACTCTGAAGTGATGTCTATCCTTGATGTTAAGGTGTACAGCAGATGGATGGGCCCTGTTTTTATAACTAATATGTTACTCTGTGTCTTTTTACTGGGGAATTGAGACCATTGTTATTGGGAGTTGTCATTGAGCAGTATGTACTGACTCCTGTTATTTTGTTGTGGTGGTGTGGGTCCCACCCCCTTTTGATGAGCTGATCTGAGATTATTTGTTCTTTGTGTTTTCTTGGCTGTGAAGTTTTTCTACAGAGCTGGATTTGCAGAGAGATACTACTTAAATTTGACTAATCACGGAATATCTTTCTTTCTCCATCTATTGTGTTTGAAAGTTTTGCTGGGTATAGTAGTCTGAGCTAGCACCTGTGCTTTCTTAGAATCTGCAGTACATCTATCCAGGCCATTCTGGCATTAGAATCTCCATTGGGAAGGTGCTACTCCAATACATCTGCCTTTATATATTACTCGGTCATTTTCCCTTGCAGCTTTTAATATTCTTGTTTGTTCTAAATGTTTAATGTTTTGATTATTGTGTGATTTTTTTTCTGTCTAGTCTATTTGGTGTTCAGTATGCATCTTGTACCTTCATAGACACTGAAGTGGGTATTCAATAGGCACTGAGTAGATGCTTGATCCTGCAAGGCTTTTATAGATCATGAACTGAGAGTCCAAGGAATTTAGGAAGCAGGTAGGGGGTCTCTGTAAATATCAGGGCTAGCAGAGTAGCCATCTGAGAGAGGCCAGAAGGAAAGTCAGTTCAGCCTGATTTAATTAGCTGGTGCTGGCTCAGACTTTTAGAGTATGACCCCGGACAGTTATTTCAGTCACTTTTAAGCATAGCACAACTTCAAAGAAAGAGTTTCCTGATGACAATTAACCCAGTCCTGTGTGTACAGCAACTTTGTTTACAATGAATCTCTTTACAAAGCACATACAGCCTCTGACATAAAGATGGGCTCTGTTGACTCAGAAATGCCTGTAGAGTCAGGCTTGGCCTGGCCCTAAAGACCTTGCCTGGTCTGATGTAATAAAGAAGTTACCTGGGCTGATGTAATAAAGTCCAAGTGAACCTCTCATAAGGATGGGTTCTATAGGTGAGAAGCAATACTCAAGATATAGAGGGGTGAGTCTGGGATAAATAAATACGATCCTTTAGGGGATATGGGTGAGGCTTGGCCCTACAGATAGCAAAGATCACCAGGTTAGGAAGTGCATCCATCCCTAGCTCTCTGAGTGGAAACCAAGTGAATATTTCTTTCCTTTGGTTTCCGCAGTACTAATCCCTATGAGGACCTCATGCCTACAGGTGTGTGAGTGTGCATCTGTGACCTTGTAATGTTAAACTATAGTGAATTTTTACAGGTATAGAACCACAAACAAGACTACCTAAATAGAAGCATCCCAGAGTCCCCTTTACCCCCTGGCCAGGCCTTGCAGCCATTCAGTTCTAACGATTATCCAAAAGAAAATAGTAGAAAAAGCTCTTCAAGAATCCTGTGAGAATATAAATATTTCGCTTGAAGATTGGTATTTAAAACATGGAATGTTAAAAAAAAATGTCTAGCTGAGTATGTATGTCATCACATAGAACAAAGATGATTAAATGTTTTTGCTAAGTCTTTATACACCAAAGGATTACTTAAAAGACATGGTTTGTACCTTTGACATCCACAGGCAAGAGCAGAGAATAGTGAATTAATGCACGCACCCTTGTGCTCAGCTCTCTTTATCTATTCATATACAATCCAGAATTCCCTGCCTAGGGAATAGGGCTGCCCACAGTGGGTGGGTCTGCCCACATCAATTATTGTAATCATGATAATCACCCACAGACATGCCCACAGGCTAGCTTGATCTAGATAATATCTCATTCGAACTCTCATCCCAGGTGATTGTGGAGTGTGTCAAGTCAACAATTAAAAACCAACCCTCATACCCTACTTACAATTGTTTATTATATTTTCCCAAGCCATATTTTTCAAGGTGTGTGGGAACCGAGGAAGTGGGATTGTGATCCGTGCTATCACACAGTTGTAATTCTGGAGTGAAATTTGCAAGACCATCAAGAATACTCCTTAACTCCTACCCACTGGTGACTATTCTTGGGGGGGTGGGGGGGAGCGCTTTTAGCTGGATCTGATTATCCAATTTAATTGATCCTATGGAGGATAGCTTTAACTGCAAAGGAGATGGAAATGAAAGACTTAATTAAAAATGCAAAGTTGCCTCCTTGCTGCGAGGACACTGAAATAGACGCTGACACGTTCTCTTCAATATTTATTCTTCTGATTTTCATGGTAATTGGCTGGTCCCTGACTATAAAGGGGGAATCTTGGCAAGCTAGGTTACTCAGAGAGAGAAGGAAAAAAAAAAAAAAAAAAAAAAAAAAAAAACGGTCTGAGTCTAAATTTACTCCAGCGTCTAGCAGCCTCTGAGCTCTCTCACTGTGCACTGAGGTCACAGGGAAGCCAAAGAGGAGGAGGCCACCCAACCCAGCTGGAGAAGCCTCTGTGGTGGGTGGGGTGCTGAAGAAAGGAACTCTAAATAGCGTTGGGAGAGCTGGTGACAGAGGTTGTGGGAGAGACCTTGGAGATGGATCTTTCAGCGCTCAAATCATTCTGTCAGTCTGTGTCTGGTGTATGTCTAAAACTACCCCCCTCCAGTCATTCATAGCTGATTCCTCCTTTTGGCCTAGCACGGCCAGCGAGGTGGGGTGGGCACCATGCTTGCCTTGGGAGAATCCGCTAACACTAGAGTGTCCAGGTCCTCCATAGGCTTGACTCATGTAGCCTTCAGCTATTGTGGCTCTCGGAACACACTAGTGCTTTTACTTACTAACTGTAAAAAATGATGTCACTTCCGAAGTCATGAGGTCTTTCAATGGCTCCACTTGTTCTCTGACACCTGAGCTACACCTCCTGTGAGTGCGCTCTCTCCCCCTGTCCGGACCCCAGTTGGGCAGCCCCCTATAACACCCCTCTCTTACCTATTTCCCAGGAAGGAAGAAGAGTAGGAAGAAATTAAGAGAAGGGAGAAGTATTTTAAATATTTTGTACTATATTCTTGTTTGACCCCCCTTGTCATTTCACTTATAAATACCATTAGTGTGCACCTCCGCCATTAAGAACATTAAAAAGAAACTTCCTGTAAAGCTACAGGAGTAAAGACTTATCTTTCCCTCAACAACCTTATCCTCTCTCTCTCTCTCTCTCTCTCTCTCTCCCTCTCTCTCTCTGGCATATAAACATATGTTTATATAATTTGTAAAATCGTATACTTAATTTCTAAAAGAGTTTGTTATCCCTTGAATTATTTTTTTCATACATTGGTCTTAGTGGATGTAGTAAGTCTTTTGTTTTTGTTTTCTGTGAACTGACTTTCTTTCTGTTTTCCGACTTGTCTTCTGAGTTAGGATTGGTCTTTTCCCTTAGCACTGCGGTGTTTTAGGATGCGCTCATGATGGTGTCTAGGAATAGGATGCTGTATTAGGCGCCATGACGTTGGTCTCCTTACTGTTATAGCTCAGTTCTCTCTCCCTTGTATTTACCTAAAACATCAAGGACAGAAAGGGAGAGAGAAAGAAGGAGAGGGAGGGAGGAAGAAGGAGAAAGAAGGGGAGAGAGGGAGGAAGAAGGAGAAAGAAGGGGAGAGAGGGAGAGAGAGGAAAGGGAGAATAGAGGAAGAGAGAAGGGAAGAGGTGGAGAGAGAAAAGAGGGGGAGAGAGAAAAAGGGGGAGAGAGAAAAAGGGGGAGAGATGGAGATGGAGAAGGGGAGGGGAGGGATAGGGAGGGAAGAGAGTGGGGGCAAGAAAGGGAGAAGGGGAGGGGGCAGGGAGAGAGGAAGAGGGAGAGCCTGAGTGCTCCTGGAGTAGAGCATCTGACTCTGGGAAGGGGAAGAGAGACCCACATTTCAGTGCCTCCCGAAGTGCCTTACCTGGGGTCACTGCTGTTCTCTGCAGACAGCTTGTCTCATTTCTCCCGATACGAACTTGTTGTCTTCTCCTCTGAAGGTGTAAACGAACAAACAGGAATGTGTGGGGCACGGGAGTTGTGTGTTTTGTGTCTACAGCCCAACTGTCTCTGGGCACTAACAATGGAAGAGAGGTTAGATCAGAAGGAAGGGAGACTGGACTGAAGGTCTGCAGAGGTCTCCATACAGACCAGAGAAGGTCCTGAGGCTCTGGGCAGAGACCCCTCTCAGACACTTCCCATCACATTGAGGAAGTCTGTGTACTTCCGCTGCTATGAAGCTCAGGCTAGGACTGGCCTCTGCACTTAAGTTTATCAATCACAGGGACATTCTACCAAGCCACAAAGTAAGGCCATAAGAAGGCCATGCTTGCCCGGATCCCTCTGTCCCACTATCATGAGCCCTGGCAGCAATAGCTCCCCTGCCATCAGTGTCAGGCATCTTCTTCCCAGTTTCTGGGTTTCTCAGACACTGTTGGGTGCTTGACCAACATTGAAGGTAGGCAAGTTTCTGCCTGGGTATTCCTCTGGAGACCCAGTTCTGACTAGACTGTGTATCATCCTTGCTACGGGTAGCTGGGGCTGGTCTCTCTGCCTGGCACAATGGTTTTCTGGGCCATGGTTATCACTAGGACTGTGTTTGGATCACTGTCCAGGAAGTCAGAGTTGAAGGTGGTACCCACTGTGATTGTATAAGTCACCATTGGCTCTGGACTGGTAGGACTTCCTTGTCAGGGAAGGTCATGGGTGGGAAAGACCATTTAGCAGTCCTGTTTTGGGAAATCTGTGGCACTCCTGGAGTGTTGTGGCCTTGCCCCTCTCAGCTTCTTCCTGGGCTGAGATCCATGTGGAGTTCTGAGTTACAGAGTTGCTGTCCAGGATCGAAATCTTTCCAGACACTACAAACCGTGTTGAAGGAATCTTCCCCCTGGAAACTTTGAAGTTTCCTAACATTGCATGCTTGTGACCACAAGGGGGCAATAAATGCACAATTTTTACCTCATGGATGCTGGAGAGGTGCCTCACCTGAGAGCCATTTTAGACAGGCAGGCTTCCTGCTTTGATGTTCTTCCCCAGGAGAGCTCGCCTGCAGGGGGAGAGATCTTCGAGCGTCTTCTCCAGCTTGACTCTGAGCTTGTGGAATTTCACAGAGGTATAGGGATGGTTGTGTTCCTGTCAGCCTCTTCTCTGTGAATCTACCATCATTTTTTTTTTTAATCTAACACCATAGTTGTCTACATTTCTTCCTAAACTATCTTCTGAGAGTTTCATGATTTTCTGTTCTTTGTTTAATACATTTGAGTCACTGTGTGAATGTATATAAGGTCTTTATTTTTTCCCCCACACGGATGTCCAATTGTTCCAGGGTCATCTGTTAAAACCACTGTTTTCTTCAGTACATGACTTTATCTCTCATTGAAAGTTAGTAGACACTATCCAATGGGTCTATTTCTGGCTCATTATTCTGGTCCAGGTGCACATGTTTGTCCCTCCACTAACACCTCAGTGTCTTGAATCCTGCAGTAAAGTTTTCCATATTTGTTCTTTCCTTTCTGAGTCCAGAATGCCAACTCTTGTAGCACAGAACCAACCCTGTTCTTTTCTCTCAGTATTTTGATGACTACTCTGGATCTTTTTCTTCTCCAAATAAACGTTAGAAAAAAATCATTAATAGCAACAAGTTAGTTTGATACATTGTTTATACGTTGCTAAATTTATACCTAAATATTTCGTTGAATACCTAAGTATTCTATTTTTTATGTTATGGTAATTGGCATTTTGTTTTAAATTTTAAATTTTATGTGACCATTGCTAGTATATAAGAAAGTGATTGACTTAACATTCTTATTTACTTATTGTTATTAGGTGTGTGTGCATGTGTGTGTGTGTGTGTGTGTGTGTGTGTGTGTAAAAGGGTGTGCATGCCATAATGAACGTGTGGAGGTCAGAAGGCATCTTTGTGAAGTTAGTCTTCTACCTCCAACTTCACACAGGTTCCAGGATTTGAACTCAGGTCACCTTTACCCACTGAACCATCTCACTGGCCTGTGATTGCATTTTGTATATTAGTTTCAGATCTTGGAAAGTTACTTTAATTGTGTATTAGATTAAGAATAGTTTTTATTGCTGGTGTCTATTCAGCTTCTTTATCGCAGCCACGCAGAAGTCCGTAAACAAAGGCAATTTTATTTTCCTTCCAGACCTGTGCTGTATTGTTGCATATTCATGTCCTCATTAGCTGGGACCTTCCTTTTTGTTGTCCCAGTGTGGCCATAGAGAGGACTGAGGTAGGCAGCACCCGTCCACTGGGCAGTTCGGACTGAAAGATCAAAGACTGCCTCAGAGGGACAGGTAGGTGAAGCAGACTGAACTGACCAGCTATTGTCAGTGACCAGGGTGTGTACAGAGATTACCTCGGAAGCATGGTGAGCCCTCAGGTCCTCCCCTTGCCTTTCTGGGCCAAGTCAGATGTTCCAGATAGCTCTATAGTAATGTGGTCTTTCTTTTCTACCTGGTGACACTCAACCTCTCTTTCCTTTTGTCCTCACAGATCCGGACAAAGGACAGGGTCTTTGACAGCATCAGTCACCTCATCAATTACCACCTGGAGAGCAGCCTGCCCATTGTCTCTGCCGGGAGTGAGCTTTGTCTCCAGCAACCTGTGGAGAGGAAACCCTGAGCTTGCCCAGTGCCCCAACCCCCATACCTTATGCCAGGTCAGGAGGACCTGGGCTCTGCTGCTGTCAGCCTATGGGAACTGGGGCAACTGTCTGTGGGCCCATCACCTTCAAAAGCCCCCTAGGGAGGTTTCCTTCGAGTTCAAATTTCATAAATATGTTCACTTGACTCAGATATGCATATTAGAAGTGTATATACCCATCCATCCTGTACAAATGGCCCCGATATTTATATTTTTTAAGACTAAGAGAGGTGTGAGACTAGTGCTCTAATGCTGTTTGTTTTTAGCGAGAGGCAAGTTTGACTGTAGTTGTTCTGGGAAAAAAAATACAAAATAGAAAACTAACCTGTTCTACTGGGAAATTTTGCTAGGAAGGCGTAGCCTGCAGTTCCACATAATAAGCACAATTCAAGGCGAATACAGGTGAGCTGGCAGCTCCAAGACAAACAGAATTGTGATAGAATACGGTAGCATGCTGCCCCAACATCTGCCCCTGCTGGTACAGCTTTGTGTGAGTGCTGGTTCCAGGCTGCAGCTCAGCTCCGGGATGGTGGTACCTCCTCCAGGATGGTGGTACCTCCTCCAGGATGGTGGTACCTCCTCCGGGATGGTGGCGCCTCCTTCAGCCCTTGCTTGCTGGATGCTGCCTCCTGTGCCCCGAAATGATGCTTTATGAAAATGTATTGTGCATTTTCTGCCATAGGATGACCCAGTGAATCCCCACTCCAAAGCAGATGGTATTCTGGCTTGTTTGGGTCGTGTTTTAGCATGGGGAACCATCCATCATCCTTGACTTCAATTTGTGTGTGTGTGTGTGTGTGTGTGTGTGTGTGTATTTGGGAGCTTCATATGAGTCCACACATGATACAGAATAAGACTTAATATGTCTAATTGGCAAGTGCTTCCTTGGTGTTGGTCAGCATACTGATGACGTGAATGTCTGAGGAATGGCATATTCTTGGTCTGTCTGTCCTTCAATACAGGCTTTGTATGGAAGGTGCCAGTGAAGCAGCCTCCCACCTACCTCTCGTATTCAGTAGAACAAAAAAACATGTGTAAGAGCCTCGCAAGGCCTGTACCAGCTTCCACCCAGAGTTGAGCCTTGGAGACACACACACCGGCTGTTCTTCCCAGGTCCGTGTGTGCTCAGCTCTGTGTTCCAGTCTTTGGGACCAGCTGGTGTGAGGAGTGGTGAGCCGAGTTGTCTCCCCTCCACATTTTCTCAGTAGCCCCATGAAAAGGGACCATGCCCCTGGCCCTCTGTCTTGTCTCACTCGACCATCTCAGAAGCTGTTGCTTCATGGTGGGTGATACTCTTGTGTTTCAAAGCTGGCCGTGTCTATGGCTTCTAAACACATTGAGGCTGTGATCACCCTGTGACTTAACGAGCATGAGCAGATGATACATTGGTTGTTGGTTCCTCCTTGAGACAGAGAGAGAGAGAGAGAGAGAGAGAGAGAGAGAGAGAGAGAGAGAAATGGCTCGGTGGTTAAAAGCACTGGCTGCTTTTCCAGAGGACTCAAGTCCAATTCTCTGATCCTTGTAACTTGAGTCCCAGGAATCTACCCTCTTCTGGCCTCCATAGGCACCAAGAGGCATAGAATGCACTTAACACACTTGCGAGCAAAACACCCATACATACAAACATAAGTAAATACTATTTTAAAGAGAATAGTTACCGGGAGACTAAACATTGAACCAATCAGGGTTTGGCATGGCTCTGATGGTATGTGAGAGTCCTGCTTTTGCTGCCCTGTAATCAGCTGGGTGCTAACAGGTGAGGCTGGGTAGGGAAGATCCCAGGTTCAATAGACCTCATGGCAGTTTTTAACCCTTTGAGTACCCACTGGATCCAAGCTGGCAGTAGATGAGTCTTCTAGCACTGACTCTCAGGGTCCTGCTGCTTCCTGAGTGGAGTCAGGGACAGATGCGACACAGAGGAAGCCCAAGAGATGAGCAGATATGTTGGTAGCCCCTAGGTCAGGCTCTTGCCTTGTGACCACATACATAAGCTTTGAGGTACCCCAAGAGTCACCCTGCACTCTGTCCTCCCAAGAGGCTGTGCCCTGTGCACACACATACAAGGTCTTGCTGCTCCCGTGTGTGAATGTATAATACATACCAATATAAAAAAATATGAAATTACTCATTCTTGAATTCCCCGCTTGTACACTGCTAAAATGCTTCTGTTCTAGTTGCTAGCAAAGTGGTACAGGTCACGAGCACCTCAGCATTTACTCTACTTCCCTCTCCAGGGAAGTAAAAAAAAAAAAAAAAAAAAAAAAAAAGGAATACTCAGAAGTGACTTCTCTGAAGTCAGTGTTGAGTTTTTGAGGGTAAGAGGATTTATAGGAATCAATGTTCCTCTTTTCAATTTTAATTCAAAATATGTAATTATTGTTCCAGATTAGAGGACAGGGCTTACATTTAGAGAAACATTTTAGACATGGGGCAGGCAGCAGAGGCTGTTCTTGGCAGCCATGTTCTGGCCTCCGTTCCTGTTAAAGCATGTCAGGGTTCACAGGGGTTTATCATTTCTCTCTACAGACACGGCGTATGTGATGGGACATTCCCTCAAACCTCACTTACGCATGGGGAAACTGAGGCTCACTTCAGGTCACATCGTCAGCTAACCTCAGAGCTGTTCTAGTCACGTGGCATTTTTCTGTGCACAGGTGTGGCCTGCCTGTGTTTCGGGGCCAGGGTCTGGAGGCAAACCCCAAGATTCTCCTCCCTGAGCCCAAGCTCCTCTTCCCTGGGTTCCCAGACCATATCTGTCTGGGTAGGGCAGGGTTTCAGACTATGAAGGAGCAACCCCATGCTGTGAGGAACAGCACTCTATTGTACATTCAGGGGCTTCAACTCCCAGGGCCAGGCATGAGGATGTGGCATGTGCCTGGATCCTATGCTCCTCTTTATGAGCACCCCACCACTCCGCCCGGAACTCTGCATCTATTTTAGTGGTGCGTGATGGGGTTCAGAAGCCTTAAAACAGCCCCTGTCTGCTCTTGGCACAGTGGCTCCGAACCCCTGCCAAATCCCTCCATCCCGTGCCCTCCTGGGAGAGTTAGCTGTGCTTCAGATAACCTCTGCATGCTCATGGGGCTGCTTGACCTCCCATGGGGCTGTTCATCATGGTCTAGGTTGCCTCTGATTCTTGAATCTCCCTCCACCATAAGGTGGACAGTCTGCTAACAACACAGTCAAATGACTCAATCTTTGACCCACCGTTGTGTTATTACCATGGTGTCCCTTTTGTATGTAAAGGACCAAGAGCTGAGTGCCTGCTCAACCTTGATGAGCAGCTTTCTGTTACAGGCCATCTCAGATGGTAGACAGATGGATTGATGCCAAGTAGGACACACATAGCAACTGTGAGGTTCTCCTAGCAACAGAGGCAGTTGTCCGTGAAGGACAAGGGAGAATGAATTCCCCAAAGCCCATAGGATTCAGGTCGCAGCTGCCATGTGTCCAGGCTCCATGTCCATCCTGGTGTCCTGAAGATGCCTCCTTTTCAAAGGGAAGATCTACCCCATGGTGACATTAGACACCTTGGAGGCTTCCTTACAGGAATGGCCGTAAAGGCTTTACCCCTCCATTCCATGTTAGATCCAGTACCACGTTCTCTTCTTGAAGAGTTGAAGTGAGCCGAGTTGAAGCCCAACTTCCCCAAGACAGTGATGCAGCAGAGGCCACCCCCATGAAGCCCAGTACAACCAGAACAGTGTGGGCTCTCTCTGAACAATAGGTTCTCTGAAACCATGGCTTGTGTGCCACACCCCAGGGCTTCCCTCAAAAAGGGGTGTGGATCCATAAATATGTGAAGTGACTTTCTGGGACTCTTCACTGACAAAGCATATCTCCTCCTCCATGGGCCCAAAGTGGCATGCCATCTATAAACAGCTTCTATGCATGGTGACAGCCAGATTTTAAATAGGCGGAGGATAGCAGAAAGGTTGCAAAAGAGACCATGTGTCCAGAAACATCTGTGTGATGCTAGTTCTTATGGAAATTTTGAAGTTTTTTTTTTTTTTCAAGAAAGAGAATGTAGATAATAAACCCCACTCCTGGAACATATTCTAAACCTAGAAATTTTGGTCTTGTCTGGGATAATGGGCAGGTGCTTCCAAGATGTTTCAGCTGAAGGGGCCCTTGTATTTCAGCTGAAGAAATTGGATGGCAATAATGGTCAATGGCTAGATCTAGGAAAGAATTCAGGACTTCCTAAGGCCTTCTGAGGCTCAGACATGTAACTCATCCACATGGGAGCAACAGGCAATTCATTTCTCCCCATTCTTCACATTTCAAACTACAGAAAGGACTGAGCTACTCGCTCTAGAGAGACGGGACTTGTGGTTGGAGACTTAGCTGGTATTCTACCAAAGGGAGCTCCAGGTAGGGATTTGGGTACATATAGCTTACTTTGGAAATGATCCCAGAAGTCAAGAAGGAAGTAGCTGCTAAGCAATGGTTGCGTTGTGGAGCATGATCCCACCCAGGGTACACTGGGGGCATCTACTTGCTGCTGAGGCCCAGGAGCAGAACTGAATGCACCTGGGGTGGCCAGCAGATGGGGCAGGGAGGAGCTCCCTCACAGTCAGTATGGATGGAAGGCTATCTCCAGGGATTTCTGTCCAGCCCTGTACATCCCCGTGCATACCTGTGCATACCTGTGCACATTCTGTGAGCTAGGACACCCTGGGACAGAGGCTGGTATTTATAATAATCAGTCTCAGAGGAGAAGGCAGACATTGAAGTACCAAGCTGCCTGGTCCATACATAGATTTCAGGGCTCTGCCCCCTGAGCTCCTGACTCAGTAGGCCTAGTGTGAGGATAGAATGCTTGCATTTTCAGTGTGAGGACACGCTAATGCCAAGGGTCTTGGCTTTGACTGATGGGTAAGTCTCCAGCCCTTCCTTGACTCTTACTGATGGACTCTACCCCTGACCCCCACCATTTATGAAGAAAATTTCACACCACTTCACATCATATATCCAGGCCCATGCTGTGAATTTGAAAATGGGGAATTAATAAGTACTTATAACTCCCTGCAACTGTGGCTGGCAGATAAAATGCCATCTGCCAGACAAGATTTATTTATAATGGGGTTTATACATATTTATAAGTTTGCAAGCAACAAATGCACAGTTTTAAAACTGGCACATTTTATATCAGCTAGGAAAAAAATTGCAACTTTATCCTAGGGTTTCTGAGTGTGAACTGCATGCATGTATTAATCACATACACAAGCTTCCCTTAGTTCACCTGGAATGTGCACCTCAGCATGTATATGTCCAGACACAGACCAGTTCTGTGCTGGGTCTCTCTGTACTGAGCCTCTGGGGTTTTCTGACATGAACAACTATAAATGAAAATGGTACCAGGAGCTTGGTGCTTGATAGGCTCTCATTTGCAGACTTGTGGAGCAGAGTTCTGGGCATGTAGGCTGTGAGACCATGGCATAAAAAAGGGAAGAAGGGTCATGACAGAGGGAAAGCAAGCCAGGTGTGCAGTGCATTTCTGTAATCCTAGCACTTGGGTGGTAAAGGCTAGCTCAAGGGCCAACCTGAGCTACATGAGGCCATATCTCAACAGAACTAAACAGAAGGGTGGGGAGCAGCCAGCAGATGACAAGGAAGAGGCAGGTGTTGGAGAAAAGGAAAAGAGACAAGCAGATGAAACACCTACAGACCCACATCCTTTCTTGACCAAGCCTGACTTGCCATAACCTGACTTGGCTTGCCAGCCTTCCTGGCTACATTTGTACATTAGATCCTATGTAGCAGGCCCTGCAGGGACTTGTGGGACAGAGAAGGAAACATAAGGTGGATCTGCTCCTGTTTATAATCTAATTGGAGCCCTGCCCCCAACACACACGTGGGGAAGTGTGAGAGCATTGGAGTGGAGGGAGAGGCCTTTCAGGGCTGGTGTGCCCCATTCAGTATGGACCAAGGCTCAGGTCTGAGCTGGGGCGGGGGTGGGGTGTCACTGAAGGCTTTTGCACAGTAGGTGGCGCTGCGGAGCCCTTGAGGAAGAAAAGAGTGCAAAAGTTCAAGTGGGCGTCCTTCATGAAAACTGCTGATGTCAGCAGGATGCTGGAGAACAGGTTAAAGAGCCTTTCCTTTCCTCTCCCTGCCCTGTCAGATGCCCTGGGGTAAGTGTGTCCCTGAGATGTACCCCCCCCCCCCAACACACTTATTCCTCTCTTAGGGTAAAAGAGAAACCACAGGAAATGAACAGCTTACCCATTGTACATAGAGGACCAAGCCTATGGGGTGAATCTGAAACCCAAGCTCCCGAGGATGTACAGGTTCACACAGGAGGAAATTCCTTTACCACAACCAAAGCCACTCACAGTGGAGTCAGGTAACAGTTCACAAGGCAGAGACAGTAGACTAACTAGGCTGGGGACCACTAGTTTCTTTTCTTCTTCTTTTTCTTTGTTTAACAACACTATGTGTGAGTTGCCCATTGAATGTTCTCTGTTCAACTGACTTTTGGATATAACTTGTTTCTGAGTATTGTGAAATTATGTGACTTACTTTGTGTTCAGAATGAAACATTTAATGTTCAAAGCCCCAGGATCAGGGGACATCTCAGTGTAAATGCAACGTGTAACAAGGTATTGAATAATTTCTCAAAAGCACTCGGGTGGCCAATTATACATATTGATATATGAATACTTGACGTTTTTTCTTTGTTTCTGTTAACTTTTGTGAAACACCAACAGTTACTGTAACAGCAGTCTGTCTGGGAGTGTGCCCAACTGCCCTTTCTACTTTGATACTGGCATGGAATTGGCTCCGTAAGTCACCTGTGAGGAGCAGACATACAAAACCAACTTTGCATTTTCTAATATTTTTCTATGATAAAGCTTAGGTGATTTGATGAACATTTGGAGCTCCCACGATATAACAGGTGAAGGTGGTCAGTCAGCTTGAACTCCCTCACCTCCAGGGACTCTTTAGAGAAATGTCGTTGCCCTCCACCACGGTCCTGACACACCACAGGCAAGCTTCTGGGCTAACCAAGAGGAGTCAGGCATATAACACCCCCTCCCCGTGGCCCAGGTATGGCAGGTGGCAGGCTAACTCTAAACAATGCTGCTCTTCTCATTATTATTAGGTACTGGAACATGTGCCTTTATCATCAGGTTGGCCACCCATGTACTTGTGATTCCGGAGCAGCCCCTCTGGCCCTCTGACTTAGACACTAAAACCATGTGGGTGATGAGGTTTTTACATTTGTCCATACAGGCTCCAAAGCACGGAACCAGCAGTGTAAGTAGACATTTTGTATAAAATGCGCCTTGTTACATTTCTGTGACCAGCTCTTTCCCAGCTCACAGAGTAACCATGGCTTGAAGATTGAGAGGAGCAACCATTTTTAAATAGTTAATTGTTTCAGTGACTATAGGTGTAAGTCTGTTGGCAATAAAGGCTGCTGTGAAAAGTGTCTCTTGTTTGCGTGATGGAGCTCACGTCTGTGTATGGGGGAGAGGTGCCATACTGCATCTGTACAAGTCAAGAGGACAACTTGTGGGGGTTTTCTCCTTCTATCATGTGGGCCCTGGGGACCAAACTCAGGCCATCCAGTCTGGTGGCAAGCAACACTCAACGGTCACTGGATCTTGTGATGCTTTGCAGAAGACAGGAGGACAGATTGAAACCTTCCTCTAGAAAATTGGTGTTTTGTTTTTCCCTCAGGGGGGAAGGAAAAAAAAAAAAGGTAACTTGTCAGAAACACTTGAAAAGATTCATGCCAATTTTGTGATCTGGAGCATAGATGGCCTTGGGTAGGTCAGAGGTGATAAACAGCCGGAGGGTGGAACTGGGGGCTTTTCACTACAGGTTATAACAACTGTTGTCAACAAAACATCACACCAACTATGGGTGCTCTGTGTGTGGGATGCAGGTTAGTGGCTAAAACTTATCGCTTGTAAAACAGGGAGCCAGTTCTGCTGGCTGCTTACTCACTTTCTCATCTGCAGACACTGGCAAATGAAGCCCAGTCTCTGGTTGGATGACATTTTTATTTTTTTATTTTATAATTTCTTCCCTACAAAGGGGCTATTACCATTCTTCAAATCATAAGATCTGCTGGGAAATGGCTCCCGGGAGGTGCCCTGCACCTACATAAATGCCACACATGGCAGTTTGTGCCTGTAATCCTGGCAGGAGGAATACCAATCCTGGGGGCTTGCTGGTCAGTCGATCTAGCTAAAGCAGGCAGCTTGGGGTTCAGTGAGAAATGCTATCTCACAAAAATCAAGATGAAGAGCAGAAGAGAGAGAGAGAGAGAGAGAGAGAGAGAGAGAGAGAGAGAGAGAGAGATTATTCGATCCAACATCAACCTCTGGCCTCTACTGCATACACAGTAGTGCACATGTGCACACGCACACACACACCACCAGCAGCAGCAGCAGAAGCAGCAGCAGCAGCAGTAAAACAGCATCCACCCAGACCTGTATCAGTGGCATCCAGTATACTAAAACTTCAATCTAACAACATCTACAACATGGGCCTGGGGGATAAAAGGGACTTGGTGATTGGGTTTCTAAGTGTGGTTTGTTCCTGAAATGCTGTGAGACCAGGTACTGGGAGAGAAGCAGGAGCACCCCTCTACACTCCCTGAGTGTCTATCGCCGACCACTAGGACATACCACACAGATCTCCAGAATGGGTTCATATAAAGGCTTTTGGTTTTATTTTTTATTAACAAACAGAAACTGCAACTAGTAAAGGTCGCTCACTACCTTGGGTGGGCCCCAGGCTCTCTGGTGTCACTTGTTTCCGACCTTTGGGGTGAGGGTATGGCACACTCAATGTCTCAATGCCATCTCGGTGACTCGCTAGGGAAAGGAGTGCACACTGGCATCACGGCTGATGGATCCGGTTGGCATACATCAAGTGAGCGCCATTAGGTTTTAGTGTATTTTTATTTTCAGTTGCTTGGCAGTCTGTCATGCTACAAATGTTACCTCCTAGCTGGAAATGGTGGGCATGGGCCTCTACAAGGTTGAGTGAAAGCAGACACAGGAGGATATGGAGAAGTCAGGGTCATGTACAATGTGATATTAATATTAGTGACCCAGCTCCATGGCCTCAAAGCATTCTGATTATGAAACAGCATATCCACAAGCCCCATTCTTTCACCACCTCAACTCCCCTGCACACTTCTCTGTTATTTTTTTCCCTTAGCCCAGCACTTGCATGCTTTTTTCCAGAAATGCCTTGGGTTCTGTCAACGCCATGATGAGAGATTAAGTTTTTTCAGTGACAGAGAAGAGGCAGGCCAAGGATCCAGCAGAATCTTGGCAGTGACCCATATCCACCAGGAGTAACCCAAGGGGAAGTCTTCAGTTAGCCCATGGTTACCTAAAATCCAGGAAAAATGTCCCTAAGCAAGAGCAAATGCCATCAGGTAACCACCAAGAGAAAAATCAGCTTTAAAAAGGCCCATGCTCTTCCAGGGTTCGTAAGGCAATGGTCTCTGATGTTAATCAACCTTCAGAGAGCTCTGACAGGAGGTTTCCCCGAGTGAGAGTCCTTCCAAAGGCTGTTCTGGGAGCATGGGTGCTGGCCACTCTCTCCAACACACTCACCTTTCATCTGTGTGTCGTGTGGGTGGAGTCCTTGGGGAGGGGATGTTCAGAGTTGTCTTCTAAGCATTTTCTTTACAAGGTGGACAAAGGAACGCAGGTCCAAGCAGTGGAGAGTAACTGGAGTATCCATCATACGGGAACGGGAATGGTTCTCCCTAAAGAATGCACAGATAACCACATCACGCCTCCCAGCCTGGTGGCTTCCTCTAACTGAATGGTCCTGGTCAGGGTCCACATGGTGGGAGGTGAGAAGCTTTGCTGACAACTCCAGCTCCTTGCCAGAAAAAGGTGACAGCAAAGGGGATGACCAGCTTCAAGCTTCTCTACGTAGAATTGAACTCAGTACCATACCGATGAAGTGCTGGCTTGTGAACGTCACTGCTGGAAACTTTCTACACGCAGCAGACTAACTGCAGTCCCCTGGAAAGGTGACCCACCATGGAGAGCACCTTGCCTCTCCTTATGGGCTCTTCCTTTAGTGATACCAGCATTCTGAGAGATCCTGGCTGGCTTTTCAGTGATTTTCAAAAATGTGTCAATGATCACATAATTTGGCTTTCAGGTGTACTTTAGCTTATGTAAGGGACCCAAGAGGGAGGGAGGTAAGGGTAAGACCCACACACGTGGGCTGCTCTTGGGTGAGGCTTTTGAGAATACAGAATACTTTAGTAACTTTTCACAGTTATGAACTAGGACAGCGGTGCAAGGGCACTGGGAAGGGGACATCACCTTATCACATGCTGAACCTGCTACAGCAGCGTGGGCAGGTTTGGACCAACGATGTGTAAAGGACTGATACTTTGTAATGGGCTCCACCTGGGAAAGCCTGGCCTACACATATCCCGTGTAACATGGCATGGCAACGGAGAAACACATACGCGAGCACCCATTCTATGAAAAACAAATGTAGTGTGAAAGTAGGATGACACCATCCCAAAGCGCATGTGCATAGCACATCACCACCTGCCCTCCCTGGACCAGGGAATGTGGCATCCAAAGGCAGTGGACCATGTCAGCAGCTTGGTACATTCAGAAGGATGGAGCCTACAACAGATAAGGCACATCCATGTCCAGGCTGACATGTGTTGGTAACTCCTTGGGTCTCCTCCTCAGGAGATGCCACACAGTCTGGCCACACCAAGCAGACCTCCAGAGTCAAGATCTCTTAAGGCCCCTCGTGGAAGTAATGCATGCAATAAATAGTCGTGGCTGCAGAGCTTGCCCTGTGGAGACCGTCACTTGCAAAGGACCCCATTCTGAAGGGACCTGGTTTTGTCAATGATGCAGGAAGAGGCAGCCACGTGGGGCAGGTCTTCCTTGACCTTTGGAGAGTGGCTGCTGTTGTTACTGGAGCTTGATTTACTTCTGCTTGGGTCGAGGGCAGGCTGCATGGGTGAGGCCTGGGTCCCTGTGCCCTTGACCAGACAGCCGCATACCAACCGGAAGAAGGCACGCCGCATCTCTTTGCTGGCCAGCGTGTAGATGACAGGGTTCATGGCCGAGTTGAGGACGGCCAGCATGATGAACCACTGACTCTTGAAGAGGATGGAGCACTCCTTCACCCTGCAGGCCACGTCGATGAGGAAGAGGATGAAAAGGGGGGACCAACAGGCGATGAACACGCTCACCACTATTACTACGGTCCGCAGAAGGGCCATGGACCTCTCGGAGTTGTGGTTGGCCACCCTGCGGCTGCTGGACTTGACCAGGAAGTAGATGCGCGCATACAAGATGACGATAGTCACCAAAATGGCGGTGAAGATGCTGATGAGGAAGGCAATGTATTTCTTGGAGTAGAGGGGTAAAATGGTAGAGCAGTCAGGAAAGTT
This sequence comes from Arvicanthis niloticus, assembly GCF_011762505.2. Classification (NCBI taxonomy): domain Eukaryota; kingdom Metazoa; phylum Chordata; class Mammalia; order Rodentia; family Muridae; genus Arvicanthis; species Arvicanthis niloticus. The sequence continues at coordinate 12,498,584 of NC_047665.1, forward strand.
CTCCAGGCAGTTCCAGCCCAGGATGGGCAGGGCACCCAGCGAGAAGGCAATTAGCCAGCACATCCCAATCAGAAGGAACACGCGGTGCTTCTTGTTGGCATCATACGGCCTCATCTTGATCATGGTCAGGTGCCGCTCGATAGCAATGGCCAATAAGCTGCAGGTGGATGCGCCCAGGGCTACAAACATACTGCCCTCCCTGAGGAACCACACTGTTGGAGACAGGCTGAACGTCTTCCTGCCGGACATCAGAATGTTGACCTTGTAGGCTATGCCGGCCAGCAGGTCGCAGAGAGCCAAGTTGCCAATGAAAAAGTACATGCGGTTGTGAAATTTATTGTTTTTCCAGATGGCAATCAAAACCATCAGGTTCTCCAAGACGATGAAGCTACAGGTGACCAAGAAGAGGATGGTGGTGATGAGGGTGCCACCCTCAGGGGGGTCCCGCAGTCTGCCTGCCAGCTTCCCCACGTAATCGTAATGTTCCCGGAGAGTGTCATTCCCAAAGACTGGCTGGTGGCCCTGCGCATGCGTGGTTGCCATGACTTCCTATAGACAGATGATTACCTCAACAGTCCACGAGAGGGCGCGCCAGGAACGTTCATTTCAGGGAACAATTGGGACAGTGGTGGTGAGTTCCTGAAGGCGTGCCGGCCTGATTGCAGGAAGAGTGTTGAAAACAGGCTCTGTAAGGAGATGAAAGTAGAAGGAGCTTTGCATCACATGATCACCATGCAGCAACCCTAAGTGTGGAAAATGCTAACGCATAAGGAGGGCTGGTGTGCAGGGAGTGCTTGGAACATAGGCCAAGCCTCCAAGATTGAAACCAGGGAAAGCGGTTAGGGGCCCGGAGCTGGCAAAGAAGCCTCAGAGTGCGAATCTGTGAATCGTATAACTGCGGCAGAAACGAGCAGGCTTCCACTTGGAAATCTCCAGGCACCAGGAAACACTGCGTTACTTCTCACCCACCACGTGGGAGCTGGTAAACCACTATTCTATTCCCAGCTGTGGAGGGAATTAGATTTTTCTCAGGATGAGGAAAAGGGAGGGAGGGAGGGAAAGAAGGAAGGAGGGAGTGGAGGATGAAAGGGAGGAAAGGAGGGGTGAAGAAAACCAGACCACAGTAGGAAAAATGGTGTCTGAAGGACTTCTGGGTCCTCCTTGCTGAGGTTTGAAGCAGCACCGTGAGAAGCACCGAATACTTCCTTGGGCTGATTCCCTTGGGGTCTGGATGGGCCTTTGGCCCACCTGGCAGAGAGCCCCACAGCCTGACCACAGAGGGAGGGCAGGAAGGGCAGCCGGAGCCTGAGCAAGAACCCTGCGGCCACTGCACTGAGCAGAGCCCAGGGAGGAAGGAATGCGAACCATCCTGGAAGCTGCGGCCACTGAGGTTAAAGGAAGAGAGGAAAGGGAAGGGGTAATGACAGGAACTCTGAGTGTGGCTTGAAAGGCAGAAGTCTGGGCAAGGAGTATGAATTAGCATATTTACAATGCCCGGGAATAGAAGAAAAGATGATACTTGCAATTGCTGTGAAGGCCTTGAATACAAACACCAGACCCCGAAAAAATAAGTATGTGTGTGTGCATGTGTCTGTGTGTATGTGTGCATGCATGTGTCTGTGTATGTGTGCATGCATGTGTGTGTGCGTGCATGTGTCTTGTATGCATGCATGTGTCTATGTGTATGTGTGCATTCATGTGTGTGTGCATGCATGTATCTGTGTGCATGCATGTGTCTATGTGTATGTGTGCATTCATGTGTGTGTGCATGCATGTATCTGTGTGCATGCATGTCTGTGTATGTGTGCATGCATGTGTATGTATGTGTGCACACATGTGTCTGTGTGTGTGTGCATGTAAGAAAGAGAATAAGCATGTGTGTGTGACGCAAATGCATGTACATGCATTCCCACGTGTGTGACTGAACCTGAAGCACACCCATGCAGTCACATTGGCTGGCCACTGAGCTCCACGGAATCCTCCAGTCTCCCTGCCCACAACACTAGGATTACAGATGCATACCACCAAACAAACCTAGCTTTCTACCTGGGTGCTGGGGGTCCCGAACTCATGTTTTCATTCATGCCTGTATGAGCTGAGCCATCTCCCCAGGGCTGCCCACTGCCCCGTGGATGTGTTAACCTGTCTTACATCTCATCTCCATCCACTTCTGTGACTCTGATGCTCTGCCAGGTAGCTGTGAAGGCAGTGCTTCGTGTGCATAGGCTTACCATTTATTTTTTAATTGTAGTTGACACACCTAGTTGTTCATCTTTGTGGGTGTGGCGTGGTGACAGGTGCATGCTGTCAGTGATGATCACAGCGTAGCCATTAGCATCCTTGACTCCTTAAACATTTGCAAGTTAGAACCCCCTGTCTTTGCGTTCTTCACTGGGGTGAACCCAAGCCAACTGCCCATGCTGCAGAACTCTAGAATTGAGTTCTCTGTCCAACTGTGTCTCACCTTCTTCTGTTACTTCCAACCCCCTTTCTACGCTCACTTGTTTTAAATTAAAGTTACTGAATTCTTAAATATCTAATGAGGTCCAAGGAAGGTGAGTTGAAAATAGCCCACTCTGAGAACCCGCTGAGGATTTATTCACAGTGTTTAAGCTCCAGGCCTAAAGTTGCTTCACAGACACATGGACCAACACAATGGGGCCTCACCCACATCAGGAGTTTCTTCTAAGAGGGACTTAAATCCCTAAAGGATACCAGGGGTTCCTCTATAGATGGTGCTATAGGGCTGAGAAGAGAAAGTGACTTACTTCTGGGGGACTTTGCACTCCTGAGACCTCCTGGGAGCAGTGGGTTTTGTGTAAGCCTCTTTCTCTGTCCCTGGGGAGGCCTTAGCATTGGTGACATTGGAAAGACGAGGACTGTGGCTTCTCAAGCAGAGAAATCTCCTAGCCCTTGGAGGCATCTGTTATTCTAGAATTCCTAGGAACTGTCTGAGTTGATGTCTACATTCGACCTGGAGCAGCCCTTGGCCTAGCTACTTGGGATGATGGAGGGGCTTGAGCCAAGGTCAGCCTGAGCGCTGCTGGCTGGTGGAACCTTTACTCTGCCTTCTTTTAACTTCAGAGAATGGCTCTGAGGATGAGACACCGGTGATACAGAGAGGGCTCACATGCTCAGGACCCCTGGCACACCCAACCAAGCTCCCCACTGGGCTTCTAAAAGTTCTCCCTGAGGCAGGCAGGACAATTCTACAAGTCTCTTACTATTCTCCTCCTCCTCTTCTTCCGTTGTCATCGTCATCATCATCGGGTATCGTGTAACCTAGCCTGACCTGGGAGTTGCTATGATGATTTTGAACTTCAGACCCCTCTGCCTTTGCCTCCTAAGTGCTGAGATTACAATCTTGAACCACCATGCTGTTTTATGTAGGGCGGGGGGATTGAACTCAAAGCCTCTCCGCTGCTAAGCAGAAATTCTGCTAATTGAGTTATAGACACCCCAGCCCTCACCTCCTGATGTTAGTTTAAGCCTCATCTGTTTGTCAAACCCCAAATCACATTCTGCTCATCCTGTGGCGCCAAGGGTCAGGCCAGCTCCCATGACCTTTCCTCAAGGCTGTTACCACTTTAAGAAAAGTGTTGCAAACATTCTCATTGGAAGACTAGGAACTGTAAGCAGCCACAGTTTTCTGAGATTCGACCACATACCCGACAAAAGCAATGCAGGAAGAGAGGGGTTTATCTGGTTCCCAGTTCAAGGGTGCAGTCTACCAAGGTTGGGGAGGCATGGCAGCAGGAGCTGGAGGCAGATGGTCACACTGCACCCACAGTCCAGTGGGGAAGCAGATGGAGACGAATACTGGTGGTCAGCTGGCCTTCTCGGGTTTTTGTTCAGTACAGGACCCCACCCTGTGGGGTGATCCTGCCCACACATCTCACTTAACCTGAGCTAGAAAGTAGACGTGCCCAGATTTGTTTATTTCCATGCTGATTCTACATGTCCTCAAGTAGATAGTCAAGATTAGACACCAACGGCAGGACAAGCCATCGTGCTGATCAGTGTCCATCCTCAAGTCCTTGGGTGCTGTCCCTGCCGTGTGGATGCCCGGGTTTGTTTGCAGATAGCACTGAGCTGGCTGCTCTGCCAACAGTTTCTGTAGACAATGTCCAAAAACCCAGCTCATGAGACTGGTGAAAATTGAGGTTTCTCTCCCGGTTTGTTGTTCTAGGGAAGATGAGTGAACTTAGATTAGCCTTTGTGTGCACATGAGTGCACATGTGTGCACATGTGCCTGTGTGGAAGCCATGAGTCCGTCTCAGGTGTTGCTCCTCAGATGCTGTCTACCTTGGGTTTGCTGTGGTTGTGTTTGCTGTTTGTTTGTATTGAGGCAGGGTCTCTCACTGGCCTGGAACTTGCCCAATGGACTTGACTGGCTAGCCAGCAGGCCCCAGGGATGCTCCTGTCTCTGCCTCCCCAGGCCTGGGATTACAAACTTGCATCACCTCCCCCCCCCCCCCTTTTCGCATGAGCTCTGAGAATTGAACCCAGGTCTTCCTGCTTGAGAGACGAGCACTGTCCTGACTGAGCCATCTCCGCAGCCCTCGTGCTGTGCATGTACCAACTCAGATGGTTTCCAGTGTCTCACTTTCCCAACCTCCCACAGTCCTCGACACACCCCACTCCTCCCTGGAAAGTTTGACCTTTTGTCTCCAGCATGAGCAGAAGGGAAGAGAGTTCCTCTAAATCAGGTGGATCTGATCGCAACCTGCAGGTTGTGACCCTTTGACAAACTTCTGTCTCTGAAAACATGTAGATTATGATCCCTGACAGCAGCAAAATGACAGTTATGAAGTAGCAAGAAAAATAACTTTATGGTAGGGGGGGAATCACCATTACACAAGGAACTGTGTTAAATTAAATGGTTGCTGCATTAGGAAGGTTGGGGACCACTGCTCCAGGGGGAACAGAAGGAGAAGAAAGGCAGGGCTCTCTGCAGGAGTGGATCTTTTTTATTTTCTTCCTGCATAGAAGAGTGAGCAGAGGGAAAGAAAAACAGGTGAGGAGCGAAGCAGACACCAGCAATTAAATAACCACAATGAAAACGATAGCGGACGTGCCAGGACTCGCGGAGGCCAAGGGCCTGCACGCTAGCCTACTGGTGCCGCTGAAGCTATAGGGTTCTCCTTAATTAAAACTCATCTCTCAAGCAGCAGAAATTTTATAGAGCATCTTTTGTTAGATACCATTCTGGTTCTCTGCATTTGCATCTTGAAGCTATCTGGCTCTTGGAGACCTAAACACATATTTTCTCTGGTTTACCAAGATTGTAAAGCTGGTTATATCTTGAGAGCTACACCCTGGGCTAAACACCAGATTGATTTTGGATACATCTAGATATCACTGTGTGGTCAAAAGCAGGTCACAGGCGACCTTCCCTCTGTTTAGAAGGGGTGCCACCTGCAGGCCTCCACTTTGGTAAGGTGTCAGTGAGCTCTGCTTAGGGCTGGGTGTGTTCTTTCAGTACTGTCACCAAGTGACCAATGCACTAGGAAGCCAGGACTAGCACTCAGATCAGCAATAGGCCACCAGGGGTCTCTGCTGGTCATTACTGTCACCCAGCGTGTCCACTGTCTGGGTTTCTCACCCCAAGTGGATTTATCCTGTTTCTTGCAGTGTGTAAATGAGCCCATGGGACACCCTGAAACTGGCATGTAACCACACTTGTGTATGCAGCCGAACCCTGCTCGCACTTAATCAATTTCTGTACAGCACCCTCTATAGGTCTGATTTATAGACAAGGACAATGTCTCTCATGGCCAAAGGTTGTTTCTCACACAATCTTTTGGTGAACAGGTGCCTGCATCTTTGCAGGCAACCCTTGCTTTCTAAGGGGCACATTGGTGTAAAGGGTGGGCTGTAACCGTGACCCAGAAGTGCTGGTCTGAAGGCAGCTGTCTAGCTAGTCCTGGAAAATAGGCATTTGTGAGGGGTGGGAGTGGGGGGTCAAGGTGTCCTCACAGAAGGCAAGAGAGATGCAGTAAGCAGTTTTGCATCGGGCATTGGGGAAAGGATGACGTCTGGCATTGATATTGGAAGTTGGACTGCTGATTCATTTCCTTTGGTACAGAAGGGAGCTCTTGGGTCAGGGAGATGGCTCAGAGAGTAAAGTTCCCTCTGTAGAGCCTGAGAACCTGGGTTTGAATCCCCTCATGTAAAGCCAGGCATGTTTGTGCACTTCTGTAATCCCTGCACTCCCACACAACATGGGAGGCAGAGGCAGAAGGATGCCCAGATTTGCCAGCAGATAGGCCAGCTAGCCTGGTGTACAGCACAGTACATAACAAAGGACACCCTGTCTCAAACAAAGTGGGAGGCAAGGACTGGTACCTGAGGTTGTTCTCTAACCTCCATACACATGCTGGCACATGTAAGCATCTGCATTCCCATACACACACACACACACACACACACACACACACATACCCCCCAACACACACACACACACACACACCACATGTATCGCCACCACCACACATAACCCCCCACACACACACACACAGGATTTTTTTTTAAAGAAGTCTAATGTTGAGATGGTGGTCACACAGAGACTAGTTTGTGTGTCTTCCAAAATCTGAGGCATATTCTGGAGACAGGCAGGTCCCACTGAGCTCTAGAGTAGAGGGCTCCCTCAGCAGCACCAGTCTCCTCAGCACAGGTTCATAGGCAGTCCCTGGCCTGTGCTCATTAGTACAGGTTTAATTAGCAAACATTCCTGACATCCCCAGCAGACTCCTCCTCCCTATTCGTGGCCTCCTCTGATCTGACAGGGATTGAACTGGAGTCCTCAATCATTCTGCAGTTAATAGAAGCCACTGTCCACATCTGAGCTGTCCTTGCTCCCACCGCCATCACCTGAGCCTTCTCACTTTGGTCTCACGACACTGGGATCGCACGGCTTTCCTTGAAACACTCTGACACCAAACATATTTTCTTTTTGCTAAGAAGGAAGGAGATGCCTTGACCAAATGGCTCAGTGGTGGGTGACCCTACACGAGACCCTGCCAATATTAGGCATGCCTGCCCTCCCCCAATCCAAAAGCGGCTTCCCTTGGGGGAAGTGAGCCTGGGAGAGGGGTCCAATAGGTTCCAGATGTGCCTTCTACACTAGCAACTTACTTTCTCCATATGTCGGTTTAAAAGTAAACAAACTATAAAAAGCAGAAAAAGGAGGGAGAAATATCTCTGCTGTCTATCTAGTGTGCCCCTTCCATCTCCCTCCCCTGCCCCTCTCCTCCTCTCCTCTTTTTTATTCTTCTTACCCTCCTTCTTTCCCCTTTCTCAAAAATCTCAGAGAAAAAGACATCTCCCTTCGTCAGAGGAAGGGCTCCTTCCAGAGACGTCAATGACCTCATCCTCTGAACCGAATTAAAGCATCTAGTATTTGACAGCGACATTTCTTGGAAAGCCAGAGTTTTTGGGTCTTGTTTTGTTTTTCATTGAAAAGAACCATGAAATGACATAACCAGTTCATGGCTCCCACTCCTGGAGAATTCCTTTGCTCCATGAATTCTCTCACTCTGGTTTTCTGCCTGGACCTCACAGAAGGCAGGCTTCACTTGCCTGTCCTCCCACACTGGGCGTGCTGAGCTAGGGTCATCGTGAAGTACCCTGTGAGACAAAGGTTACAGATGAAAGCTGGGGAAGGCTCCCTGTTTCTCCTCCTTTTCCTCCTTCAGGCATGGATTCTAGTGCCTCTGCCTGGTGGGGCTTGCCACGTGTCCTTCTCATTAGCAAAAGAGATGATACACAAATCCGGATGCGGTCCAAGAAACCCCAGATATGGAGGTCATGTCCCGAGAACATTGGGTGCTCTGTGAACATCTTGAGCGTCAAACTTGTCTGTAGAAAGGCATCGGATCACGGATGCAAGATCTAACTTTGTTTTATATTTGTTTTCCCCTTTGCCTGAAAATCATGCTTTTCAAATTCTCTCTACAGCGCCTGTTCCCGGCAAGGACAGGGGATCAACTTACTGCCAAGCCTTCCAGAAAACAAATGTAGATATGTGGCAATCTCTTCCCTCAGGAAGCTAACAATCTGGGCTAACGTGAGATGTCTTGCCCAGGAAGTCCATCCCTGGTCACTTCATGTCCTATCTAGTCCTCACGATAGCATGTGACTTCTGAATGAACACAGGGGGAAACTGAGGTTCTTAATGGCAGAGCCTGCCTAGGTTGGATATGAGGCATCTGTCCAGCCCATCCCTTCAGGGATAAGGTTTTTATGAGTTGGTCACTTGTCATAGGTCCCTTAACTAGGAGGTGCTAAGAGCCTCTTGGTGTCTTTATAGCCTAATTGCTTGTAGCTACTGGCATTCCAATACCAGTCTGGGAGCTTGGGTGGAATGTTTAGATAACTCTAAAGACAGGGGAATAGAAGGATATTAAAATTCAAGGATCACAGTCAGCCTGCTGAGCACCTCTTCCAAGAGCTTGTGGGAAAGACACCTTTTAGGATGCTATAACATTGATCCAAAATTGGTAAACATGGAATTGTGAGGGTAGACATGATAAGACTCAATGAACCCCAATCCCACATCCCAGCTAACACAAGCAGCTTGCTCAAGAATGGCCTTCAGACTTCGATGGAAAAGGAGGGGTTCAGAGACTGCAAAGGAACCCCAACATTTTCAAGATTGTGATACACTCAAAACGTTTATTATTCTTGTAACAAAAAAATAGATACCCATAAACTGTAGGCATTGAGGAAGAAATCTGTGTAACAAAGTATCATGCTTTCCAGAAAAAGGACCAGTCCCTGATTTGTGGGAAGCAGGTCATCAGGCCAGTATATAAAGCTTCACAGGAAATGAAAGTTCCTACATCCAAATATGGTAGAGAACCAGGAGGGTCTCAGTATGGTGTGTGTGTGTGTGTGTGTGTGTGTGTGTAAAGAGCAAATGGCATTGATGAGATGCTAAGTGGTTATGATGTCATTCTCCCCAAATGGTGGTGGGGGTTTCCTGAAGGCAGGCTCTGCGGGTGGACTCTCTGATGTATTAGGCAGACTGACACTGACCGGATGATGTGAGCATCTGCCACTCTGCAGATGGGCAGATCCAATGTGGGGGCTGATGGCAACACAATATTTACCTCAGCACTGAGCTCTGCACCCCTTAAGAAGCTTACAGATCTAGATTCCTCCACAGCTACCCAAACAGAGTGGGCCTGCACACACACAGAGACACCACCACCACCACCACCACCACCACCACCACCGCCGCCGCCGCCTCAACCAAATAGCCCTGACCACAGCCACAACTTGCCAGGCATGTACCTGAAGTACGTAACCCTTCGCTCCACTTTCTAGGAATTATGTTCTCTTGACCCTGTCTGCCTGGTTTTCATCTATGAAAGATGGACCTTTGAGCAGATAAATTTTTGAAGGTCACGGTGATAAGCAATACCAGAGACTTGTGACTACAGATTTTTGAATGAGTGACTCTAGAGGTTTTGGAGGAGGTGGGTGCCACAGGGAAGGGTCCTCCCCTCTGCTCAGGATGCTACACATACCTTACTGTCATGTTCAAAGCAAAGTATTCCCTTTAAACAGCTGACAAGAAGCCCCTCTTACATTAAATCTAAGGAATATGGCATCAGGATTGTCCAAGGCCAGAGAGACAAGGAAGGACACAGAGATCGTGTACAGGCTCATGGTTAATGGCCACCCTTCCTTTTCTTCTTCTATCTCAGTTAAGAACGTATGACATACCAATTTTCCCTGGGAGCCTCATTATCTCTTTGCAGGCACCTTGCCTTCTAGCTCCAGGCCTGACACTTCTAATTGCCTAGTTTGAGAAGTGCTAAGAAAACTGGAATTTTGTAGCTAATAAAACTTAAAAGACTGATTTGCTTTCTCCCAGAAGGAAAAAAACCACAGCCATTCCCAGTGCCCAGGTTTTCTTCTCATGAGAGTGTCTTAACTTCTTAATTAGCCAAGAAAAGGAAAGATCTTTCCCTTGGAGAGCCTGCTCACTTCGCTGAGCTTCTACAAACACATTTTAAAAGCCCTGGTTGTTATTTAAAAGAACCCTATACGAGCTCCAATAGGCGGCTATGTCCTGTTCTCGGGTTATGAATGGCCCGGAGAACAGGATGGGGTGGATGAAGAGAGGCACTCGCGAGCCCAAGTCACTGTGGAGCCCCGACTTGGTTGAAATTTTATCCCAAAAGTGGTTCAGGTGGACCCCCAGCCGCTCAACCCGAGACTCTGGTTTGCCAAACCCCCGGATCCGGTCCCGCCGCTCACCTCGTTCTCCTAGGCGCATCTGGGCTGGTTGCATGCTGCCGTGTCTCAGCTAAGACTCCAGTTTAGGGGCTCCTCCGGAGGTCACTCCTGGCCTCAGGTTTCTCTCCGGCTTGGCTTGTCCAGCCACCTCCGCTCAGCACCCGGACCTTGTCGCCTGCCCCTGAACTTGTTCGCCCAGACTCTGCCCTAGAGGATCCGAAGGCAAACTTTTGCCACAGCCCTCCGGGGCGGGGCCCAGAGTCACCCCGCCTCCTGCCGCCCCTAACTCAAGCTTCAGAGCTTCAGCCAGCTGGTCCCCAGATACATCCTGGTTCCCAGCCACGTCCCCGCCCAGTCTCTCTACTAGTCCGCTGCATCCGAGCTGTCTGGACCCACCGACTCTGGCTGGGGCTCTTCAACCATTTGTATTCCCTCTGCCCCCTTTCCTCCACCGATCACCTCCTCCCACCCCAAAACCTGGACACTGACCCCAGGGTCCTGCGTCTATCCCGCTAATTTTAAGTGCTCCAGGACCCAGCAACTGCAGATACCGAACCAGCTGCAGAGCTGGGCTTGAGTAGATATCTACCTAGGTGGCCAGAAGGATTTGAGTAGATTCTTATTAATAGTTACTCGCCTCGAGATGACTAGTGTTAACTATACTATCTTTAACCTTAAATTAACCGACTACCAGCTTAAGCTGGTAAGCTAAGCCCCCTGCCCCCTGCCCCCTGCCCCCTGCCCCCTGCCCCCTGCCCCCTGCCCCCTGCCCCCTGCCCCCTGCCCCCTGCCCCCTGCCCCCTGCCCCCTGCCCCCTGCCCCTGCCCCCTGCCCCCTGCCCCCTGCCCCCTGCCCCCTGCCCCCTGCCCCCTGCCCCCTGCCCCCTGCCCCCTGCCCCCTGCCCCCTGCCCCCTGCCCCCTGCCCCCTGCCCCCTGCCCCCTGCCCCGATCCCTTTTCCAAGCTGCAAGGCAGGGACCCCAGCCTCTTGTGCATTTCAGGACCTGACTCCTGTGCCTTGTGTACCTTAATTAACCGCACCCCAGTCTACTCCTGCACTCTGGGCAAGCCTCACCGGCCATGTGGGGAGAAATGAGAATCTTTGGGGGGAACCGCATGCACACTTGTCAGTTACAAAGGAAATGCAAAAGATCTCCAAACCAGCTTGGGGAAGGAGAGCGGAGAGGAAGCAAAACGTGGCTAAATTCCTGAGCAGGCAGGGGCCAGACTCCTGTTACCTTTTCTCGCGTGCTTTCTTGCTTACAGAAGATGAATTTGCCACTTTCTTGGGGTTCCTCTGGCGTGTAAAGGCAGCCCTTGGCTAGTTTGGGCCTTCTCTGTCATCTGATGAGAAGCACAAGCCCTCGGGGTCACACGAGCCTGGCTGCAGGGCTCCAGCTGCCTTGGCTGCTCAGGACCAGCACGATTCCCCTGAGCTCTGGTCCTACTTTCCTCGCCTTCCAACTTTGCCTAATGTCTTGGACATAGCTGGGCAAAGCTAGTTCTCACCCCAAGAGCAATGAGAATGAGCAGTTTCAGTGTGCTTGGCTCCTACAACATCCAGTTAACGAAGGAAGAGGTAGCAGCAGTTGAAGATGTTTCTGTAGCTGTTTCTGCAGTCACTTCCTGAGGCTAGGGTAATAGCACAGTCTTTTGGTCACTGTGTCTAATCCCACAAAAAGGCCCTGTGCTCTGGCTGGTTTCCGCTGTGTCATCATCACTGCCCCAGCTGGTAGAGGTGTGTTTTTACAGCATCTGTATCTCCATTCCTGAGGTAAATGGTCTTCCGATAGAACAGGGTGACCCTGAGTCTCTTATGACAGTTCCTCCAGCCTCAGACATCAGACTCCCACAGCCTGAGAGGTACCAGGGCTCTTACTGCTAATGCCAGTCTTTCCTAAGAGTGATTCCACCCACTGCATCCCTGTGGTATCCCTGAAACCTGTCTTTCAACAAGGCTTCTTTTCCCTCAAAGTTTCCTAACCAGTAGCAGCCATCTTTCCAGTACAGGCCTCCTCCTTAATGGAGTCCCTGTCTTGTTGTGATGTCTGTTCTGATGCAGCCTCTAGTTCTCACTGCTGTGATGGAGACCTTTCCTCTGTGGAGCATGATAGAGACCTTACCCCTTCTGCTGTTCTATATCTGGACTTTAAAGCTCAGACACTCAGCTCTCACAGTGGGTCTGCCCATCTGTAGGCAGATTTCTCTAAATGCATCTTCCCTTGTGTATTGCTGACTGATGAGAGAAAACCAGTTCATAACCTCAGCAGGAACAGCAGACTGAGGAAATCCATGTTCTGCAACCATCCCTGAAAATACAGGGTTGGACAAACGTGTCAGAAGGTGAAAGCGTGCAAGCTAGTGGGAAGACCAATCACAGTGCTGGCTAGAAACTAGGAAGCGGTTTTCCATGGAGATGTCAGCAGGTGTCTGATTATGCTTGGTCCTCTAGACTGAGCCTGACTCTTTCTGAACATCTTTCTCAGCATGCTTGAGAATGTTTGGGTGAGATGAATATCTGTCTGCTGCAGAATATGGCTGGTCAGGGTGGGAAAGTTTTGTCCAATCCCTATGGGCATGAATAGATTGTTCAGAAGACCAAGGGCTAACCCTGGTAGTTAGAGAGTCCTCCCCTGCTGGTTGCCTTTGGCTTATCCACAGTAGTGCATATGTCTTCAGACTTGACTGGGGCCTTAACTTCGTAGGGTTTTGACTTATTGCCTCAATGCATGAGTCAGTCCCTCCTGGTAAGTGTGTTCGTACTACATGTGTGTTCATACATGTTTATATCCTATTGGACTATATTTCTGAAGCACCCTGACACTTGGTATCATGGTCCTAGAGAAAAGGCTAAACTTATTACAGATAGACACCATGGGACTCTCTTGAGACAGTATTGGGGACTTGGATCTTGTGGTCATTGTGCAACTTGACAGATAACCTCAAGCCACTTCCTCTCTGCTGGCTTGCACCACATAGATTTGGGGAGAGATGGCTTTGTATTTGAACCTGACCCTGGGCTTGCAGAATGGACCATGGTCCTGCGTGCCACACAGCCCTATTTGGACACACAGCCACCCTTTGACTCACTGCCTCAGCCTTCATGGGGGAGCTCATTCCATGACAGCCATCAGCCAATGCCAAGTGACTACAGCCCCTTGTCCTCGTCACCACACTCCTACTCTGTCCCGTCATCATTCTTGAGGTCAGCCAGGAGTTCCAGGAACTGTTCTTCTCACAGTTTGTGTTTTAGAAAGATGTTGACAGTGTTCAGAGACACTCATAGACGTGTGTCTGTGTGGTGTGCGCTCTGAGAACTCGTGAGATGTGTATGCAGCATATCCGTAATGAGTAGATGTGTGCAGCATATCCGTAATGAGTAGTGCGTGTGTGTGTGTGTGTATGTGTGTGTGTGTGTGTGCTTGTGATATGAGTGTGGTGATTAGTGTAGTATGTGACCTATGCATCTCAGGAGTGAGTGTGTGTGTGCACACACACAATTGTGTATTTGCACAGTGTTTGTATGGTGTTGTATGTGTATGTGAGAACTCGTGAGATGTGTATGCAGCATATCCGTAATGAGCAGATGTGTGCAGCATATCCGTAATGAGTAGTGCGTGTGTGTGTGTGTATGTGTGTGTGTGTGTGTGCTTGTGATATGAGTGTGGTGATTAGTGTAGTATGTGACCTATGCATCTCAGGAGTGAGTGTGTGTGTGCACACACACAATTGTGTATTTGCACAGTGTTTGTATGGTGTTGTATGTGTATGTTTGTGATGTGTGCATAGTGTGTCTGTAGAGATGTGTGAGTATGTGTATGTAGTGTGATAGATGTGTTTGTATGTGTTTATATGTGATGTGGGTATAGTGTGTGGTATGGCATATGATGTGTGTTTATATGTGTGGTATTTGTTATATGTGTGGTATGTGTCTGGGTATGAGACTATTACTGGTGTGGACAGCTGCCTTCTCATTCTATTCCGTGTCTCATAATTGAGATGTTTTAAATGTACACATGTTAGCTTCATAGTAGAGAAACCCAAACTTGAGGTCTTTATCCTACAATGACAGCTCACAGCTGTGTGCCAACGGCATGCAGGCAGAGCTCTCCGGACTTGGAGTTTGCATTATAGAATATGATGGGACTTTCCTGTGTCCTTTGCTGTGCTGTCTTCATCCCCTCTGGCACCCATTTAGCCTGCAGCTGTGCTCAATGGCTTTATGCTGATCTAAAGGACAGGGCACAGCCGGGCATGTGGCTCAATCAGTAGAGTGCTTGCCTAGTGTGCACGAGGCCCTGGGTACCATTTCCAACAAGGTATGAACTGACTATGGTGACGCACATCTGCAATCCCAGCACTCGAGAGGCAGAGAACAGAGAAAGGGAGGCCATGGTCGAAGCATTCTCCTGAAACGGGGCACCTGAGTTCACTGTCTTTGCCGTTGTGCATGACACCATGTAAGGATAGCTTTGGCTACAGTCCCAGAAGTAGGACAGTTGAATCATAGGCTAGATCTATTTTTAGTGTTTTTTTTTTCCTCATGGCATCTGTACTTCTTTACATTCCTGCAAAAAAACGTATAAGAATTCCCTTTTCCCCACATCTTAATCACTGCTGCGAAGAGACCTCATGACCAAGGCAACTCTTACGAAGGAAAGCATTTAACTGAGGGCTTGCTTACAGTTCCCGAGATTTAGTTCATTGTCATCACGGCAGGGAGCATGACATGTCCTTGGAGAAGTCCTTAGAAGCTGCATCCTGATCTGCAGGCAGAGAGGGAGACACAGGGCTTGACATGGGCTTTTGAAACTTCAAAGCCTATCTCCAATGATGCACTGCTTCCAACAAGGCCACCCCCCACCCCCAATCCTTCTAATCCTTTCAAGTGGTGCCACTCCCTGGTGACTAAAGTATTTAAATATATGAACCCACAGGGGCCATGTGTATGCAAACCACCAGACCCCATTTTTCTCACAAGCATTTATTTATTCATTTGTTATTTTATGGTGTGTGTGTGTGTGTGTGTGTGTGTGTGTGTGACAGAGACAGAGAGAGAAAGAGAAGCGGGCTTGTGAACACGTGTGCTTGTGTATGTGTCTTCCTCAATCAGTCACCATGTCTTTTATTTATGGATTTTAAGACCTTCTTATTAGTTCTTTGAGGAAATTTATATATATTGGCCATATTCACCTTCTTCACTCTCTCAGATCCATCCCCTACCTCCCTATCCCTCCGTTTCATGTCCTCCTTTTAAAATATCTAATGATCCACTCACCCTAATTTGTGCTGTCCACAGGCTTCTAGATGTGGAGCTAACCACTGGAATCTGGCTGACTTACCAGGAGCCACAGCCTCAACAAAAACCAACTCCCCCCCCACCCCAAGCCACCAACTGCCAATAGCTCCTCAATTAGAGGTGGGACTTAGGAACCCCAACTCACTCCATGCTAGAATGTTAAGTTGTTTTATGCAAGCAACCACAGACGCTGTGAACATTCACGGGTCCTGTGCTGGTCTGAGACACCTTGGGATCTTACCGTCTTTCCACCCCTCTTGGGGTGGGTGCTGAGCTTTGAGAGGTTGTGGTCCAGGTGTCTGTCTCATTTGCAGCTGAACACCCCACAGTCACTAACCCTCCTCATTTTAACCAGATGTGAATTTATTTGTTAACCACCATCCACGGCACAAAGAAACATCTTTAGATGATGCCAGAGAGCTGCACTGGTCTATGGATAGAAAGACACAAACTCAGGGCAATTATCGAAGAGAATAACATGGAGGAGGAAGGGTTAAATGGGAAAGGATTGGAAGGGCAAGGCACCCGAGGGGGTTGGAGGAAGGATAACTCACTCTAAGGATGTTTGAAAAAGCCATATGGAAACCTATTTCATAAGCTCCACATATGTGTATGTATATAGTTATGTACGTGTCCGTATGAGAGTGTAGTTGGAGTTATCCTACACAGGGGAGATTATGCTCATTCTAGAAGCCGCTGTTTGCCAAATAAACCTGTGATTTATTGGGTTAGAAGTATCCTGAGACTCCCGAAATAATACAGGCTATTAACATTACTCTTGATTGCCCGTCTGCCCACCAGAACTGGATGGTAAGAACTTACTGCTTAAGATACCACTAACACTGTCCGTCACAGACATGGAGGAATCAAACTGGGTACTGACCACGAAGCTTGCTGTACTGGAAGGTTATATGCAGGGTGCAGTGTACAGGGTGTAGAGTGCAGGGTGCAGTTCCCCTCCCCCCCCCCGTGTATGTGTGTGTGTGTGTGTGTGTGTGCACGCACATGTGATGTCTTACTTTGCTGTGAACCCTGTGAACTGTCACTGGTCAGATAGCTGACCAGTGAGGAGTTTTAGCAGCCTAAGGTTGCAATTAAAAAAAAAAAACAAAACAAAAAAAAACAAACCCAAAGTGGGTGTGAGGATCTGAACTCAGATCCTCTGGCTCACACTGCAAGCACTTTGCAGACTGAGTCATCTCTTGAATTTGCCTCCTTCTCCCCCTCCCCTTCCCCTTCCCACTTCTCCTCCCCTTCCTCTCCTCTCCCTCTCACTCCTTCCCCCTCTCCCCTTTCCCTTTTCTCCATCCCTCTCCCTCCTGCCTGAGTGTGGCCTGCATGCAGGTGCACAGGTGTGTGCTGTTGTTTCCACAACCTCAGGTCTTTCTCATTCTCTCTCCACCTTATTTTTGAGTTCTTGATATCATTTTCATCTGGATCTTGGAGAGTCCACTAGGCAGGTCAGACCAGTGAGCCCCAGGAACCCACCTGTTCTCCTCTCCCCAGCACTGGGATCTGCAAACCATCACACCAGGCTAAGTGGTTTTAGCCATTGACTTAGTTCCTTAGGCTTGCACCACAAGTACTTCACCAACTGAGCCATGTCTACTTTTTATTTATTTTTTGATGATAACCACGGAGACTGGGGTGGGATGGAATCTTGCGGGGTTTGTTTTTCATTTCGTTGGTGACTAAAGGTATTGAACATGTAAAAAAATATTTGGCATTGTGGAAGAAATGCTTCAAGTTGTTAGTTCAGGAAGTGCTTTCTAGATACCATCCCAAGGCCAGCAAACTATAGTCCTTGTAAGTATAAACACACTACGAGAAAGATCCAGATACACCGGAGGCAGAGAGGGAAGACTTGCCTCCCTCTCCCCATGAGCTGGGGTTTTGGGGGCGGCTTGGATTGCTTCAGACACTCTTTTGTGGGGATCAGAGGTGTTACAGTGGTTTGCAAGTGAGAAAACAAGGCTCCGAAAGAGGAACTCAAAAGAGCCACACAAAGGCTGATAAGTGGGAGAGCCAGCGTACCGTCACAGAACCATAATCTCGCTTCCGCCCTCCCTGGTTGTTCGGCTGGGGACAGCTCCTATCTAGCAATCCTACTCAGAACCAGCTATTTAACACGTGAAAGGCTCAGGAGCAAATGCGGAGTTTAAACTTTTCTCAGCAAACAGCAGCCTGGGGCATTAACTCAAAGAGGCAGCATCCAGCCATGGCATCCCCAGGATGCAGGGCGCCTAGTTGTGCTGACTGTAAGGTAACCTTAGGACTTGGGGGGGGGGGGGTAACTTCTCTGACACAGGGAGTGGGGCTTTCAGCTGGCACAGAGTTTTCAGACTTTCAGAGGCTGATTGGCAGCAGATAGAGATCCCAGAAACCAGCCAGGGCTGCGCGCATGCGCACGTTTCCAATGACGCTACCTGGAAGACCCTGCTTTGGGTGTGGGTGGCCTGGATTCCCACCTCCACCCTACCCCCAATCCCTACACGCACAGCAACGTCATTTTGACTAGTAAAGTCGCAGCAAAGCTTGCATGTGAATACCACAGCCAGGCAGAGCACACTTCAGCAATCTGGGGCGGGGTGGGGGGTGGGGGGGTGGGTGCTTTCTGTCAAATTAATCGTCTCAAAGTGTCTCTAGATGCCACACCTGGGAAATCATGGTGGGAGTTGGCTGATGCGGGGCTGTTTCCAGACAGTTCCCAGAGGAGGTAAACTGCGTCATTCAACAGAAATGCCTTGTGGTGCGCCGGCCTGAGCAACTGAAGGTGGATAGGTTGGTCAGGAGCAAACCTGCCTGTCTCCTGCTGAAACTAGTTTGGTGCTCGCTCCCACTGTGCCCTTGGGCTTCTGAACAAGTATCTGCAGTGTTCTGGAATAACTTTGCTTCTTCTTGGCCACCAAATGGTTTGGTTAGGGGTGGTGGTGGTGGGACGAGGAGGGTGGAGATGAATTGAGAAGCAGTTGTCAATTTCCTCCTTCTTCCCAACATCAAAGGAGGCTGCGGATGACAAACTGAAGGACAGAGGGTTTGATGAAGCAAGAGGAGCCAGTAGCAACCAAGGCCAACCTGTTGCCTGTGTGGGCAGGGCCTTTACAATGAGTACACACACACACACACAGAGAGAGAGAGAGAGAGAGAGAGAGAGAGAGAGAGAGAGAGAGAGAGAGAGAGAGAGAGAGAGAGAGAGAGAGAGAGAGAGAGAGAGAGAGAGAGAGAGACTGCCTTCTCAGAACAGCCCTAGGAGGTTAGCTTCAGACTAAGACAGGAGACAGAGAATCCTCTATTTTGCTAAGGATGCACAGCTGGAAAGAAACCCAGCTATGGTTTCACTTTGGCCCCTGTTAGGATTCCTTCCTAGTCCAGTTGCAGTTTGCTGGATCTAATTTGATTACATTGGGACATTGTGGGCTTTGGAAGACGTGGGCTGACCCTTCTTCATGAATGACCAACACCCAGTGTGGTGATTAAGGTCATCAAGTTGACTGGATTTAGAACCACCTTCGGATGTGTGTGAGGGATTTTCTAGACTGGGCAACTTGAAGTGGGGAAACCCTCTCTAAATGTGGGGAGTGCCACCCCGTGGGCTGGGGCTTTGGAATGAATAAAAAGGAGAGGGGAACTGAGCACCGGCACCCATGCCGCCCCACTTCCGGATACACAGTGGGACCAGCTTTCTCCCACTTCCGGAGTATAGGCATGGTGGGACGAGTTTCCTCATGTTTCTGCCTTCCTGCTTTCTCCGAAATCGTAGGCTAACTCCTTTCCTTGAGTCACCTTTTGTCACAGACATAAGGACAGCAACTGGGTCCCCTGGGGTGCAGAGATGAAGGGGATAGGAGGGCGGGTCCTTGGCAGACCCTGGACCTTGCCATTTTCTATGCCGGCATTGGCTGGGTGAGAAGATTCTAGAAAGAAGCCACAGGATCCCTTGGAGTAGTCCTTGCCCCGAGGGTGGTAGGGCAGGCTGTGCTACTGCAGTGAGGAGAACGCTTCCTCTCCATCCCTCTCAACTAACACAGAAAGTCTTTAAGCTTTGTGGGTCAGCATCTTCTGCCATCCTGAATACAGAGCTCGGTACCTGGGCATCTATAGAGTCATGGAAACTCCACATCTTTATACAGACACATGTGTGAAAGGTTCCCTTCGAGGCTAGTTGACTAGAAATCATGTATGGATTTGTTTAAGACAATAATAACCCTTTCGAGACACTGAGGAAATCATGAGGGGAAATCTCAAACAAGTTGAGTCTTGTAAATCGTCACTTCAAGAACAGCAGAAAAAGAATGACAGCAGAGACAATAAACCAAAGAAAGGTTCAACAAAGAGAGCAGAAATTATGAGACATGAGAGACATCAACAGAATACAAGTAGTCATCACTTGAGAAATCCGAGTTGGGGAGGAGGGACTCCTGGGACAGTGGTACTGGTACATCCTTGGTGAGATGACCCGTTTTAAGTGAAGGTACCAGACTGCCACCTCTCCCAACAGAAAATAAATCCATGTAACACCCTTAAAATTATCAAGGAAATGGAATTAATAATTTGCAAACCTTCAAAAAACATAAAAAAGGGAATTTCAATCTCTGGAGTGTTTCATCTAAAAAATTATACCAAACAACTCATAGCAATTCCATAGAACAGAAAGATGAAGATTCAGGGGTGCTTCCTGGTGAAGATAAGGCTATCTTTACTCCGAAATCATACAAATATGGTAGGAACAAATGCCACTTAACTCCCCTCACAAATAAGACAAAAGCATTCTTGGCTTTGTGTATTTTTGTTTGCCAGGACAAAGTCTCACATAGCCCAGATTGGTTTCAACCTTACTATGTAAACTACCTGGAACCTCTGCTTCTGTTCCTTCTGCCTCCAGAGAGCTGAGATTTCAGCCAGGTAAGTGTCACCATATCGTGTGTGTGTGTGTGTGTGTGTGTGTGTGTGTGTATGTATATGTATGTGTGTCTCTGTGTGTGTATGTGTCTCTGTGTGTGTGTGTTTGCATGTATACCACTGGAGATTGAACCCAGAGCCTCATGCAAGGCACAAGCACTGTACCCGTTAAACTACAGCCTTGGCCCAAGACATGTACCCTGACCTAAACCTTACGTCTTCTACAAAAGCTAACACAGAGAAGGCCATAGCTCTGGGTACAGTCTAAAGCTTTACAGCACTTGTGGGTACCATAGGACAGGTAAGAGAGTGACCAGGATGACAGGATCTCTAAAAGAAATATCAATGAACCAAACCTCATCAAAATGGAAACGGTTGCTCATCAGAAAAAGACCTCCTCAAGCGGGTAGACAGCTGAGCCACAGCCTGAAGGAAAGATTTGCAAACCACAAGTCTAATGAGGGACTCATATCTCGGATATATAAAGAACTCATTTAAAAAAAAAAAATCGAGGAGATTCAAATCAAATGTGGGCAGGAAATGCAGAGGGGTCACATGAATGGAAACAGATTCATGACTGGTCATGAGAGACGTGCAAATAAAGCCCCAGTGATCTGTGAGGACAGCTCACTTAGACACTGCCCGGCCAGCGGTTGATTGCAGAGGGAGCAGAAGACCTGTCTTTCTCCAGCGGGACTGGGAAGTGGTACAGACTTTCTGGAAAACAACAGGGCAGTTTCATAAAACAAAACAACAACAAAAACTCCATTAAATATAAAACTATACTTTTGATGCTAAGCACTGCACTCCAGGACAGGGGAGCTAAAAACCAAACTTGCCCCAGGAGAATTTGTGGGATGTCCACCGGAAGCCCTCTAAGTGATTGATCACACAGAAAACCCAAACTGGAAAGAGTTAAGACATTCCCGGCAGAGAACCTTTGCATGAATGATGATGGTCCCTAACCAGTGATGATGTAGCTCGGTCCCTTCCTACATGCCAAGATCCAAATGGAGGGCTAGGATGTCATGTTACATGGAAAAGTCAGTTTCTAACCGGCACACACTGTAACATCCATTTTCACTTTTATAATGTGGGGATAAGAAACATCTGGTTTCCAGGGGCTAGAACTGGGGTCTGATGGTGAGAGGGGTGGGTGTGACCATGAAGGGCTAACTATGGCACCCAGAGATAGTTCTGCCTCCGTGTGTGTGTGTGTGTGTGTGTGTGTGTGTGTGTGTGTTTACGTGTTATGTATGCAGAGGCAAGAGGTCATTATTGAGTGCCAGTCCCAGGCATCCTCCACTTCCATGTTTGAGACAAAGTCTTTTATTGGCCTCAAATGTATTGCTTAGGCTAGGCTGGCTGTCCGGAGACACCCATGGACCTCTCATCTTTATCACCATCCCAACCCCAGCACTAAGATTACAATAAGCACATGGCACTAGATGCAGTGTTTTAAAACTTGGCTTCAGGGGATCAAACTCAGGTCCTTATGCTTTCAAGGCAAGCACTTTACCATTTGAATTATCTGCTCAACCCAAATTCTGTGTCAATGTCATTGCAATGGTGACATGAGTCTACACATGTGGTAAGAGTCTCGGGACCACACACGCACTTACCACACACATGTGCACTCACACATACATGCGTGCACACACACATTCACACATATATACACATGCACATGTACATGCATGCATATACATACACAAACACACATACATATGCTGTTTCTTGTCCGGCTCTTGATTTGAGGGTTGTATTATACTAATATTAAGTAGAATGTGAAAGGCAAACAGATATTTTTTTATTATGTCCTTATCTCTGTAAATTCCTGTGAACTTTATAATTGTTTCTAGAAAGCTAAAGTTTGAACTAATTAAAAGAAATCAGAAAAATTAATTTTTCTCTTGGTGAGAGACTTCAAAGGGATGATCCTCTGTTCCACCAGCTGTTTGAGGCATGTCCCACCCTAGTGGCCTTCCAGTGAGGGCACAGAGTTGGTGTCTCTCATGAGGCTGGTGGGTGGCAGAAAACTACACACGGGCATCCAAGGGACCGGGTTTGGAAGCATGCTGCAGTTGCTGCCACTTGTGGTCTCCATGGGAAAAAACTTACATCTAAATAACCTCTTTGGAGCTGGGGCAGTGTAGCTCTTAAGATGCAAATGAGATGATAGAGCAGAAGGCAGGATCCAGGGTTTCCCAGGAAGCCAGAGCTGAAAGATGCCAGGTGCAGGATCTCAGTACCCAGAAAGCTGAGGGTTCAGCGGAGGCTCGAGGCCGCTTTCCGCTCAGAGGGACTGAACGGGCCCATGACTCCACCTTGAGACAGAAATGGGGTTCCCACCTGGCTTCTGGGTACAGCCACTCATTTCCTCTAGCTTGGCCTAAGCGTCAAAGAGGAGAAGCATGATGCTGATAAGGTTTCCTAATTCACCTTTAAGAGTCCATGTGTGCCTTGGAGATGTAAGCCCTCCCTGTATGCTCTTCCTTCTTTTGATTGACAGGATCTGCACCACTCCGTGCAGTTATCGAACTCCCTGGAATCTCTTGTCAAGTGATGGAGCGGAGTCCACTACCCATGGGGTTTCCAGACAGCGGTTTGCACTTTATGACTTAATGCCTGGCTGTTAGCTGACTGCAAGATCCCAAAACTACCACACAGCCTGTGGATCTAGGTGTCAAGGGACCTGTGATTGGCTTAACCAAACTTAGCTTTTCATCCTGTAGTAGATTTCTGAAGTCTCCTGGAGCTCTGTCACTGTCGTTCCCAAGTAGGCAAGGGTAAGGGAGCTGGAGGCAGGCAGGAAGAGGAAATGGGGCAGTCTGTGAGTGGGGGTGCTCAAACATGACATATTGGGTTACATCCTCTCATTATGATGAATCATGCAAACTGACCATTTTAATGATTAAAGATGGCATGGAGGGTCATCTCAAATGCTTCAATCCAGCACATTCACAGATAAGACCTTTGTCCCAGAGCCCTCTCTCTAGTCAGGGCACCAGAGACTTCCTCTGTCCCCGCACCCTTCCTCTTTCCACCAGGTCTCCTTTCTCCAGCTCTTCCATCCCAGCTAACCACAATGTTTATCCCGTTCCCAGGAGACAGTAGTATTTGATGTGGTTTGTAAATGTGGCCCTGTAGACTCAGTGGAAACAGCTTAGACAGGAAGCTGATGGCATGAACTCTTCAAGTTTCCAGTGATGTCAAGAGGAGGAGGAAGAGACAGTCATCCTTGCACGTCCCACATAGGCCAAAGACATTGGGAATCCTTCTCAGGTAACCCACTGGGCACTAGGTTTGAGTTTCTTACCTGCCCTGCCTGTGGCTGTTCTCTCATTTTCTGATGCCCCTTCACAAATAACTTCCCAGGAAAGAGACCTCAGTGGTGAATTCTTGGGTGGTACAAGCTCCTATTTAAAATCCCCTCAGACTGGGCTGATAGTTTGGCTGGGTATCAAATTCCAGAGTGAAAATTATTTTCCTCAGAATTAGCACAGGTCATAAGTTTTATGCTTTGTGTGTATGTGTGTATGCATGTGTGCACATGTGTGTGCGTGTGTGTGTGTGTGGTGTACACTTGTACACTTTTCTAGTGTGGGTATACATGTATCTAAGTGTGCACATAGAGATCAGAGGTCAACATTGAGTGTCTTCCTTAATTGTTTTTGAGACAAGGTCTGTCACTGAACCTGAAGTTCATAGCCAAGTCTAGGCAGACCAGCCATTGAACCCTGGGGAGCCTCCTGTTCTCACCTTTTCTAGCTCTGTGATTACAGGTATGTGGAGGTGTGCCTGGCTTTTCACATGGGTGGTGGGCATCAAACTCAATCCATGCTTTCGAGGCAGTGGCCCTAGAGATTCCCCTTGCTGGAATCCATTAAGGTCATTCTGCACTCTGTCCCTCAGAACTGTTCTGATGACAGCTGTGAAACTTGGTCAGTCATTTGTTCAGGGCCAGTCTCTTACTCTCTATTTCCTTCTGGAATGTTGAGTTCCTGTATTTATTCTATAATTTTGTTTTCCTTTATTGTTTATTTAACCTTTTGTTTTTAAAATCTAATTCCTAGGATATTTGTGTGTCTATAAGATATTTTATATTTGAGCTGAGCAGTGGGGCACACGTCTTTAATCCCGGCACTTGGGAGACAGAGGCTAGCAGATCTCTGAATTTGAAGCCAGCTTGGTTTATAGATTGAGTCCAGGACAGTCAGAGCTACACGGAGAAACCGTGTCTCAAAAACAAAAGAAAACAAAACAAAAATATGTCTTATATTAACTAATATTTTGATTTAATTTATGGGACACATACACAGGTGTGTGTGTGTGTGTGTGTGTGTACACCTTATCTTAGAAGGCGCACACCTTCTAGCTCAGCACTTCAGAGACTAAAGCAGTAGGCTCCCTATAAGTTTGATACAAGCCTAAGCTTCAGAGTGAGTTCTAGGCCAGTTGGAGCTATGGAGTGAACTCTAGGTCAGGCTGGTCTATAGAGTGAAATTCTGTCTCAGAAGCAAATACATCACTAAAATAAAACAGAAAATGCAAATATTTTTAGTTGAACCATTTAAAAAATTCAGCTACTTAATATAAGTACATATATAATAAATATATGTGTTTATATGCATTTATATGACACATAGGTCCCTGTCATCTGTCTGTTTTCCTATCTAGCATTTGGGGGAGAGTCACATGTACAAAACACCATAAAAATATGTGTTGTCTTTTATTTCTTTTCCTTTCTTTCCTTTTTTTCTTTTAGCATACTTTTCATTTTGAAGGCAGGGTCTCCGGTAGCTCAGGTTGGCCTCAAACTCCCTATGTAGCTCAGGCTGATCTGAATTTCTCATTCTCCTGCCTCAGCCTCGCAGCTGCTGGGATGACAGGTTGGCCCACCAAGCCCAGCTCTTTCTGTAGCTCTTCTGGATTTGTTGATGTGTCACTTTCTCTGGTCCTGTGCTTTCAATGTTTATGTCTCTGATACTCATCCTGTTACTAGTCCTGCATCCCTCTACTACCCACCATTTGTTACTAGTCCTGCATCCCTCCACTACCCACCATTTGTTACTAGTCCTGCATCCCTCCACTACCCACCATTTGTTACTAGTCCTGCATCCCTCCACTACCCACCATTTGTTACTAGTCCTGCATCCCTCCACTACCCACCATTTGTTACTAGTCCTGCATCCCTCCACTACCCACCATTTGTTACTAGTCCTGCATCCCTCCACTACCCTGCCACTTCTTTGTGTCAATTCTTTCAAGCAGGAGGTTTGGCCTGGCATCTGGTGGCCTCTGACTCTCTGTTCACCTTTATACTTCTGGGAAGACCATGGGCACCAGAGTTCAGATCTGAAGTCTCTCTAAAGTCCACATTTTAAAGGGACAGCCTCCGGTTGTACTATCCGTAAGTAGCAGAGCCTTTAAGATGATGAGCTGGTGGGGCCTTTGGGTCAGCCCTTCATAGGGATTGTTGGATCCTGATCCCTCTTGTTTTTCACTTCTTAGCCACTCCAAGGTAAGCCAGAACCCTTGCCTCTCCACCTGCTTTCTGCCATGATGGACTATCAAAAGGAATGAAGCCAATTGATCCTAGGCTGGCACCTCCAAAATCAGAAACTAAAACAAACCTTTCTTTATCATAAATTGATCATCTTGAGTATTTTGTTCCAGTAACTGCAGTAGAAAGCTGATGGACATAGTGTGTCTTGTTGCTGGGGAAACCAAGGTGTTGGTGACTGCAATCCCTTAGTTTGGTCATTCAGTCATATTCTCTAGCAGTAGAAGGTAGAATCTTCTGGTTTTCTCACTCTGAGATGCCCGTCTGGCAGCAAGGAAGGGACTACAGATTCCCTGCCTTGCTTGGCTTTCCTGTGGTAACTCCTTCTCCGAGCTCATCACTCCAAGGTTCTATGGGTCCTGAAGATACTTTGAGAAGCCTACCAACAGAATCCACCTGTGCAAGCTCAGGAGTTGGCAGCCCTTGAGTTGTCACAGCTGTTTCCGTGCCTGCATTCACTTCTCTCTGCAGAGAGAGTATGCTGAGTTCACTCTCTCCGGGGTTTCATGGCCTTGCTTTTGTCTT
Source organism: Arvicanthis niloticus (assembly GCF_011762505.2). Classification (NCBI taxonomy): domain Eukaryota; kingdom Metazoa; phylum Chordata; class Mammalia; order Rodentia; family Muridae; genus Arvicanthis; species Arvicanthis niloticus. The sequence goes on from NC_047665.1 coordinate 12,525,119, forward strand.
TGCTTTTGCTTTTTCTGTTTACTTTGATCTTCAAACCTCAATCTGCTGCCACTGCAGGGATTTCTCAGAATGGAGAGAAGGTAAATGGCGGTGTGTGTGTGTGTGTGTGTGTGTGTGTGTGTGTGTGTGTGTGTGTGTGTGTGATCAATGCAGTAGGCTCAGAAGGAAAGGAGGACCCTACCCCCTCATCGGCCCCACCCACCCTTCCTGCTGCCTGCAGGTTCTCTCTTCTTTCTGGGGAGCTCTGCTTTCCTTGCTCTCCTTCCTGGGAGCTCCTATCTCCAGAGCAATGCTCCAATCCAGTTCTGCTGTGGCTAACCCCAGCCTCCTGCCCCCCTCCCCCCCCACCTTCCCCCCTCCCCCCCACCTTCCCCCCCACCCCCCCCAGCTTTGCAGCTGATTGCACCTTGCACCGAGGTAACCACACACTCTTGGTAGCTGTTTCTTGCTTGGCTACCAGCTGCTCAAGTCCTTTGCTTTGCAAATGTCTCTAGTTTTCCCTGTGGCACCCTGACTAGCCCAAAACTTTTACAGTTTTACTGGTCCTACAGACACATACACACACACACCTAACACCTCTCCAGTCACACTTCATATTGATGTCAAAGGATCTTTTAAAGTATCCCTCAAGAGACCTCTCCCCCACCTCCTGGGGGGAGGGCCTCCCTCCTTCTTGAGCTTTTCTGAATCAAGTCAGTCTCCCACCTTCTCTCTTGACTCTGTCTACACCTTTGGAAAGCTTACATGTGGTCTCCTGCCACAGGACCTTTGCATGTGCTGCCTCCTTCCTTACCACCTTAAGTATTAGTTTTCACTTTGAAGTTTTTATTTACTTTTGAGACAGGGTCTCAATATGTAGCTGAGGGTAACTTTGAACCTCAGTCCTGCAGCTGGATTTACAGATGTGCACTACCACAACAGCTGGCTTTTCTCTGTACTTCACCAGATTCCACAACTGCTTTCCATTAGTGCTTCCTACAGGAAGCCTTCCTGGCCACGTCTGCTTTGCTCCATATTGTCTTCTGTCCATTTGAGAAATGAATGCTTCCCAATCCCTCCTATGCTGCCCCCATAGCTGGATTCTGTGTCACTCTGAGGACCCAAGTCCCTTTATCAAGAGGGCTGTGTCAGTGGCCCCTGAGCAAGGTGCCATAAGGGTCTGTCTGTACCATTAAAGCTAGTCTGGACATGGGGTGGGATGGGGTGTTTGTGACTCTTATAACAGGGCCACACAAATCACTTTCACTTTCTGGATTTGCATGCAGATGTCTCCTTTCCTCATCTTTGCAAGCGAGGTGTGGGAGGATATGTGTGCTTTCCTGATTTTGTGTGTGTGTGTGTGTGTGTGTGTGTGTGTGTGTGAAATGCCAGCTTTTCTTTTTAAGTTGGCTGTTGATTTACAGAGCAGAGACTTCAGAATGTAAGACTATTTTCAATCTGTCCCAGCCCTCCACCCCCACTGGGAACCAGTGCTCAGGAGCCCTGGGAAATCACCTGGGGAGTCCCTGTGCCACAGCCAAGACTGAGGGTGGGGGGGTGATCAGCTTGGGTGACTCCCAGGCTGAGGCAGGGAACTCGTGTGGACAGATGTGGGGCTTTGCCGCTGTGGTGGTCTTCCAGAGGTGGTCTCTACGCATCAGGTTAAAGTGTTGGATAGCTGGTGGCTTGGTCTAACCTGGCCGGAAGGCAGCTTACACTGGGAATCAGCTGGGAAAGCTACAGTACAGAGCTACAGGACAGCAGAGAATTTAAGGGACATACAGAGGAACCTAGAGATGGCCCTTGACTCCAAGAGGCCAAGAAGGAAGAGCGGGGCAAATGTCCTGACCTCCTATGTATAATCAATATAGTATCTGACTTTACTGGGTTCTAATATAGGGCATTTCGGAACATGCTCCTTTGGCTGAGTGAAGTTCAGGCAAACTAAAGACACCAGTTTTCACAAGACACCGCCTTTTCTGTGGAAATCTATCGAGCTGCAAGCTCCATGGGTTTCTATTCTCCTGCCTTAATATGGAGACCCCAGCATCCCCTACCCAAACTCTAAACATGTCCACAAGACACCTGACACCGATCAGATAATGATGCACAAACCATGTGCATTCAACAGATGTGTGCAACACCGTGGGTACGGACATGTGCAAATTCAGTTCTTTCAAACCAACAGATACATTGACTAGCATTAAGTACACACACACGCACACACACACGTATGCACACACGCACACATGGGCACTCACGTGGGCACACACGTAAGGGCACACAGCCACAAGTACATTTCATCCATAAAATCCTGCTTTCTAATCAAGTTCTTTTTTTTTTTATAATCTAGCTGTTTTTACATTTTTCTTTTTTTCCTGTCCTTGATTATTCGCAGACCCATGGGATGATAATTATTATTTACAAAGCAAACAAAGCCTTCAGAGTAAGACACTGAGTGCTTTGAGGTTCACTTCCTGTGTGGAGTCTCTGGTTCCCTGGCCCTGAGACACAGAGAGCACCAGGAGGCTCGTGACAGGCAGCAGAAATAGGCACTGGGAAGGTGTCCTTGCTCTTTGAGAAAAGGCAAGAGTAAGTGGCGAGTGAAGAGATTTGGAGAGTCTCTGAGGAATGAAGCTGAGGAGAGAGAAGATGGCTGTCGTTGAGGAGCAACCGGCTGCTGAATTCATGGGCCAGAGGGAATGGGGTGGGTCGGGGATGATGGCCTGCTGGCTGCAAAGTATCCTCAGAGCACCTGAGAGCAGGGCTGCCGGGGCTTCTCTGAGCTTCTGTAAACTGCCGGACACTTCACTTTTATAGCTGTTTTTTTAGCACAATCTCCCCAACACACACACAAGGAAGTTTTTCACCTTTAGGGTCCTAAGGGTGGCTTCAAAGTGACAACTGGTGACCAGAAGGTCTGAAGAAGCTCCCCTAGTGCAGATGCCTCAACACCTCTACCTCCACCCCAACCCTGGGCATAGCAATCCCCAAAGGACAAATGGCAGACACGGTCTGGTCTGTGAGATCTGGCTGTCACAGTGGACAGGGACTGTGATACAGGGAGTGCCAGCAGGCTTTAGGGTAAGGGGCTGAGAGATTCCATATGCAGAACTTGTCTGTCCACCCAGGTCCAGAGTCCAACTCTAAGGTGGGCTACAAGAAAGGGTAAATATTGACCAACAAGGAGCAGCAGGTATTTAGGCAAAAGCAAGTGGGGATTAGGCCCCTGGGATTTCCTGGAAATGTGAGATTTGATGACAGGACACTGGGGGGGCTCCAAGGAATTGTAGAGTCTCCCTGCCCCTGTGCACTTGGAGACAGAGAGATGGACCATCCTCTTGCCTTTCAAGTGGGGTAAGGTGAGTACCAGATTAAAGGTCATCAGCCATTGGTCAACCCCTCTCCTGCAGCTGTTACCGGGGTCCATAGTGAGGAGGGCAGGGATCTAGAAAAAACAATCAAGTTACTTTAAGTTTCTGGAATCGTTGTTTAGCCAAAATGCCAGAGCTCTACAAAACAGTCTGACGATGGCAAGCAAACAAGAATCAAAACGGAGAACCCTTGTCAGAATGAATGAGAATTCCCAGATGAGAGCAATGTCTGCAAAGACTGAGGGACTGACTAGTTGTAACTGTAGTGATGTGGAAAGGTGGAAGTGTCGTTGAGCCAGTGGCTGACCACCTTACTTCAGGCTATATTCAGCTCCCGAATGAACAGCCCTTTCTTGCCCACCTCTGTGTTAGAGCTAATAGATAAAACCTTTTGGAACCTATTAACTTAGCAGACAACTAGTCTTCAACAACCCAAAGCTAAGAGTGTCATCAAATGGCATCTGAAACCCGTAGAAACCGAACTCCCTTGCTGTTACCGCTTCTCTCTTATACCCACTGGTTCATTTTAAACTTGCCTTGATTAGTGACTTTCTATGTTCCCTAAGACTATAAAAACAACAACAAAAACCCCATGAAACTGCTTCCATGACAGGTCACGGAATTTGGGGCACCCTGAATGTGTTTTCCTGGGACATGGCTGTTCAAATTTAGCTCTGGAATAGACTATTTCTTATTTTCTGTGTTTTTAACTTGTGTGTGCTCATGCGTGCGTGCACATGTGTGTGTGCATGTGTGGTGTGCATGTCTTTTTGTTCTGTTTGTCTTGTATCCCTAGCCTAGTCCTCTTAGCATCACATCCTTGTGGTTTGCATACATCTATGCAAATGATAGAATGCCATTCTTTTTAAGGCTGATAGGTCACTCTGTGTGTGTGTGTGTGTGTGTGTGTGTGTGCACGCACATGTGGGTGTGCATGGGTATGTGTGTTCATCTTTGGAGACCCTCAGATTGCTTTCATATAGCGGATCTTGACTGTAACGAGGAAAGGTATGGTGAACCTAGGTGTGTGGGTGACTCTGACATATGGATTCCATTTCTCCTGGATGGATACTCAGTTGTAGGAATGTTCGTGTGTTTGCATGTGAATGTGCATGTGGAGGCCAGAGGTCAACGTGTGTGTCTTTCCCAATCTTGTTCTGTCTTCTTTTAGGAAACAGATGCTCTCACTGAAACTGCAGCTTGCTGAGAAGGCTATCCTGCCTCTGGTGAGCCGCCGAGACCTTCCTATCTCTTTCTCCCAGTGTTGGGGTTACGGATGTGCTGGGGGGTCTGAACTCAGCCTCTAATGCTGAGCCACCTCCCTAGCTTCCACTTTTAGGTTTTGGGGAAACCCCAGCTACTCTCCACAATGGCTGTACCTCCAATTCCCATGCATAGGGTTCACAGCTTTTCCTTCCCCACAGCTTCACAGACAGCCCTATCTGCCCTTCTGATAAGAGCCATTCCATTGGGAGAGGTGCTTTCTCATTGTGGCTTTGATTTGCATTTCCCTGATGACAGTGACACTGGATGTCTTTTTATAGATGCGCTGGGCAGTTCCTGTGTCTTTCTTAAGAAATATATGCTCCTCTGGCCTCATGTCTGTTTTTAAGCTGGGTTATTTGTTTTCTTGCTAATGAGTTCAGTGAGTTCCTTAAATACTTGGGTATTACCCCTTTGCCACACATAGGGCTTGCCAGTGTCCTGTCCCATTGCACAGGCCACCTCTGTGTTGTTTCCTTTGCTGTGTGGAAGCCTCTGTGTCCCACACAATTCTGTCTGTCTGCGGTTGAGTTTGTTACCTGTGCTTTGGGACTACATTTAAAAATATTCACTAGACCTGGCCAAGAAGATTTTTTTTCTGTTTTCATCTAGTAATTTTATAGTTTGGGTTTTTAAAAATTTGTAATGTGTATTGAGTTTATTTGGTCATATTCTAAAAGGTAAGGGTCTAATTTCATTCTTCTGCTTTTCCTACAAGATTTGATTTAATTCTACGTATTTATTTACTTATGTGTGTATGTATATGTGTGTATATGTATGTGTGTATATATATATGTGTGTATATGTGTGTATGTGTGTATATGTATGTGTATGTATGTGTGTGTTTATAGGTGTACATACCCGTGTATGCGTGTGGAAGCCAAAGGCTGACATCAATCACTCTCCACCTTATTTTCTGAGTCAGGGTCCACTGCTGACCTAGAGCTGGCTGTGTAAGTCAGACTGACTGGCTCCCACAGCCTTCGGTCTTTCTCTTCCAGTACTGGGATTACAAGTGTGCACTGCTATGCCTCACTTTACATGGGCTCTGGGGTTCTGAACTCAGGTCTGCAAGCTTGCACTTCAAGTACTTTACTCTCTGTGTCCCAACTACTTACCAAACATATAATTTTCTATTGGGTTCCTGGCAAAATTGCTGAAGATAAACCAACTGTAAACATGTGGATTGATTCCTTGTTTCTCTATACTGATCCACTGGCCTGTAGGACTGTTTTGGTGTCAATAACCAAACCCCTTTTATTAGTGTGGTGTGATAACTGCCTCTGCCATTCCCCATTCCTTAGCTGGGCCTAGAAATTAAATTGCATAAGACAGACTGGCAGAAGAAAACAGGCAATGTGTTCACTGTCTTTAGATAGTGTAAACACAAGGAAGTATTTAGAAACAAACCCTTGTGTACTTGAGCTGGACATAAAGCAGTGAACATAAAGATGTAAGAAAACCAGTGGGTGGGAGCCAGATGATTGATTGGCCAGGGGTTCTGGGAAGAGGCCTGTGGGTATAATAATGTTTCTTTGGACAGACTTCTTCTGGATTGACTGCTGGTCCTAGCTTGAAGATGCTACTTTCTTTTTGGTACAGGGATAGTATTGTTCATCAGGGAATTCATGCCCTGCTTTTAAGAAACAGGATAGCTGCAGAGATCCTTCACCAGTCAAAGCCCATGTCACAGAAGTGTGAGAGCCAAAACCCTGGTAAATGCTATATGGACATGAAAGCCCATTTGTAATCACAGCCTTGAGGGGTAGAGACAGGAAATTGCCAGAGGAAAACTGGCTGGCAAGACTAGCTATATCATGAGCTCTGGGTTTGATTGGGAGGCTCTGCCTCAATGAATGAGGTAAGAGATCTCAGGCCTCCACGTGCACACACATGCCCACAACCATGAAAAAATGTATATGTGCACATGCACACCATACACACATGTGAAAATGGAATACAGAAATGAAGCAGAGTGCAGGCCAGGGTGATCTTTTTGCACTTACATTGTCTTTTACAGTCATGGGAAGCAATTTTTAAGGATAAATCATTCTCTCTGCATGCACATGTAAGCATACACACTTTATAGCATACACATTTACCCATGTGTAGACACACACTTTACAGCACTCACACTCACACATGCACATACACATTCTTTATAGGACACATATGCATGCATGCATGTACACACACTTTATAGCACATATACATGTTGGGAATTGGCTCTAATGCTTTGTCTTATTTCGGCTCCCAAAAAGCCCTGCTTCCAGACCTGAGGGTTCCTGCCCCCAGTTGGCTTCAATTGATAATAAACAATTGCCTTACAGCCAATGGCTGGTCAGAAAGATGTAGGCGGGATTTTTAGATTGCATGGGCAAGGGGCTGGAAGTAAGAAGAGAGATGGAGAATCAATCTCCATGATGGGGAAGGAGAAAGATGAAACTTAATGGCACACCGCCGGCATGTAAGGATCCAAGAAAGTGGCCTTAGAGGTCACTTCCCTGATTGGGTCCGGGGTAGCAGAAATGAAACGTGGATTTAGCAAATTGACTCAGAAAAGTTGGAAGGAAGAATGTATGCTAGCCACGGGGAAGTTTAGAAGTGTTCAGCCATTGACCTAGTCAAGGCATATCAAAATTAGCTGGTGTGTGTGTGTGTGTGTGTGTGTGTGTGTGTGTGTCTTTCATTTATGAAACCAGAGAGCTCTTGGGCATGTGTGCATGTGACATGCTGAGAGCCAAATGGTTTAACTAATTCACTTCTACACATACACACTCATGCACATGCAAATACATACTTTATAGCACACAAACATACTCATGTGCATGTGAATACATATTTTATAGCATACAGACACTCTCACACACACTCCTGCATGTAGGTGCATACTTTATAGCATACATACATACAGACAGACACACACACACACATGCGCTCATGCATGTGCACACACTCTATAGGTTCTGTCTCTCTGCCAATCCAGGGGATGTTGACTGAGATTCTGGCCAGCAGACTCTTAGCCCTTTTTCTCTAGGGTGGCATTTGAGAAAGGTCACAGACAGTAAACTCTAGTATATAGTATATAGTATATAGTATATAGTATATAGTATATAGTATATAGTATATAGTTGACCCCTGTGGACATAGCAGGACGGTGTGCTTGCCCTCTGGGGTGGGTCTCCAGTCAGAAGAGACTCCAAGGTTGCTGAGAGGAGGCAGACATAACCTAATTTTGAGTGAGGAAGCCAGAGGCTACTTGAAAGTAGACAATACCAGAGTTGGGATGCAGAATTGGGATGTCGTCCAGATTGTCTGGGAAATGGATGTGGGCGTTGCTACAGAATCAGCCTCAAGCTCATCATTCAAAGTTTTATGAAATAGAAGGATTATCCATGACTGATTGTGGAGGTGGGAGCCCAAACCTTGAAGCCAGGTCAGGGCTAGTGTAATCATTGGTCTGTGCATGTGTAATCAATCTCCGTATCTCTTCATGGGACATATATTCAGAACATGGTGTTATCATAATATTGGTGACTCCATGAATCAAATGGTCAAAGATTAGACACATATGCAGCCCCAAGGAAAAAGGTCAGGATTAGTGATTTTAACAAAACTATCCCTCAAACTCTTGAAAGGTAACCTAGGCAACTGTGATCATGATCCACATTTCAGAGGGATTGTCTATCACAAAGCTAGTGGTAAATGATAACACACTTCTCAGCTGTGTGACATCCAGAACTAATACTTTTTTTCAATAAAAATAACCAAAGCTGGAAGGTTTATACAGGTCTCTCCATTTCCAAAGGACAACAGACGAGGATTACCCTGACTTGTGCTGAGGGAGGCTTATTCCTTCCTCATCGTGGTGGCTTTCCTGCACTGGAATCCCCTGGAGGACTTTTGAAGATTCTGATCTGCTGCCCTGACTTGGGATTTTCTGACTCAACAAATCTGAGCCTGAGAATTTGCATCTTATGTGGAAGGATGGATGACCTGGGGGCCATGGTCTGAGGACCGCGTTCTACTAAGGAATGTAGCTCTCCTGGGATGAAGGCTGAAGATCTTGTCATAGGCTATTAGTCAGGATTCTATATGTATATGCACTCGTAGACAGAGCAACTACTGGTGTTGTAGATTTGGTTTAATGCTTGCATTATGTCATTTGGGTTCCCCAAATTGCATAAGAATCTGAATGTAAGACACTGAGGGTCCCTGCCCCAGTTGGTTCTGATTGATAGATAAAGTTGCCAGTAGCCAGTGACTGGGCAAGGAGACAGAGATGGGACATTGGGATTCACAGGCAAGGGGACAGAGGAAGAAGGAGAATCACCATGCTGGAAAAGGAACAAGATCCAGGCTTGAGAGCTGCAATAGAAAGAGCCCACCAATCATGTAAGAGCCAGGGAGGAGCAGCCCCAGCTCCTGCCCCGCCCCCACCACTGGGTCTAGGGTAGCAAAGATGAAATCTAGCTTTTAGTAAGTAATAACTCAGAAGTATTGGCGGGGAGGCAATAGCAATGTGGAAGTTTGGGAGTTGCCCAACCATTGAGCTGTTTAAGACATATTTAAATATAAGATTGTGTGTGTGTGTGTGTGTGGTGTGTGTGTGTGTGTGTGTGTGTGTGTGTGTGTGTGTGTGTGTGTGTGTGATGTACTGGAATGATTTGCAGGCTGTGGTCCAGCTAACCCAACAATGGAAGCCTATAACTGGAAAGTCCTAGAATCCATTGCTCAGTCTGTGAGTCTGAATATCTCACCTGGTCTTCAGTATATGCTGGCATTCCAAAGACGTAGGTTCTGAAGGCAATGAAAGTGAGTTTGCTAGAGACGTGAGAGCCAGCAAGCAAACAGCAAAATCTACCTTCTTCCTAGCTGGGTGGTAGTGGCGCATGCCTTTAATCCCAGCACTTGGGAGGCAGAGGGAGGTGGATTTCTGTGAATTCAGGGCCAGCCTGGTCTACAAAGTGAGTTTCAGGACAGCCAGGTCTACATAGTGAAACCCTGTCTTGAACCTCCCCTGCTCCTCTCCAAAAAGCTTCATTCTTTCATGTCCTCAAATAGAGTTTTTAGCAGAAGGTACAGCTCAAATTACATCTGGATTAAGGATCTAGTTTCATGGTGTGTTTCCTTCTTTAAGAACCAGATTAAAGATATGCTGTTTTGTTGTTTGTTTGTTTGTTTGTTTGTTTCCCAGCTCAAAAGATCTGGATTAAAGATGTGGTTTCCTACCTCAAAGATCCAGATTAAATGTAGTCAAGTTGACAACCAAGAATAGCCATCGCACAGGCTCTCAGAGGACCAGAACATCCTGGGAGAATCATTTACTTTCTCCAGAACCCTCCTAGGATTAATGCCAGCCTTTCATGGGGGGTGGGGGGGTAATCCCAAGTACAGGGCTTTGGGACTTGGTAATATACCTGCTGGGAGTAGGGGAGGTACCTCACAAACCTGGGGCACAAAGCTTTGTTATTAGTAAAGTTGGGGAAAGCACCAGCTGGGGGGATGGCTCAGCAGGTAACACTGAACACTGCTCAAGTCCAGGACCCGAGTTCAGATCCCAGCCCAGTATGGCTCTTCATGTTCGTAACCCCAGTGCAGGGGAGTGTGGCACAGAGACAGGAGGACAGCCTAACTGGAAAACGAACTGAGTAGTTGTGTGACAGATCCTTCTCAAAGCAGAGAGGGGACATAGCGGGGAAGGGGGCATGGGGGATAGAGGAGAGAGGAAAGAGCAAGCATCCTCCTGTGTCCTCCACAGTCCCATGCACATGCACCACACATGCAGAGGTGGGCCAGGGAGGGAGAGAGGAAGAGAGCTAGGTCATGGGTCTGGATTCTTAAAGAGACAGAGAGCAATTCCACTTTGTTTGTTTGTTTGTTTGTCTGTTTGTTTCCCTCAAAACAACACAGATGAGAAACTAGGGCTTGCTGTAGGTGAGAGAGAGCCAGAGGAGTCAGAGAATAATGAAGAAGATGACCTGTGATGTCCACAGGGCAGGGCGGGACCCACAGCCCTTTGTTTAGTCACCATCTCTTCCCTGGACTCACCTCCACATGCACTGCAACAGCCAAAGTTGGTCTCAATTCTGCTTTGGTGGGAAGCTGCCTGCCAGGATGGACAACAGCTTCCAGACAGACGAGGAGGCCCAAAAAGATAGTATGCTCCAGAAATCTTTTATAATTGGCTTGTATTTTGTTTTTTTAAATCATGTAGGGAGAGATGGCTCAGCAGCTAAGAACAACAGCTGCTCTTGAAGACCGACCGGACTGGGTTCCCAGCACCTACGTGGCAGCGCACAAGCACCTGTAGTTCCAAGGTCTCAGGATCTGAGATGCCCTCTGGGGGGCTTCTGCTTTTTTTCTCTTGTCAAATGTAACCACCTTGAGGAATTCTAGGTAACCGGCATGCAAACTATCAACGGACGAGCTGATTTTCAACTCCTGCGACAAGTTTGTTTCTAATAAAAATATTTTAACAATTTCGTGGTGAGTTTTATGAATCTGTGCTAAGTGTGCACGTGATATACTAAGGTTATAGTCATTTCCTGGGACTTTTTCCACAGCCTATTAACATAGGCAGTTGATAGGATGTCACCATCACTTTATGACCAATAATTGCTTAGGACATTAGTCATAGCAAGTACATTGCATAATGCAAAGGATTGACGTTGACTAATTTATGATGGTTTTAAAGATGGCTGTTTAATTGAATCGAAAGGTAATTAATCACTGCATCAGTGGTCCTGTGGAGGGTACACAACTGTGAAAGAGGAGCCAGGTAGCAACATGGTTTAACTGGGATGGACTCAAGCATAAATCTCTGTTTGGGGCACAAATAAATGCACACACATGCATATTCATATCTACATGTGTATACTCATACATGCATACATACATGCATATGTACATGTGCATATACACCATGCTAACTTTCCTATCACAGAATGAATTGATGTCCACAGTGAGCATCCCTATGGGGAGACTGTTAATGTGAGTCCCAGACTTGACTTATTGACCAAACACACCTTTTCCCCTGTATAATGTAAAAACAGGCCTAAAACAGCTTTGTTTACTAAACAGTGAAAGTACACCAGGAATCTTGTGTGAGTGACTTTTTTTTTTTGGGAGATATGAGTAAATGTCTTGTCACCCCAGACACAACACATTAACCTACCATGAAAAGATTCCACCCAAGCCAAGACTGGAACCCGTGAGTTTACTGGGGTTACTCACAGGAACATGGGAGACGACTCAGGAAGACTGTATCATCCAGATTCCTTCTGGAACTTGTATGAAATCACACTGAATAGTATCCTCTCCCCTGGCAATTGTTAGTTACTTATGTGACCTCCGGAGAGACCTCAAGAGTTTTGTCTCATGACTTCCCTGAGCAGAAAGCAATTGGTTACACTCATAACATGTTCGACCCCATTGCATCAGCAGACATGTCTTATCTGGCATGTTGCATGTGCACACGGGGTCTGAGTAGGACTGTCGGTGACAATATTCCCAACAGCCTGCACAACATCTTGCATTGCAAAAATCAGCCAACAGAAAGGGAGCATATCCCCGTCTGCTTTCTCCTGCAAACAAGGTGTCTTGTTTTGGGCAATAAGGACTTACCATTCAGTTCTGGTACACAGCCCATTGCAATGGTGATAGCCTGTATGGTTTGTAGGACCTTTGGGGGGTCTCCTTGACTGATGACTGACAACTCATAGAGAGGTAGCCTGCCCTCGACATTGGGAATTTTTACCCAAGAACTTCATGGCTTCTGGGAGCACCTTTTCCACCACATGTGGGCTCTCGTGCAATCTCTTTCACTTCTGGTTGCACCCCATCATTCCAAACCTGTGAGATCGCCAAGGGTTAACATTATGTAATGAAACCCAGTCAAAGCAAGAGAACTCTTAATGAGTCCTCCACTTGCAAAGGCAAAGGAATCAGGCTCTGTGAGATGCAAGATCCCTTGTCTTTCTGGACCTGGAAGAGGTCTCTGTTCCTCTGTTCATTCCCTGGATGGTGAGAAGGTTAAGCTTTTTGTATCTTTTCTTTGGAGTCAGCTTCAGCTCCCACAAGCCTATGAAACAGCACAACTTTGCAACTGGGGAAAAAAAAAAACCCACTATGGTCTGATAGTAGAAGGGTCACAAGTGTCTCTGGAGTAACTTCCCCACCACCAGGGCTGCTGCACAGGGTCACCACCACAGATCCCCAGATGGGCCTCTTTCACCTTTGAATCCCCCCCCCCGCCCCCCGTGTGTGCAAGCATTGTCAGGGAACTGAGTCTTAAAATAAACCGTGCCTGGGTCTCCGAGGTCAAATTCCAGATGCTGAGCAGAAACTGGCGAGTGGTGACCACCCGGCCCTGCCCGCAATCTCTTGAGTTTTCTAAAGCTCTGCTGCAGAGTGCACACTAAGAGCAGTGTGCTACGGGTGCCACTCCTGTGTGAGACAGGATGGTAAAACCAGTAACATGCTTATGTCTGGAAAAAAGAAAATGGCGGACCAGCAATACGGCCAAGGTGCGGGTGACCCTGCCTCAGGGTATTGGTGGGCAGAGCCTTCCGTGTGCTGAGTCCTGCTGGGATCCAGCCTGCAGTGGGTTTGTTTGCTCAGTCCTTCCATCATCAGCCATGGATGTCAGAATTCTCAGCCAGGCCTTAGGCTCAGCTCAGCTGGAAAGAGCTCAGAGCCTCTGCACACTGCTGCTTGAGGGAGGAACTTCACTTCTTTCTAGGATTGCCGGAGTACTCATGGGATGAGAAGATGCCTCCTCTCTCTACAGGGTTCACATGTGGCCAGAGACTGTGTGGATGTCTGGTTTTCGCTAAGAAAGGGCCCTGATGTACTCTCTGAACTCAAGATGGCTGATGTTCCGAGGAGAAGTATTTGAAATTAAGGGAATAATCACATCTGCCCGCATGTGCCTGTGTGTCTGTGTAGATAAGAGGTCAACATAGGGTCGTTTCTCTGATCCTATCTTATTTTATTTTTTGAGACGTTGTCTCTCACTGTTCCTATGACTTATTGATACAGACACTAGCCAGGGAGCATCGAGCTTGGCAATGGCTCCAATTCCAGGTGCATCACGGTGCCTGGCTTTTTCCATGTGGGTGCTGGGGATGGAGCTCGGGTCCTGCTTGCATGGAGAGCTCCTTACTGAGCCATCGCCCCAGCTCCAGCAAGCACACTCTTTAGAGCAGGAGTTTCTGTACACTTTCATGATCCCCTCGCATACTGCACCCCGTTTCTTCACAAAGCACAGATCTCCATGGGGGAGGACGGGGAGCAAACTTTTCACAACCTCTGCCGGCTTTGCATTCCTGCGGACTATGGAAAGTTTGCACAAAGGGGTCCTTGGGGGAAACTAGGATTGTTTATCAGTTGTTTCTTCTGGTCATGTGAGCTTCTATTTGTGTCTACCATCTGTTATCGAACAGTCTGAGTTTAGTTTGTTTGTTTTTACAGAAAATAAGCAACAGGATATCAAAGTCGAGGATCGGCTCCCAGATGTATTTTTGTTGCAGGGCTCTGACCGGCTTATGTTGCAACTTGACATTGTGGAGAGCTGCTCCAGCCCCGCCCCGCTTCAGAGGTGCAGCTGCCCCGCCCCCACGCAGTGCAGGTGGGAATGTTAGGATACAGGCTGGGCTGGGATGAGAGGCTTTGCCATCATGGCTGCCACAGAGCAGCTGGCGGTGAAAACTGGGTTGGGTTGATAAATGCTATGCTAGCAGCTGAAAGGATGTGTTACTTTGTTTTTTTTTTCCCCAGAGACTTGAACAGAACACGAAGACGTCACTGGAGCCCCCGTTTCTCTTTTGTCATGATGGGTGGTGGTGTTCTTGCCTTGAACTGGTTGTCAAGTAGCTTTAATTGCGGACGATAAGAACTGTTGTCTAATTTGTTCGCTAATTCACTGGCTTATCTTAAAACCTACTTAGTGTTGACTCCATGCCAAGCTTTAGGGGCTGGGGTTGGAGTCGGGGCAGGAGTTAAGGGAAGGGGAGCAGAGGAAAGAGACCATTATAAGAGTCTCCGTGAGCCATGGTCTTCAGGTGACAGACACTGAATCCGTGCTGATGGGACGTATTTAGGATCAGTTGGAAAATGGAACCAAAGGGCCAGTGCCTGGAACCGGGGGCTTCTTATCTTGTTCCTGTGGTGGAAAGAACTTTGGCCTCTTTCAGTGCCTTGGAAGTCTCTAATCTAGTTTGGTTTTCGATGCTGGGGGTGGAAGCCCGGCTTTGCGCACGCTATGCAAGTGCTTTTTAACACAGAGTGGCATCCCAGACGAGCTGTCTTTCCTGACCCAGCTCTCTCTGAGAAGAATATTCACCTGCCTGGTGTCCACTGGCCCACTTATCTTGTCGTGATGACCATGACATGAGAAAATCAACACAAAACCAGGAATAGACATCTATGAGATGGAAAATGAATACACACTCTGACATGTCACTTGCCTGCTGGGTATCTTTTCCATTTTCATGTGTTTGTATGGATGTGTGTGTGTGTGTGAGAGAGAGAGTGTGTGAGTGTGTGTGTGTGTGTGTGTGTGTGAGAGTGTGAGTGTGTGTGTGTGTGTGTGTGTGCATTCATGTGCACTAGTGTGCCCAGGGAGGCCAAGGTTGATGTTGGAAGTCATTCTGAATCACTTTTCCAACTCTAAATGAGTCAAGGCTTCTCAGTAAAACCAACTAGCCTGGGGTAAATTTTGTTGTGGTAAATCTCCAACCCCAATAAGATCATTCAAGGAAAATGCAAGTCTGTGGCATGTAATTTTAATAGCAGGCTTGCTCTTTCTTGAGAGCCCATTCCAAGCTCCCTCAAACCTCTCGCAGCTAGCTCCACTAAACTGCCAATGACCGCCCCTGCTGTGCCCTTACTCCTGCCCACCTTAGTCACTACAGAATGCCCGAGTTTGAGTAACTTATAATGAACAGAAGGTTCATTGGCTTGTGGCTGTGGTGGCTGGGAGACCTGCAATGTAGAGCAGGCAAAACTGGCTTCTTTTTCTTCTAATTAACATTGTTGTTGTTGTTATAAAGATTAATCACACAACTAAGTTGATCCCAAGGTGATGTCTCCATGAATGTTCGTGTCTTGCTCTAATGAGTTCACCATCCCTCTCCTCCTGCTCTCCCAGGCTCTATCCCTTGCCTGACAGCCTCTCTTCTACTTGAACACCCAGACTATAGCAGCACAATAACCGCTGTGCTGTTGATTTTAGTCCATTTGTAGTAAGGACAGAGTCCACATGGTCACACTGCTGCAACGGGGACTGTTTTCAACACAAGATCTTAGGGCAACATTGAAACCATAGCAAAGAGTGGTTAGGAACCCTTGTAAGGTCAGTGTCTTAGTTAGGGTTGTACTGCTGTGAGCAGACACCATGACCAAGGCAACTCTTATAAGGACAACATTTAATTGGGGCTGACTTATAGGTTCAGAGGTTCAGTCCATTATCATCAAGGCAGGAGCATGGCAGCATCCAGGTAGGCATGGTGCAGGAGGATGCAGGAGGAGTTGAGAGTTCTACATCTTCATCTGAAGGCTGCTAGCAGAATACTGACTTCCAGGCAGCTAGGATGAGGGTCTTAAAGCCCACGCCCACCGTGACACACCTACTCCAACAGGGCCACACCTTCTAATAGTGCCACTCCCTGGGCCGAGCATGTACAAACCATCACAGTCAGGTAAAAGTTAAAGTGGGTGGGATGGTTCCTGAAGGTCCACAGAGGTAAAGTCACCAATGAGGAAGGGTACTTCCAGGGGCCCTGGGATTTTTTTTCTTTATTCATTCATTAATTTTTGTGGGGGTATATATGTATGTATGTATGCATATATGCTACAGTGTATGTATGTGAGGGAGCCCAAGGACAACTTGCAAGAATCAGCTCTCGCCTTCCACTATGTGGGGTCTGGGGATCGAACTTGAATCATTGAGCTTGGTGGCAAGCACCTTTACCTGATGAACCATCTTGTGAGCCCAAGGCCTTGGATCTCAATGGTTTTTGACATCCAAGTACCAGGCAGCGGGTTCCTCAGGCCAAGGCTGAGTATGGAAACAAGACTGTTTTACCCAGTGTATGGATCTCATCAACATTCTCTTTGTCTTGCTAAGGAACCATAGGAACCATGCCCCTGGTTTGTACTTCTGTGGGTCTCTCTCCACAAGTCCCCTTAGTCTCCCTCCTAGCCTAGGTCTCAGACGAGTTTGGGGAACCTCCACACGCATCTCATGGGCAGAGCTTTCCCTGGAAGGTTTGCAGTTCAAGAATATTAAGTTCCAGGAAGATTTGTAAATGTGGATGAACAAGAATGTGTCAGTAGAGGTTGTGTTTGTTCTCACTGTCCTAAGCAAGGACAAGTGATCCTTCTCCCTGCCAAGCATCCTTCTCTGGTGTGTGGTGTGTGCCTGTGTACACACACGTGTGTGTGTGTGTGTGTGTGTGTGTGTGTGTGCGCGCATAGATAGTTAAAAAATATACGTTTGAAGTAATTTTTGCAGCTAGCCAATTATGGGTGGTGCCATTCCCTAGACAGGAGTTTCTGACCAGTATAGAGCAAGAGAAAGCTAGCTAAGAGCCAAAAAGCAAGGATCCAGGCCTTGACTCCATCTCTGCTGTTGACTGTGGATATTATGTTTCAACTTCTGGCTTGACCTCCCCACGATAATGGACTGTAACTTAGAATCCTATCCAAGCAAATGCTTTCTTCTCTTGGTTGCTTTCTGGCAGACATATTTTGTTACAGCAGCAGAAACAAAGCTGGAATGACAGTGTAGAGATTTTCTTCTTCATGGGGCTCCCCCTGACATTAAAATTTTACTGCCCTATTAAGCATGTCAGCTCTCCCATGAATGTCCACCTTTCCGTCTCAGCGTCCGGTCCAGAATTGTGCATTTCATTAGTCAACACAACTGATTAATTCTATATCTATGAGTATTTCTAGCCTCTCCTTGCCACCAGCATTTTGGAGAACTGTCCCCTAGTTTGCATCTCTGTGATATTTTCCCATGGTTCTACTGGGCTCATAGATTCTGGGGTCGAGTGACCTCAATGCCCTGGGTCAGAGGGCACGAGGCCAGGTGACTTCCCTCTTAGTGGCAACCTGGGCCACCTGCTGGTTCCTCCTCATGGGGGCGAGGTTTCTCTTTTCCTTCCTCACCAAGTTCACCTTATGCTCAAGGGCAGATAGAGTGACGTCAACTCCCTTTGAGGCTGATCAAAGTATTTCCAGACTTTTGTTAAGTTACACCGTGAGTAATAAGTATTTGGAGGTAGGTACTTTGAGGCTGTGCCAATCTCCTGTCTCCCAGAGACCGTCCCACGCGCTGTGGCATCCCTGCATCTCTCCTGCAGCTACTCCCACCAGGCAGCTCTCACTGAGGTTTTTTTACCCCCCTTTCATTCCTTCTGTGTTTATTACTTGGAGTTTTTAAAGGGAAACTTGTCCTGTTTCCTCCTTTATTTTTGTCAGCGTGCACCTGTGGATATTTATTTTATTCTCCGGGTTGTTGCAATCGAAGCCTCTGCTTTTTCTTGTAGCGCAATTGTTTCCTGTTTTGGCCACTGCGCATGCTCAGGTTGGCACATGTTCAGGTTGCCTCCCGTGCTCCCCAAGGACCTTCCATTTCTTATTTTTCCCTCTATCTTGAATACTCTCTCAATTCTGGCACCACAAAATGTTCCCACTCATCTTGTGCTTGTCTTGCCCAAATCCTGGAAGCAGCCGTGTCTCCAGGGAATTGCAGTTCTGCTCTTTGGTTCATTGAGAAATAGTATTTGTGGTGTAAGAACCCAGTATAATGAGTTGGCCTTGCCAGATGCCCTGCTTCCAGACTCTCTTAACAGAGCCGGGGAGACACAGGCTTCTCTACGTGTGTCCCAGAAGCACACAGTGAGGGGACAGTAACGGAAGTAAAGCTCCATGCATGAACCGGCAGAACCAGCTCACTAGAGAGTAGCCAGTTCCACTACTGGGGTAGGCTGGGAGCTGGGAGTGGCTTCTGCCGCAGGCTTCTTCAAGCCAGGTCTATGCTGCACATCCTTAGCCTGGGAAAAGGTCAAACTTCAGAATCCTAAATTACGGTTTCTACAGAGTATATATGCCTTTTGATTCTTAAGTCTGAACATTGGGAGCTGGGAATCACCTGCATGTGTTCTCATCAATGGTCAATGGACACAGTTATTTATCTGTTGGCATTTGTTGGTCTGTCCATATTTATTTGTCTGTTGCAAACTGTAGTAAAGCAAACATGACTTCAGACCTCCTACTTCAGCTTCATTCCACCATCCACCCGCTGATATAGCTAGATTTATAACAGACATGCATACACACATGCACAGACATAGACCTCACACGCATACTACATATATAACACACACACCATACACTATACATAACAGACACATATACCACACATACACCACACACTATACAGATCACATACCACACACCATATATCACACAAACCACATGCACACAGTACACCACATACCACACGTTCAGTTCACACCACACTACCACCTCCACATATCCCCTCAAACAATACACCACACACATGAACACCCATATAAAACAGAACACACCTATATACCATACACCCACACAACACACATATACATATACCACACATCCAACACACACACAAACACCCACACACTATACACACCACACTCGCATACACACACACACATCACACACATACATACACCAAACACATACGTGCGCACACACACAAACATACAGACAAGCACACACACACACACATACATAGGCCATACATACATATGCATGCACAGACACAATCATACAGGCAAGCACACATTACACACGCATGCATGCACATACACCTACAGGCAAGCACACACCACACACACAAACACACCACATACCCGACACCATCCCACACAAAACATCACATACTTCATTCTTACACTATCTCTCACAGGTCCTTTTGGCACATACTTGGTTTCTTACCATCAAAGAAAGCAGTATGATGGCACTTCAGACCTGTGCTAAGTAGCAGACATCAGCCATCTTTGGTATACACATATTTATAGTGATGAGGTGATTCAGGTTTGAGGCTCAAAGTGGACACTGAAGTGGTTTCATCTTTTGGGTTAGAGATATCTGATAAGAGTTACCGTCATCGTAGACAGGCAGAGGGCAGCATGGTAGGGCACAGAGGAGAATGCAGGCCCATGTTCAGGGAGTTCCTTCTGACGGGGAGGTTCTGTGCTGCAGGGCTAACAATTAGGGCGTAAGAGAGAGGCCAAGAATCTAGAGAAACAAGTCACTTCAGTTCTAGAAACCAAGTTACTGTATTTCTAGAATTGTGACAGTTCCATCAAAATGGAGGGACTTTACAAGGTAGCCTGGCCTAGCTCCCACACAGTGCAATTCACAGTAGAACCAAAGAGGAAACAGCTAAATGTCTCTCACCTTATCAATGAATAAAGTGTGGTACGCCCATACACTGAGGCAGGAGAACTGAAGTAAGAGGATCCAGGCTACCAAACGGATGACCCTGAAAGCATCCTAGGAGGGAGAGAATGAGCCCCCTCGGACTCGCAGCATATGATTTCCACATGAGACACCCAGAATAGACCAGTGTGTACTGAGAGTCACGGCTGCTGGGCTGGGCGAGAGGGAAATGAGAAAGTATCACTCGAAACCAGGATTCTCTCAAGAGAAGTGAAAGTGTTCTAACATCAGACAGTGGTCATGACTGCACAACCCTATGGATGTAATAAAATACACTGGACTATATAATTTTAATAGACGAATTATGTGCATATTAAATTTAATACGGTTGTTTTTTTTTTTTCAAACCACCTATTCATCATCTCCCGGTATCCATGAGTCCTGGAGGCCCCGACCAAGTCTCCTGTTCTGTTTTCACAGGCTTGTGTCCCAGGAGTCCTTCAGTCTGTGTTCTCACACGAAGCTCGACGTTCCTTTCCAGCTCATACTGTGGTTGGAGGATGCTGTTCTTGTGGTTGTAGGACTGGAACCATTTGCTTCTGGACACGTTGTATGTTCCTCTGCCACTTGCATTGGTCGCCTCAAGAACAGCAGTGGTGTCTCTGTAAGCAACAAGACAAAAAGCCTTGAGTATATGTTCCAGTTTGAGTGTGAAATATCCCCCATAGGCTCATGTCTTTGAAATTTGTGGCCTGGGCCCTACTTCCTGTGACTGGTCCACCATGACGTGAATACTTCTACTATATGCTTTTGCCATTATGGATGAAACTTCTCTGCCATGAGAGATTAATCCCTCAGGGACTGTGAGCTAAAGCAAGCTTGTTGTCTCTGTTTGTACCATGGTCACTGCTATGCAAAAGAAAGGAATATAGCACCTTGATCACAGTCTGACTGTTAGAGGGACAGTTTGGCTGGGCCTCACTGGTGAGAAGAGATCACTGGTACCCCACACCTTTGGGGTGGTGAATGGATGGAAGGAGGCTTAGGGGCTATCTCAGCCCCAGGGGCTATCTCAGTCCATCGATCTTTGCTGATAGCTACTCCCCAGAGAATTGGCCTCTAAATTAATTAATGAATAAATGAACAGAGTAGCCTAGGCTGTTCTCAGACTCACTCTATACCCCATAAGCCTCAAATTCTTGGCAATCCTCCTGCTTCAGCCTCCTAAAATGAGAGGATGACAGGTCTGAGCTGTCCAGTCCATTTCTGAGTGGTTTATTTTTAAACCTGATTATCTTCTACAAACTTCTGCTTCTCTGCACACCTCCAAGGCTGAGCACGGAGGCCAGGCATCACAAGTGCTAGGTGAGAACTCTGCTGTCAGTTAGCCACATGCCCAACCTTTCTGCTGGAAAGTTCATAAGGGAGCCATTTCTCCTTCCTCCCTGACCCCCCTATTTCAACATTTTGAGCTGATATCATTTTTTAAAAATGACACCATAGTCTCCCCAAAGCTTCAGGTTGAGAACTCAGTTTTAAACTTTTTTTTATGGAGAAGCAATCCTTGCTGAAAGGCAGAGGGCATTTAAAATGCCAGGAGCTGGGGAAAGGGGATGGGGTTGCCCTCCAAGCCTTCCCATTATGCATTCCAATAAAAACCTTCCCCACCCACTCTTAAATGATAATTTGTGAGTGTTTTCATGTGGGTTGTTTCATGTTTATGAGGATCTGAGGTGGATCTGAGGTGATTACGTGGGCTTTGGGGGCATCGTCCAGCCGTTTCATTCCGTGTCTCTTCTCCCCTGAGTGCTGGCAGCCAGCATCCCTAACCCACAGCCCATGACTGGGCTCGGGGATCTCACTTCATACACAGCTGATGGCCCAGGAGACACACTTGAGCCATGCTGGGTTTTCATTTGCTGCTTCAACCAGGCTGACCTTGAACTTGTGATCCTCCTGCCTCAGCCTCCCAAAGGCCACTTTGGCTCCTGCTTTTAGCAGCATTTGTCCATGTGCTTGGGCAGAGCAGGGAATGTGTATAACAGAAGCCCGTCTTCACTTCAGAGGCTGAACAGGGAGAGAATGAGAAAATGAGGGGGCACACTCCAGTGATCTCTGTCCTCAATCTGAGCCCCACCCCCTAACTTCCAACCCCCCCTCCCCCAGTGATGGCATCACAGTACAAATCCATCAAGGGACGAATCTATAGAAACGTCAGGACAAACACACCCAAAGTGAGTTTCACTCACCCCTAAGTGCTTCTTCATCATGTCAAAATGACAGTCAAAATTAATTGTCACAAAAAATCTGAGTGTCCCAAGCACAAAGGATGACCAGGGTGACAAAATGCTAAATACCTATTGATCACTGTGTCACACACACACACACACACACACACACACACACACAATTGCGCAGTTCCGCACAATTGTCCTGTGTCAATCAGAAGAGAAAGGAGAAGAAAGGAGGGAGAGAATGAGGGGGAGGGATGAGAAGGTAGAGGAAGAAGAGAGGAAGGAGGAGAGAAAGAGGAAGAGAAGACAGCGGACGGGACAGAGGAAATGAAGGTGTTGGAGAAGGGACCAGAGGAGGAAGTGGTTGTGGAGGAGGCAGAGAAAAAGGAGGAGGATGACGATACTGGTGACAATGACGATTATGAGAAGGAAGAACAGTGCCCACCAGCATTGGCTCAGGAAACACAGATATAACTTACTGGGCCAGGCAAACAGAGCAGAAAGGGAAATGGAGAATCTAGGAACATGGCACTGGACAACTTGCCCTCTTCCCACCCCCACCCCACCCCCACCCGCCCCCTATGAACGGGAACACCCAGATACAGAAGCCAGGCCAGGTTGAAATCCCTGAGGAGGACGGGCTCTAGCAGGTCTAAGCATAGAGAACATGGCGCTGGCAGGCTTGTCCTTCCCCCTTCTCTTGCTGAACCACAGATTACATCCATAAAACTAGCCCCCAAGCGCTATTCCCTTATATGGCCACTTCCTCCTCCTGAGATTCCACCAAGGTCCTAACGATTAAAGTATCGAAGTCAATGAAAAGCCCCCCTTTGGGTCACCTGACTAAAATGCCCAATCAAAATAAATCAGCTCACCCTACCGCTGGGTCTCCTCTTTCCCAAACAAACTGCCGTTGCCTAGCGGCCATGTCTGCCTCTACTTTACCCAGAGGCAGTCCTTTGCCCCTCTTCCTCAGCTCCCTTGTCCCTTTTTCCTCTGAGGTGATTAAATCTTCTTTGTCCTGAGAACTTGGTTTGGTGTGCTCTGTGTCTGCTCTCATCCTTGCTGTCTTATCCCTACCTTACTCTGTCTCTGCCTCTGTAAGTGTTACAGCTCTGAGGGGAAATTTTCCCTCAATGCCACTGTTGCAGCTCTGAGGGGAAAGGCATCCCCAAGATTTCTTGGGGAGAACACACCAGAGAACTGAGCTGGAGGAGGGCTTATAGAGGGTTCCTTGGGGGCGGAGTTTTCCAGTGTGGGGTTTCCATTGGTGAGATTTCAAGTCCTGAGCTTGAAGTAAGTTCAGGGATTGGTGGGTTTTGAGCTCAGAGAAGGGTGGGTTTTCAAAGTCTGGCTGTGAGCTCAGAATTTTTAACCCTAGAGGGTCCCAAGTGGGGTGAGTAGATGTGTGCTGTATAGCCCAGGAAGTTTGTCACACAACACTGGCTCTCCTTGTTTCCTTTGTTTGAGGCTTCAGGGAGCTAGGACCCCCTCAACCTGTCTCCCTGCCAGTGGCTCACAAAAGCAAACCTTCCATGGCACTTAAGGCTGGTGGCACAGCCCTCAGGAACATGCCTGGGCTTTCCAGAGCACATCACCTTTTATTCTAGCATTGCCTTGAGACCCAAACAGACCCCCAGAATGTAAAGGGTAAGAAAGAAATAAGGTTTGGGCATAAAAATAATGTAAGCGGCCATTGCCGAAACAGCTGATGGATTACCAAGAAGGCCTGTGTTGGGTGTACACATCTAAAACATTTTTTTCCAGTCTTGTCTGGGGAAATAGCTCAGTTAGAGATTGTCTTGCAGGCACGAGGAACTGAGTTCACTCTTCAGAACCCACTTTAAAAAGTCAGTCTTGGTGGTCGCATGCATAGTATCAGCACTGGGGAGGCAGAGACCTCTGAGGATCACCAGCTAGCCAGCCTACACAGATTGGTAAACTCCAGCCAGTGAAAGATCGTGTCTCCAGAGAAAGGGGTACATCTCCAGGAGAATAATACTTAAGGTTAACTTCAAGCGTCCATGTGTATATGCACACACAAATATATGAACCTCCTCCACACCCCACCACACACACATATCCACAAGTATATGGACAACAAACATATACACAAATGGCCAATCTGTCTGTGAGTAGTCTGTGAAGTTTCTAAGCATCAGTCTTCTCATTGATAGAATGATAATGTTAATGTCATTTGGATCTAAGCATTTAGTGCCACAGCTGACATCATCATCATCATCATCACCACCACCACCATCATCACCATCACTACACTTCTGCCACCATCATATCACTATCACATATCACTATCATCACCAACACTGTCACCGCCATTATCTCCAACATTTCCACTATGGTCATTATCATCCCTATCACCAACACCACCATCACCACCAACATCATCATCATCCTCATCATCATCACTATCTTCATCAACGTTATAATGTAACTACTGTCTTAATCTTTCCTACCATCACTGACATGGTCAGTAACTAGGGAGGATCTTGGGCAGAACCAATACCTAGTTTGAAGCCCCTATTAAGCAAAACAGAGCAACAACCTATGGCTGCCATGTCTCTAACCTTCAAACCACATAATGTGTGACATCTAGACAAAGAAGGCGGAGAAATCCACAACCAACTTCTATCATCTTCTTATCAACTTAAATCGTGGCATCATATCCACAGTAAACGAACCATCTCACACACTTGGAACCATTCAGTACCGGAGCTGATGGCTCAGCAGTCGGAGCACAGGCAGCTCTTCCGAGGACCTGGGTTCAATTTCTAGTGTATCTGATGCCCTCTTCTGGCCTCTGTGGACACCAGGCATGTAAGTGGTGCACACACATACCTACAGGCAAAAGATGCATACACATAAAAATAACAGATAACGTTTTAAACTGTTCGGTAAATTGGCATTACATGTATGCCCAGCATTGTGTGAATCCAAGGCCACCTATCCTCTCCCCATCTCCCCACCCCTGCCCCTACCTCTCAACAACTAACTCTCTCCACTTTCTGTCTCTATAGACCGGACTACACCGGATGCCAGGGACAAGCGAAGTCATGAAGTACTTGTCTACCTGTGACTGACATATTCTAGTGTACATGATGTTCTCAAGATTCCTCCCCCATCAAGGCTGGGTATGATCCCGTCGTGCAGACGACCCCTCGTGTATGAATTCCCCTATAAAGAGACACCTGGGGCCCTTTCTTACCTGACTGACTGTGTATGGTGCTTATAGTCTCATACTAGCTTTGGGCATTGAGAATATTAATCGTATACATGTTATTATCTTCATGCAGGCTCTCATGTTAGCCTGTAGCAGTGGCCGAGTTATATCACTCAGTACAGAGTCTCAAGACTTCACATCTCTCTGCAACCCATCTGGTGACTGGACTGGAGGCCATGGTGTCTATTGTCTGGCTCCCTAAACTGTAATCGCTTAGTCTCCCAATCTGACCAATCTTCCCCCACACTCCCTCCTGCCCTGCCTGCTCCCAGGTTGGTCAGCTTCTTCAGTTACAGGGCAGTCCACTGCCTGTTTTCACAGCTTGGCCTCTTGCCTGCTAACTCTCATGGTATCTGTGTCTGCCTCCTTCTCCACTGCTGCACTGCTACAAGTAACTGAGCAAAACCTTTTATCAATCTGGAAGTAACCTGGTGGCTACCGGGACAGCTAGGGTGAGTCTCTCTCACAGGATGGGGTTAATCTGAGCAGCTACTTGTACAGCTGAAGAAAGGCTGTTTGAACCAATCGTGGTCACGTGTTTGGGTGAGTCATGGTTTTTGGTTTCAGAACAATTGATCAGACACATGTATTTGGGCCAATCATAGTCTTGTCTTGATAGACAATGCCACATCATTCCCATGACTAGACCAGCAGGGGAGATGCAGCCTATCTGGTCAAGGTGAACATGGCTGCAGGATCATCTAAAGTTAGCCAAAGCTTGAGATGGAGACCAGTCTGCTAGAAACCAAAAAGTACTGGCTGAGACCATACCTTCAGGAGCACAGGTAAGCAGCTGAGATCTTTTTTTTAAATTGGATATTTTGTTTACATTTCAGATGTTATCCTCTTCCCCACTGCCCAGGAACCCTTATCCCATCCCCCCTCCTCCTGCTTCTATGAGGATGTGTCCCCACCTACCCCCCAACTCCCACCTCCCCACCCTCGAATTCCCCCACACTCGGCGTCTAACCTTCATGAATATCATCCTGAGTGAGGTAACCCAATCACAAAAGAACACACACGGTATTCACTCACTGATAATTGGATATTAGCCCAGAAGTTTAAAATACCTTCAACTCACAGACCACATGAGATCTTTCTAGTTGTCTCACGCTATACAGTGGAAAGTTCATGATGGCTAGGGCTGGCAAAAGGCTGATCCAGTGCCAACCAGAGAATCACATAGCCCTAGGACCTGACATCTTCGTTGTTTATAGGAAAGTAAACCTCAGAAGAGTTCTTGCAACAAGAATCAAGAATAATTTCCACGAATGCCAATAGTGTTTTTGTTTTTGTTTTTTTTTTTTAAGTATATTGTAACAGTGTGTAACCTTGCTCAGTGTCCCCGGAAAATATCACTTCCTCTTTATCTGCCTTAAAGTCCAGCAAAGGTCAAGGGAAGGAAGACTGTAACAGGGAGATGGGTGGACTGCTCTCCAGCTCGGCCCTAAACTAGCTCCACAACCAGCAGGCAGCAGCCGCCCTGCCGTTCAGTTCCTCCCCAGTAAATAATGGGACCACCGCTCAAGTGTGTAATCCCAGCACTCAGGAGGCTGAGGCAGGAGGATTGCTGTGAGTTGGAGCCTAGCTGGGCACACATTATGAGTATGAGGCCAATTGGAGCTACATAGCAAGACCATGTCTCAAACATAGCAACAAAGTCCCTGGCCAGGCCTAAGGAAGAGACCCAGCTCAAGAAAAGTAAATTTTATTTACTGTGAAAGAGATACTAGGGTTTGTTGGTTTGCTTAGCTAGTCGGTACCTTAGAAATCAGTTTTTCTTTATTTCCATAATTTAAAAAGAAGTTTGGGGAGACAAGATTGAATGGTTTTTTTTATTCTTCTAATGTTTTAAGATTATAATATAATTACATCATTTTCCCCTTTACTTTCCTCCTTCCCAACCCTCCCATGGATTTCCCTCATTGCTCTCTTTCAAATTCATGGCCTCTTTTTATATATATATATATGTATGTGTATATGATGTATATGATGTATGTGATGTATATGATATATTTGATGTATATGATTGATGTATGTGTATGTGTATATGTTCAGGTATATGTTCAGGTATATGTATATGTGTGTATATGTATGTATGTGTGTGTATGTATATGTGTGCATGTATATGTATAATGTATATGTACATGTTGATGTATATGATGTATGTGATATATGTGATGTATATGTGTGTATGTATATGTGTATGTATATATATGTTTGTATGTGTATGTATGTGTGTATATATATATGATATATGTGTCTTTGTGTGTGTGTGCATGTGTGTGTGTGTACACAGTGCACATGTGCCCATGTGAGCATATGCCCACAAATCCGTGTGACCAGAAGAAGCCAGAAGAGGGTGTGAGGTTCCCTGATGTGTGTTGCAGGAGGTTTTGAGCTGGTTGTGGGTGCAGGGATCAGGACTTTGGTTCCCATGATTGAGTAACAAGAGTTCTTAACTTCTGAGCCATCTCTCTAGCCCCTGAGGCCTGAAGTTATTAATATCAAGCACCTGTATCTTCTCAAATAGGGTTTTCAAAAAGACTTGGCAAGTTACAAAAATAAATTATGGCGGCGGTAGTGTTTTCCTGTAATCCTCTTTTTAAACAGGAAGATGACACCTGTTGTAACTTGTGTGGCGTCAGACTGTTTTAGTTTTATATTAATGTAATAAAAACAGTTGGATGATCATTTTATAAATAACAGAGTTGCTTGGCTCACAGTTGAGGTAGTAAGGCTACAAACAGCATGGCGCCAGGAGGCTGTGAGCTGAAACCTACAAGGCAAAGAGACTAAAAGGGACCTGATCTGTGCATAGTGGACAAGTGTGGGGGTGACTCTTTATAACAATCCACTCTTTCTGAAGGGCTTTCTTGTACAGTGGCAGCAATCCCTTCCTGGGGCACACTCGTGTGCCTAGTTCTAGTTCATGAGCTTCTGAGAGACACTCGGTCCATGTTTAAACCTTAGCAGGGATTTATTCTAAACTAAGGAGAAAAACAAGAGACCCTGGCCACCTGTGAGCTGGCACCCTCACAGTCCACCGAGGGCAGGGCCTCTCCAACTCAGACACTCTTCAGAACCTCAGAACTTTACACATCAATATATGTAACTTTTAAAAGTCTTGGCAGGTCTGGAAGCTACGGGGTTCCTATGAGGACAGTGCTCCTGGCTCTCCATGCAGAGACAGAACTCCATCTCACTCTGTAAACTGTCCTTCTCTGCTCCGGGGTGGGAGAGACAGCCTCCCTGTATGCCCACTGGCTCTGGCGTGGGCCCAGGCAGGCAGGCTTGAGCTTGAAGTCTGACTCTGCTGCTCCTGGCCCAAGCAGCTTTCTTGCGTGCACGGAGAGGACAAAACATGAAAACACATTCGGTGCTCCGATGCCAGACTCCATCCTCCGCCTCCTTTCCTGTCACCTCCAACAAGGCTTTGGCACCTTGGAGATTTCATCTGACTGAGCCCTGCTTTGTTAAAATCCCTCCAGATGTGCTTAAAACCCAACGTTGAGCTTCAGATGACCAGTGATCTGACTACTGAAGGCAAGCTTGAGGTTCTTAAATATTAAAATAAGTTATGCATATGTAAAAGGGGACGAGGCTGTGTGCTACACGTACGTAGTCTTGAACACATATGACATATAACAACACTTGTGTAGAACATGATCAATTTTTGCACTTATCTACACTGCAAATTTTCTATAGGTATATGGATGAATCTCTGTCTCTGTCTCTGTCTCTCTGTCTCTCTCTCTCTAATCAGTTGATCACTGTGCACTTAAGAGAAGAATATACTTGCAAAACTTTTCAGGGACCGTCTTCCTAGTGGCCTAAGATGAGATGTCTCCTTGTTTAGTCCAATATCCTCCTTACCTGGTCAAGGAGCCTTGACACTGGGAGGATGGGCAGACCCTTCCCTCCTCACCTCCTACACTGTGGATCTTAGCGTAAACTGGATAGAACGTCCAAGGCTAGCCTGGACAACTTAGCAAGAATCTATTTTGAAATAAAAATGGAAATCAAAATAAGATAAAGGACCAGAGATGCAGCTTTATGACACAATACTTGCCTAGCTTGTGCAAAGCGCTAGGTTCAGTGCCCAGCAGAATCTCTCTCTCTCTCTCTCTCTCTCTCCTCTCTCTTCTCTCTCTCTCTTTCTTCTCTCTCTCTCATTCTCTTTCTTTTTCTCTCTCTCATTCTCTCTCAATCGCCCCCCCCCCGTGTGTGTGTGTGTGTGTGTGTGTGTGTGTGTGTGTCTTCCTTTCTCCCTCCCTTCTTCTAATCCTCCCTCATGCCTAGGCTATACAAAAGCACCATGTCATTTTATTCAGTGACTGAGGCTGCTGGTACCCTGGAGGGTGGGGTCTTTGGAATCCATTTCTTATGAATTCTGGAAAACAATTATAGTTCTCTAAAACAAAAGAACATTTCTTCCTCCTTCTCCTCTTCTTCCTTTTCTTTTCCTCCTCTTCTCCCTCTTCCTCTTCCTCCCCTTCTTCCTTCTCTTTTTCCCCTTCCCCCTCTTGAGATGGGGTCACCTCACTTCGCTTTCCAGGCTGGAGTGTAGTGACTATTCACAGGTGTGACCCCACTACTAACTAGCACGGGAGTTTTGACCTGCTCCGGTTCTGACTTGGGCCTGCTCACTTCTCCTTAGGCAACCTGGTGGTCACCATATTGATGTCAAACTTAGAGCTGACACAGGATGGGCATAGTAGACTATATCCCAGAACTGCTGGGCTCAAGTGGAGCTCCTGCCTTAGCCTCCTGAGCAGCAGGGGATGACAGGCACGGAGCACTGTGCCTCCTGCTGCTCCTCTAACAAATGGATTCTTAATACTCTTTAATACCCAGGCTTATTCAAACCTTTCTGCTTGTCTCTTCGATATCTTTTTATATTTGATTCTTAAAAATCTAGATCCAAACAAAGGCTACATTCTCTGTGGTTTTTAGGGCATTTCACTGTCTTTTGTCATAAGATGGCTACTTTTTAAAATCTATGTATCAGCTATTATTTACCTACCTATAATCTATTATATCTCATCATCCAATCAGTCATCTCTCTGTTTCTCTGTCATCTACATCATCTCTCATCTATTTATATTCTATCATCTGTTCATCTGTTACCTACTTATCTAACATCTATTGTCTCCTCAACCTGTCCTCTATTTATCTATCCCCAGTCTACATAGTTGTCTATTATCTATCCATCTATCTCTCACCTACCAGCTCTCCAGCTCCTACCTAGTTTTATATGCAGTGTCTCTGTGTGTGCACGTGTTTGTGTGGGTACATGTATCCATGAGGTGCGCATGCAGAAGGCAGAAGTTGACCTCATTGAAGTGTCTTCCTAGCTCTCTCCTGTCTCCTATCTGTCTCCTGTCTCCCGTCTCCCGTCTCCTGTCTCCCCTCTCCCCTCTTCCTCCTTCCCTCCCTCCCTCCCTCCCTCCCTCCCTCCCTCCCTCCCTTCGTCCATCCCTCCCTCCCTCCCTCCTCCAGCTAGGGCTCTCACTGAGCTTGAATGTACTGTTTTTGGATCCATCTGTCCCACTCACTCCACCCACTTAGCATTGGCTTTTACACTGGTGCTCGGGATCCAAACTCAGGTCCTCTTACTTGCACAACAAGCATGCCTCAAGATGTGCCATCTTCCCCCTGGCTGCTGCCTTTGCTTTTGCTTAAAGGAAACAGACCCGATGGGGTGACCCAATTATTCGCAAAATTTTTTTTTTTCAACCTGTATGTTTTCATATCTCCAGGATAAACATTTCTGATGTGAAGCAGAACACAGAGATCCTCCTGAGGTTCTTCAGTGAGGTACACTTCAAAGCCCAGTCTTCTTTTCACCCTGCACGAGCTCCCTCTGGTTTCTTTTAGTACCATGATTATCATCTTCGGCAGCACCCAAAAGCTGAGGTCATGGCGCAGAGATGGCAGCAGGTGGCCTGCCGTATATGGAACTCTTCCAGCATCCAGTGCGTGGACAGAAAAGAGGTGGCAAGACAGACCCTCCGCACCTCGAAGTCCCCAGAGGCAGCAACTCACCCCATTCCTGAATTAGAACTCCGGAGACTTCGTTGTGCATCTCCAGTAAGCAGTGCTGGATCTGAACCCCGAAAGTCCCTTCCGTCTAGTGACTATGTTGGGTGAAGCTCAGAGAACGGAGTGTTTTGATTTTAGTCTTCAAGTTTCTGTCGACACCTGTGTGATCAAAGCCAGGCCAAGCCATAGGAGCTCCTGTTCATCAGAGCTGCTGGGAATGCAACATGGACTTGCCACCTGGGAGAGAGCTCCATAGTTCGTTACAAAACTAAACACTCTCACCACACAACCTAGCAACTGCATCCCTTGACCCAAAGGAGCTGAAAGCTACACACACACACACACACACACACACACACACACACACACACACCTGCACACAAAACAGATTTATTCATAACTGCCTGAACTCGGAGGCAACCGAGATTTCTTCGGTATGAAAACGGGCTAGAGGTGATTCAGTTGCACAGTGGAATGTTATACAGCGACTGACCAGGAGACTGGAGGTGGGAAGCCAGATGTGGAAGAGTGTGAGGCTAAATGAAAGAAGCTATTCTGAAAGTCCCTGAAGAAGCAAAAGACAGACAGTAGAAAGACTTGGTGGGTGAACAGTCAGAGCACACAATTACAGGAGTAATGATCCCTTGGGCTTATGAGTGGCTTTCTTCTGAAGATCTAAAGGCTTTCTGTAGACCAGCAGAACAGTGAAATGCCTGTAAAATCTGCACCTTGAGGGACCAGGTCAGGTCAGCATCACTGAAGAATCCTGTGGGACCTATACCACTGAGGGACCTAGAGCTGCACGAGAGACCTGTTACCCTCAGTATCTTTTCCTGGCCCTGTCGTGGAGGAAGCGCCACGCCCTGCTCTAAAAGGGTTCTCAGGTTTTCTCTCTGGCAGGATCTCTGTGTTTGATGTTCTTTCACAATGCCATCTTGTTTTTCTGGTTGTAGGGAACAGAAACCTTCTGCTGGTCTACAGAAAGCCTTTAGATCTTCAGAAGAAAGCCACTCATAAGCCCAAGGGATCATTACTCCTCATAAAATGAGTCAGGCATACATTTCTGCTGGTCCACCCCATCCTGTTACAGGCCCTCCTCACTCCTTCCCTCCCTTGCTCTTCCTCTCTTCCCACCTCCTCTAGGGGGAATAAAAAGCTGGCTTCGTGATTTATGGAATACAGAGCTTGTTTGTTCCCATAAGGGCCTTGGAGACTCTTTATTTTAAACAACTTTGTAGTTCCCATGTAGGAGTAAAGGATGCCTGTATCTGAACGCCTCACTTCCCCCTTTCTGAAGACTAATATGCCACTGTCTGCGTTTCAGATGGCTCCACATTCTTAGGTCACACAACCCTCCTCCTGGGATGGCTTTCAACACAACTCAGATCTTTCCTAAGGACACGGAGCAGATGGTTACAGTCCTTTAAGCTTTCTGACTATGGACCGATTCCACCTATGGGTACATTATGAGAGATGAACTACTCAGGAATGTAGCCCTGTGACTGACCATCCAAGACTCACTCTGCTTGGAAATTCTGTGGCTGTAGGAGGCTGGACACCATGTCTGCAGTAGCCAATTCACCTTTTATTAGAAAGGGACACACACACACACACACAGAGAGAGAGAGAGAGAGAGAGAGAGAGAGAGAGAGAGAGAGAGACTTACAGAGGGGAACACTTTGGTGGTATACAGTCAACTTGTGTGTGCTCATGAACACAGAGGCCAGAGGACAGCTTTGGTTGTAATTCCTCAAATATATCCACTTTACTTTCTGTTTCTGTTTGTTGAGACAGGGTCTTTCATTGGCTTAGAACTCTAGAGTATGCCTCCCTAGAGCTGGGATTCCAAGCTGTTTCGTCCTGCTCTTTATATGGTGATAGAACCCAGGTCCTCACTGCCAATTGAGCTACCCAGCTCAGAAGGGGACAGTGCCAAGGCCAGATATGTCCTGTCCTGTTTACAGCCAGGCATACAGGACCTAGAGGCACAAGACACTCTGGGCAGACCAGTTCCCTCAGGACCAAGCAAGCAACTTCACCTATCTTTCAAACTGGCTGATAAATTTGGCTCAGTGCCTCAGGAATGGAGTCTGAGGCCAGTCTACACAATTATCGTCATGCAAAGGTACAGCTGGCTACGAGTGAGATAGCTTCTCACAGCCTCATTCCAGGTTAGATGATGGCTACTCCGTGGGCCTGTTCAGTAAGTGAGCCTTCGGGCTCTGGTAGTGTGATGGCAAACCACAGCCCACCTCACTTGATCAGGTCCCCTGGGCCACCTGCGCCATCTCACAAAGCTCCTATGTCTTCATGTGCTAGAAGCACACCATTTCTGTGTCTACTTGCTGGCATGTGACACGGGGCTTTCTGGCACCCCATTTCCACGTCCACGTCAAAGTCCTGACACGGGGCTTTCTGGAATAAATTTAGCCTTTTAAATGGCTTGTCATGGTTTTTTGTTGTTGTTGTTGTTGTTTTATTTTTTGTTTGTTTGGTTTGGTTTGGTTGTTGCTTCTCCTTTATTGTGTTGACCTAAAAAGTAATGTGAAATTCCTATAAAGAGCACAGCGGTCTAGCCTGGTGTGATGGTAGAATGTTGTCCACATCCCCCCCTCCCTGACTCGTCCCTAAAGTACAGACTTTTTTACTGTAAATCAATCTGCCCACCATGCACAAACTGCATCACTTGAAGGAACCCAAGCTCAAGTTGCTGTGTTCGTGCTCCTACACAGCTCCTGTAGGACCTCTTACCTAAAAAGTTGGCATGTCCCCATCAAGGTGGCGTTGAAACGTAGTCAAGTAGTCATTCAGCGATACAGACTAAGAGAGCTTATGTCTAGTCTCTCTACTAGACGAAGGCAACCCATAGCCTGGGAGCCACATGTGGCTAAAGATAGTTATACATTTAGTTCAACACAAACTTATTTAAATACTGTGAGGTTTTTTTAATTGATTGCTTAGAACTTAGTGATCATCCATTTATGTTGTCAAAAGTAATACAGGCCTTAGAGCAAACAAGCACATATGCTTACAAACATGTATACACACATACACACACATACACACACATACACATACACACATACATACACATACACACATACATACACATACACACATACACACATACATACACATACATACATACACACACATACACACACACATATACACATACACATACACACACATACCTTTGGTCTCCACCAGTGGTTCTCAACCTTCCTAATGCTGCAACCCTTTAATACAGTTCCTCATGTTGTATTGACCCCCAGCCATAAAATTATTTCATTGCTATTTCATAACTGTAATTCTGCAACTGTCATGAATCGTACTGTATATCGGATATCTGATATACAGCCCCAGTGAAAAAGTTATTCTATTCCAAAGGGGTTGTGACCCCACAGATTGAGAACTGCTGGTGTATTCTGTTACCAAAATAACATTGTCTTGATTATGCTAGGCTTCTTGTGAATCTAGAAATCAATAGTAAGTATCTTAGTGTTCCATGCTAGTTTGTTTGTTCAGATAATGTCTTGTTATATAGCCTAGGCTGGCTTCAAACCCTTAATCTTGCCTGAAGTTATTCAGCAAGACAGTGTCTGAGTCTCCTAAGAGATAGGTAGAATCAGGAGAGTAGAGAACCAGACACTAAACGAACTTTATTTTAGAAGGTTGTTTTGGCAATTATATGTGCTTTGCAATTCTATATGAATTTAATTATCAAATTAAGGGGGGAGGGGAAGACTCTGCAGGCATCTCAGCCCTGTTTGCAACTATTCAAACATTGCAGCTTTTAAAACTTTCTCCTTTGTTACCACTCTTTGCTCAAGAAACTTTTATACAACTGAGTGTTGACTGTGAAATTGGAGCACAAATCAAAGGCTTAAGGAAAACAAACCATAAAGACTTTTATTTTAAATCAACTCTTTGGTAGGCATATAACTTTAACATTTTGCTGAAAGAAAAACAAATCTGCATAGCTATGCGATGGGTATGCTTGTCTCTCTTTAAGTAGAGTAGTAAATCGGGCTGAAGATCTGATCCTGCAGGGTGTAAATACTAAAACAATCTTGAGCATTTTTAAAGAGTTGATCAGTATTTTGATTTTAGAATCATCAATGTTGAGAACTCGGCTCTGTGGAAATCCAGGCACTTGAAAAAAAAAAAGGCGCAAATGTATGTATGTTCAAGACCTTTCCAGAAACTGTTGGAAGTTTGTCCTGACCTCAAGTCAAAATTCATTTCACAATTATTTGGGAAATTCAAGTCAGCAATTCAGTTTCTGGGGTCAACTGTTCTGACATCATAGAATGCAAAAACGAGGCTAATCTGAGACTTGCTGGGAGCTGGTAGGAGGCTGCTGAGAGTTTCCCCTTCTTAATTTCAAACCACTGTTTTCATAAGAACAGAGAACTCTGCCACATACAGTACAAGCACCGCTCATGACAGTTGTGATGGGCGGTTTCGGCTGTCAGGGACCCGGTGTAGAGTCCCAGTGAGGTATCTCCTGGATCAGGATAGCCAGGGGGCGTGTCTGTGGGGGGTTGTTTTGCTTACTTTGACTGATGTGGGAAGACCTAGCCCCTTGACTTCCCTTCGAGGATGTTCTGTAACCTGGAGCTATGAGATCAAACTCAGGCTGTCAGGGTTGGTGGCAAGCTCCCTCACCTGCCAAGCCCTCTCCACAGCCCCGTACTTCATTTTCAGTACCTTTAATTTGTTGATTCAATGTTATACAAGGTATTTTGTTTAAAGTAAGATTAAGTAGAAACTAAAATAAATCTTTCCAGTGCAGTCTTTAAAAACACACACACACAAAACACACTCATTTCAGATACAGGCATAAAGACTCTTTGATTCTTTAACACATTCCTCAAAGATGCTAAATGAAGCTAATGTTCTGTTCTGTGTTAAAAGAAACAAATCTCGGAGTTCTAATTCCTTTTCGATAGTTTGAAATCAAGGTCTTAACTCAATAACTGTCACTGGACTTCCACTGAACCTTAGTTGACCTTTGAACTACATGGAAGTTCAGGTTTGAGGGCAGATGAGGAAGGAGAGGTCTGGTGGGTTGAAGACTAGCAATCAAGAAACATCTACTGTAACCATCAAAAATGGAGGCACCTCTGACAAACTTAATCATAGACAGGCCTTTAAGTGCGTCATCAACCTCTGTGCAAGTACATATTTATAACAAGTGATATATTTTGAAAGTCAGTTTTATTTAATTATTATTTCAAGTACATGCGGTTATTACTATGCTACCCATTTGTTTCAGACCGTCTTACTCAGTGGCTCAGGCTAGCCTAGAAATCAAGGTCTTCCTGCCTTTGCCTCGCCAGTGCTGGATTACATGTGTCACCACCAGACCCAGAGAAACAGGAATTTGTAGTGTTCTGTTACCAGTGATGGCTGGGTATAATTACCATCCATAAAGTCCGGCAAACAAGAGCTAGCAAGGGTTCTGGACATTTGCAATGTAAAAGAAAAGGATGCTGGCGATGGAACTCAGCTGGAGGACTCTCCTGAAGACCGTGTGTGAGGACAGCATGGAGCAAAATACTACTGAGTGGTGTCTATGAGTCAGAAGTCAAGTGTGGAAAGGGATGTTCTTTGAAGCTCAGTGGTAGAACATTTGCCTGACATGTGCAAGGTCCTGGATTCAATGCCCAGGCCTGCAAAACAAGCAAGCAGGCAGACAAATGGATGGATGGATGGTTGGATGGATGGATGGATGGATGGATGGATAGATAAATAAACATATTAACATGTCTTCAAAAAGCTTTCTGCTCCTTCTAAAGGTGACTGTTTTTGGACCCATACCTGGCATTTGCTGAACTCTGGAAGGTGGATCAGGATTCCAGTTATTAGAGTGTGCTTCTTATTGCATTGGTGAGGTGGGTAGGGGAATGGTGAGGGAGATTGCTATAGAGGCACAGGAACCTGAGAGCTGGCGAAGTACTCCTGCAGGGATAATTGAAACCGGATTCAGAGCAGTGTTTGGTACCAGCCTGCTGTTTAGCTCTGACAAAACCAAAGATGCCAGGAAGTGACTTTTCCTGAATCTGTATTTGGATACGTTCTCTGCTCTTTATTGAAACCATTTTGGAAAATGGTTTCAGCTTCCTGAGGTAAAATCTTCATCCGTGACAAACAGTGATACCCAACCTTTTCAGAAAGAATAGGATTTGTTTTTGTGGAACAACTGAAAATCAAAACAAACCAGGATGTCTGTGAAAGTATCTCTCACTGAAGCTGACCTCACACACTGGCACAGCTTCTAGGGATGGACGCTTCCACCACGTGGGAACTGTGAACCTCCACTCTCCCCTTGCTGGTGTACTTCCCCCACTGCCAGCCCAGTATGCGAGTGTGTATACAGATGACACACTTGCCACCCAGCAGTGAGGACCTGAGTTTGGATCTCCAACATGACCGATTGGTGGAACTCTGGGTTCATCTGAGAGACCTTGCCTCAGAAAACAAGATGGAAGAAGTTATTCAATTTCAGCACGGTCAACACATGCATGTACACACACAGAGACACTCACATACCACACAGACACACATGTATACACACACACCACACAGACACACACCCACACCCACATACACCACACCACACAGACACACACACATACACACCCACATACACCACACACCACACAGACACACACACATACACACCCACATACACCACACAGACACACACACATACACACCCACACACACCACACAGACACACACACCACACAGATGCACACATGCATGCACACACGTGCGCACACACAGAGACACATACACATGCACACACACACACACCACACAGACACACATGCATAATACACACATATACATGCACACACACACATACACACATGGGTGCACACACACACAGCACTGTTGGGGATTGGTCTGGTGCTGTGTATGCAAATGCTAAATACTGGCCCCCAAGATGTGGTTGTCCCCCCTGACTGGCAGATCCTTCTGTAGACGAGCAGATCTTCATGTACACCAAGTGATGCTATGTAAATTGCTCCCAATTTAAAGCTATTGGTTAAATAAAGGTAGCTATGGTCAATTACTGGGAAGAATAGAGGTGAGCAGAGTTTCAGTTACTGGGCTGGGGGGGTCCCCAAGACAGACTGCTGGAGCAGAAGTAACCTGGAAAAGACTCAAACAGCAAGTACTTAGGGAGAGGAGCTA
Source organism: Arvicanthis niloticus (assembly GCF_011762505.2). Lineage (NCBI taxonomy): Eukaryota > Metazoa > Chordata > Mammalia > Rodentia > Muridae > Arvicanthis > Arvicanthis niloticus. The sequence goes on from NC_047665.1 coordinate 12,563,899, forward strand.
GGAAGGAGACAATCTAGTATATAGAAAAAGAGATTAGAGGTAATCCCCAGTAATTGTGCAAGAGCTGGTTAAAAATTTCAAAGGACTCTAACTCGATTATTAGGGGCCTGTCCCAGTCATATTAATAACTAATAGAGTTATTAAATAACTATTAAACTCAATTTACAGGTACTATTAAAACACACACACATACACACACATTGAGAACAAAGGTGTCTTACCAATTTCTCCTTACTCCTGGGAAACTAGGTATTTACATTTCAGGAAATTCCTTGCTGCTATGAAGCTCTGGTCAAGCCTTACCAAGGTGTCAGAACACCAAGTTCACAAAACCTTTTCAGTGGGCTTGGACCAGATTGCTTGTGTAGGGGACTATCATCTAGAAGCTTCTACCCATGGGCACAGGTAGTCGAGAACAGCAGCCTTCCTGACCCAGGTTTCAGGCTCTGTTCTTTCCTTGGGATTTGCTTGTTGCTCTGCAAGACCTGTTCACAGCACCTGGGGCTCTTCCTTCTCCTCCACATTGTCTCATGAAATGACTCGAAGCAAACCCAGATGGCCCTGTATCTTAGCCTAGCTGTCCACTGTCACAGAGCCACAAGGGTGTATGTATTTACATATAGATTTATTGTAAGGGCTTGGCTTACATGATGGCGGAGACGTGATAAGATCCAAGACCTGCCTCTGTGGGCCAGGCAGCCAGGGAAGCTGATTGTCAGTCCCCATTTAAATTCAAATGCCCCAGAACTAGAGAGGGTGTCTCATTCTGAAAACTGGCAGGCTCAATTAACTTAGCAGCTTTGTTCTCATGTTAATTGTATTACCCTCCCCACCCCACCCCACCCCAAAATCTGTTTGCAATGTTCCACAGGTAGGCTAAAGGAAACCTGCCTCCAGTTGGCTCTGATGGTGAAATAAAGTTGCCAACAGCCAATGGATGGGCAGGAAGACAGAGGCGAGACTTTTGGATTCCCTGGACAAGGGTCTAAGAGAAGAGGAAGATGCAGAATTGATCACCATGACCAGGAAGCAGAAAGATCGAATTTTAAAGCCCGCAGATATGTAAGAATCTGAGAAAGTGGCTCCGTGGGCCACTTCCCCAATTGGGTCTAGAGTAGCAGAGATAAAATATGAATTTAGCAATATTTATTCAGAAATACTGGAGGGAAGTGTGTTAGCCATGGGATGGTTTGGAAGCCCATCATTGAGCTAGTAAGGCACATTAAAAATAACACCTCGCTGGAATCCAGAGAACTCTGGCAGGCGCAACAAGTACGATCACCCGCTGGGAGCTCAGAGCAGATTAACAACTAAGAAGTACCACAGAGACTTGGTTCCAGTTTGCATCTGAAGTGCTCTCCAAACAGCTGGTTTGGGACCAGTCCCCAACATGGCACCTTCAGGAGATGGGGCTTAGTGGAAAGTTCTAGAAGGTGTGATAGCTAGTATTGATTGTCAGATTGACAGGATCTAGAATAACCTGGGAGACACCTCTGTGCATGTCTGTGGGGGAGTATCTAGGTTAGGTTGGTTGGGGTGGGAAGATCCACTCTAAATGTGGGTGGCACCATCCCGTTGGCTGGGGGTCCTAGGGATGGGATTCAGTCCTTGGGTCCTTGGGTAATATATAAGAAGGAGAAAGGGAGACGACGAACGCCATCATTCACCCCTCTGCTTCCTGACTGAGATTGCAGTGTAGCCAGCTGCCTCACACTCCTGCTACCTACAGTGACTGTGCCCACACTTAATGTTCATGGTCACACTTGGTGCCTATGATCCCTGTGCTGGCTAGTCTTGTGTCAACATGCAAACTAGAGTTATCAGAAAGGAGGGAACCTTAGTTGAAAAAATACCTCTATAAGATCTGGCTGTAAAAATTGTGGGTGGTGCCATCCCTGGGCTGGTGGTCCTGGGTTCTATAAGAAAGCAGGCTGAGCAAGCCAGGAGAAGCAAGCCAGTAAGCAGCACCCCTCTATAGCCTCTGCATCAGCTCCTGCCTCCAGGATCCTGCCCTGTGTGAGTTCCTGTCCTGACTTCCTTTGGTGATGAACAGCCATGTAGAAGTGTAAGCCAAATGAACCCCTTACTATCCAACTTGCTTTTTTTTGGCCATGGTGTTTCCTCATAGCAACAGAAGCCCTAAGACAACCACACTACCTCAGTAGCCCCTGGAGCTGCCCCCCACCCACCATCCACAAGAACAGCTCTGGGGTCTGAGCACAAACAAGCAGCCTCCAGTCTTTTGCCTTGTCTAATATGAAAAGTGATGGCTTTACAAATGGACAGGGCTATGAATTGCTCAGACTTTATTCTGAGTGTTCCTAGATGAGACTGACCTTTGAACTGGTAGACTGAGGACTTTGAGATGGCTCGGTGGGTGGGGATCTTGTCAGCCTGCTCACCTGAGTTGCAATCCCAGAGCCTACATGGTAGAAAGACTCCTACAAGCTGTCCTTTGCACAGACACCAAGCACACACTTCACTGGTCACACTTCATACATGCACCAGAGCCTCTGGAGTTGCCTGCTCACCTTCTGCCCCAAGACTTTCAAGTCAGCCCAGACCTTAAGTGCTTCTGTGTGAAAGAGCCTTCCCCATGCCCTCTCACTGACCCCCATGACAGCGCATGCCTTGTGAGTCTTCCCTTTTTTCATTTTCCAGATGGAAGCACGCTGAACAGATTGTCCAGAATCTTACAGTATGGAACCAGAACTTCCACATGGCCTGAGTTTTCTTGGGTAGTTCCCTAAGCAGGCTTGCTGCCATCTGTGTGATCAATTGGGCAATACATGTGTATGCAGCATCCTTGGATGCCCTCGGTTCAGGGGTATGTCTCTGAAAGCCCTGGCTTCTTAGCTTCTCGACCCATGTGTGTGGTATACCAGCCATATGGCATCTCGCAGACCTCCCGGAGTGTGATCTGTGGTGTCCATGACCATGCTGAGACAGAGTGTAGAATGAATGGCCGTCCACCAGACCTGAGCGTCTGGATTGTCCTTTAGACCAGATGTTTCTGTGGTGGAGGAGATGGCTCGGCTGGTGAAGTGCTTACCGTGCACGAATGAGAGTCTGAGATGGTTTTTTCCAGCACCCACATATAAAGTGGGGTATGATGGCTTGCACTTGTAATCTCAGCATTAGGATGGCAGAGATAAGAGAATCCTTGGAGCGTGATGGTCAGCCAGACTAAACACGCACACGCACACCCACACACACACTAGCTGTTTCTGAGCAGTCTGACTAGCTTCACAAGGGCTGTCCCTAAAGCTGCTATGCTTGACCTCGGACCTTCTTAATAATGTGTGGTGTGTGTATTCCTTCCCAGAAAATTCACTTATGTGTACCTATTGCTCCCGGGCCAGCTGCAAGGCCAGAATATCACTGCACAACTGTATGATCCTCTCAAGAACCTCACTGAGTCTGAGAGCTGGGGTATGATGTAGGGCCTCCTCGGCACCCACCTTGCTGAGTGCTCTGTCTGCCCTTGAGAGACTCTGGGGAGGATGTCTGTACTCTCTGAGGCCGACTTGCGCATATCAACAGCTTTGGATCATCTGGGGCAGCATACAAGGCTCACTGGGAGCTCACTCTGTGCAATCTAGGAAATTGCCAATGTCTCCAGAGAACAGTGAGCACACGGAGAGCACGTCTCACTCTGTGACTATGTCACGTCTGCTCTACCGCTCAGCGGGTCCCCAGAAATCTTGCCAGTGAGATGTTTTTGTTGGTATGATGACAGAAGCTGCTCGTGTCTGTCTGTAAGGTCGGATCCTGCAGGGAGCCCGTGTTTCGCTGCTGAGGACTGAGCAGTTTGAAGCAATAACTCAGAAAGTCAGCTGCTTCACTGAGACATGAACAGAGAGCACTCAGCAGCTGGGAGCTTCACTTCCCAGGCCACTTGCAAACCACAGAATGCCCTGAAAACAGCCTTCCCCAACTGCATGACTCCAGAAGTCCCCAAGATGCCATTTGGGTACAAGTTTCACTTATCCTGAAAATGCCAGGGGTTGGGAACATCACTTTGGCATTGTGAGCAAACACTCATGTACTTGAACCTTTGGGTACTCAGCCCTGTTTCTTCGGGAATTCTGGAAGGTATTTCTAAGCAGAATGCTCAAGCTATGGCTTCTCAAAGACCTCACAGGGTCTTCAGCAAGATTGGCTGTGAAATGTTCTCTCTTGGTCATGGATCTTCCCATAGGAACGAGGAACTCAGTCCCAGAGAAGAACTGCCCTGCACATGGAAGACAAGGAGGGACATGGTTAGGAATTAGGAAACAGGGTCAAGGATAGCCAGCCTCAGCCACCATGGGAAACTGTGTAAAGTATACTCAAAAACTAAAACAGTGGCTATGTGGACCAGGAATCCCACTTCTAGGGGTGAATCCAGAGAAACCAAAGTCAGAGTTAGAAGAGACGTATGCTCCAGCTTATGGGGCTAACTTAAGTTTGTATCAGTTTGAGTGGATAAGGGCAGTGTGGTCTATAGATGAGTGGATTCCTACCCAGCCTTTAGAAGAACGGAATGTATTATTTATGACAGCGTGCGTGACGTTGGAGAACTTCATGCTCCTTGAAATGTGACAGACAGAGATGACAAATGTCACACGATCTCCAGTGTTACTGCCAAAGAAGTATCCAGGGGTCAGAGGGGATGTCAAACAAGGAGAAAATGGGGTCCAGCTGAGCCAGGGGTGCAGTGTTGGTGAGAGGAACAGATTTTGATGTCTACAAGACAGCAAATGCACTGTGTACTTCAAAAGAACTTGAAGTGTCTCACCACAAAAATGCCAGGGAGGTGAGGTAGTGGTTGGGTCGCTTGGCTTGATTTAATCACCACGCATTTTTATACATATATCAAAACATCAGAGCTTAAACTCTTATGTGTGTGCATGTGTGTCGGCTAGTTTTAACTGCCAACAGACACAACCTGGAATCTCTTGAGAAGAGTCTTCATGAGGAATTATCCAGACCAGATCGGCCTGTGGGTTCCTCTGTGGGTTGTCTTGATTATCAATTGTTGTAGGAAGATCCTATCAGTTGCCTCAAGCTCCTGTGTCATGCGTCCCCCACCATGATGGACCATACCCTCAAACTGTGAGTCAAAGTAGGCCTTTTCTTTCTTAAGCTCTGACATATGTTTTGTCACAACAATCAGTGACTAATGCAATCACTGTCACCTACACACCCAGGAAGATGTTAGCTCCCCCTCTCGTCCTCACCCTCTCTCCCTCCCTTCTTTCCTCATACCCCTTTCCCAGTTTCTCCTGCCCAAGGAAAAGAATGATCCTTCCACACACTGAACCCCCTGGTTGTCACAGCCTGGGAAACTTGGGAGACCATAGCTTACTCATCACCACAGCCAGGCCAGGATCACATGGCACCAGCTCGATTGATATAGTAGTCTAAAGTTGTGGGGGAGATGACCTAGCAGGACTCTGTATAGGCACTAAGGAAAACAGAAAACACATTCCGGGGGGTTGTTCTATTGTCTGCTCCATAACAAAAAGGCATAGAAGGATAGGTTCGGGTGCATCACACATGCTTAAGTCTTGTTCTCTGTTCAACCACAGCACAGCAGAGCGTCTCTGTACTGAGTGTTCACATCCGTTGATGCAACGGGTCCCAGATATAAAATAGCCTAAAAAAATTTGCATCTGTACTGCACAGATAGGCCATTGTTCCATAAACACGGGAATAAAGTAACTGTGGACATAGAGTTTGTGTGGCATGAGATATTACAAACGGTGACTACAGACAACATCAGGGATGTCAGAGGATCCCTGTGGTTCTAGGCAAAGAGCAGGTCACACTACACACTGCAGGTTTTGGAACCCTCAGGAGTCCTGGGATCGCATCCCTGCAGACACTGTTGGAAACTGTAATTATCCATGCTAAATATGTATCAAGAGGATTTTTTTTTTTTTTTTTATGAAATCAATCTGGGGAGATGGCTCAGCGATTAGTGGGAGGGCCCGAGTTTGAATCCTCAAACTCACAGGAAAGTTAGACAAAGTGGTGTGAGCATCTGAAGTCCTACAGAGCCCCCAGGGGACAGGGAGGTGGGGACAGGAGAATTCCTGGAAACTTGAGGACCTACTTGATGTATACAGTGTGACAATGACTAGGAGAGCTTGTCTCAAACAGGGTAGAAGGTGAAGACCAACACCTGTGGTTGCCCTCTGACCTCCACACATGGGCCTGGACACACAGGTACACACATACATTCTGTCTCTGTCTCTGTCCCTGTCCCTGTTCCTGTCCCTGTCCCTGTCCCTGTCCCTGTCCCTGTCTCTGTCTCTGTCTCTGTCTCTGTCTCTGTCTCTGTCTCTCTCTCACACAGACACACATACATATACACACACATTCTCTCTCAAACTGTACATCACAAATGCCATATCAAGAAGGTTTTTATACATACTCCTGATGGTGACACACTCTAGGCAATTTTGGGGCACAGAAAACCCCAGGAGAAGCAAGGACAACGGGGTCTTGGCTCCTGTGAAACTAGTGTGGGAGCCATCAGCTGTGAAGGGAACTCTAGATCCTGAGAAGCAGAACTCAGAATTAGACCCAAGTTCGGTGGTGGGGGCGGGGAGAGTCTGATCTTAGTGAGGACCTGCAAGGCTTGGAGTCCCAAGACCAGCAGGGCCAGGCTGGAACCCAGCAGGGGACCTGGCTATTCCAGGGCGCTCAGTCGCAAAGGTTAGATCTGAAGAAAATGAAAGAGGATGAAGGAGAGTGACTCTGAAGATGGGGAGATGACTGTTCTCTACTTAGCTGCTGCTGTCCAGCCCCACTCCCTTCTCTTTCTATCTCTCCCATTTACTATTTGAGACTGAGGTTCTCTGTGCTGTATATACCCTTGTAGAGTGAAAAATTATAAAGGCCATTTTATGAAATATATGTAGATTTTTTGCCTTAGACCTGAGCAGGAAAAGTGCAGATTCCAGAACGAGGAACTGAAAATAAGATTTCAGGCCTTCACTTCCCCAGAGCACATTCCGGGTGGAGGACATTATTCCCTGAATCAAGCCTCAGGCAGTAGGCCCACCTATGGGTGGAAAAGGCCCAAGGCAGGAAGGCATTCCTGACCACAGATAAAAGATGCAAGCCACCTAGGTGGGGCTATAGCCGGAAGAAGTGAAGATAGTTAATCTGAAGTAGTTGGTAAATGGCAGGGTAGGACACAATGACATGGTAAAAACCACATTTTTGAGAAGAATGCAAGGTGTTTTCCACATGACACTAATCATTTAGCGTGAGTACCTCTGAATTGTTCCACTTTTTTTATGTTTTGTATCCTTGACAACCCCTCACCCCCTCCCCACTACCCTGGTTTGTGGTTTTTCCCTTTAAAACCCTCCTCAGACTGGCTGTGGTTGTCGAACTCCACTCTTGCATGAGTGTCTAGTGAGACCGCTGGCTGCCAAGTTTCTTCCCTAATAAACCTCTGCTGATTGCATCCAGGTATGGTTTCTTGTGATCTTTGGGTGGTCGTGATTTCCTGAGACTTGAGGAAGAGTCTCCCGAGTATGGGGGTCTTCACCCTCTGCCTGTCTGTCTCTGTTTGTGTCTGTCTGTCTCTCTCTGTGTCTCTGTCTCTGTGTGTATGTGTGTGTGTGTAACTATCTGTCCTCATCTCTCCTGCCCTGTGTGTATCTCTATATCTTTTGTGCTTCCTCCTTTTTCCTCTCTCTCTCCCTCCTCCCAGCTGTAAGTAGAGAGGGTGTTGTGGGGGAATGAGGGGGTCGTGATGATACAGAGGACATGGAGCAGAACCAGCTCTGGGAGACCACATTCCTGGGCTGAGAATGTCATATCATATTAGCTCAAGGTTGGCAAGCAGAAATTAGGGCTGACATTTGAAAGTGTAATGGATGAAACAGAGAGAAGACGTGCATCGATGGTTTCCCATACCCCTAACATCTTTGCTGTAGTCTGCCATATGGACAGAGGACCTGAATGAAAGCAGCCTCACACGAGGAATGGCTGGCAGGAATCGAGAGTGAGAGTAATTCAGTTTTTCCCATCAGAGCAGGATTTATGCCCAGTTCACAGCCCTTGGAGGAATTTCCCTGGCCTTTCTACTTGGTTGTGAAATTTCTGGCTCCAGTATCTCTAAGCAGATGCGAATGTCAGCAGGGAGGGGGGGTCTGATCCAAAGAGAAGTAGCTCTTTGTCTCTCCCTGCAAATTCAAAACAAAACAAAAAAATTCCCATTTTCGTAAGCATGACTGCATCTCGATCACAGTCAGAGGCTGGGAGCAGCTGGGGCCTGAGTGAGGGGCCCTGGCATTCAGATGCAGCCTGGTGGGGAGGTGAGGCAGAGGGTGGCCGTGGAAAGCAAGGCAGAAGTGGAACTCTGTGTTCTGTGTTCCTATTCCAAGAGAACAGTGAGTGTTTGGCGAGCCCCATCTCTGGATTGGAGACGTGTTTTACAAGCAACCATTGCTTCCTTGCTGTGGGTTTTGGTGAGGAGGAATCCTTTACAGAAGGCTCAAGAGAGAGTTTCTCACTCTGCAGGGAAAGGGTCTTGGTTTTCAGTGCCCTTACTGCCCTTTCATCAAACTGGTCTCAAGTCAGTCCACAGGCAAACCCTGGATTCAGTTCTGCACTCAGTCAGGATCTTCATGAGGTAGCCTGTCAGGTCCTGACCAGCCAAGTCCAAGATGGCACGGGGGAGAGCATAGTCCTGATAGATGGGTACAGTGTGGATACCCTGACCCCAGAGTCCATCACAATGCTGCTGGTAAAACCAGAGACATCCAGGGACAGCACAGCCTGGCTAGCTATGTACATGACTGGGGTGTTGACGGTCTTAAGCATGAGCTGGGTCATCTTCTACAGTTGGCCTTGGGGTCCAGGGGAGCCTCTGTGAAGCATGGGGTGCTTCTCAGGGGTCACACACAACTTATCGTAGAAGGTGTGGTGGCGTATCAACTCCTTATCATTCCAGCTGGTGACAGTGCTATTTTGGGATGTGTTACTTCAGGGTCAAAATGTCTCTCTTGCTCTGGGCTTTGCCACCCACATGGGAGTCCTCTCAAGGACATGCAACACCACGCAGGTTTCAGCTCCTCTAAGTAGAGACAACTACTAAGACCTGTACAACACAGAGGGTCCTTAGGAAAACTTAAAACAGCACACTGAAGAAACACCTGCATGTCCTGTGTTTATTGGGGCAACATTCACAACAGCTAAGACACAGTCTGACATACAAGTTATAGCTTGAACAACAACAAAGGAGTCTGGGAGATGTCACCTGGTGATGAGTAGAGTTTGACTCCTAGAACCCATGTGGGCAGAACCAACACCTGAAAGTTGTTATCTCATTTCCATACACACCATTGCACGCATGCATGCGCGCACACACACATACACACACATAACAACAACATCAATAATCAATATAGGATTTATTATTTAAAGAATAGCTTCAGATGAAGCAAAAGAAAATGGCCCATTTTTAGTTTGATTTTAAATTGATCATACATACTGATTTTTCATATTTGACATTTCTCAATGATCAAAAATAACCTTTTCCCCAGTTCTAATAATTTCTAATGAGAGCGTGGCCAGCAGAGGCATCAAGTGTCTTCACTACGAGGATGAATAGTTATGGAAGCAATCTGTATTGAGCACTTCTTCGAGACCTGTTACCTGACTGTGAAGGGCAAGGAAGGCTGAGGCAGGGCCTCCTCATCTAGATTACTTAAGGCTCTTCCTTCCCCCACCCCGGACAATGGACCTGCTCAGGACTGTGCTGGGACAGAGAGGTAAGAGGGACGGTATTGGCTTCAAGCTGACAACTGTTACTTACCAGGCTGGTTGTAATTCCCCAGCTATTCTTCACTGAGTCCAGAAAAACATTTTTCTGCTTAGCCTAGTGAGAAGTTTTATCTTGAATGGATATTGTATTTTGTCAGATGTGTTTTCTGTGGCTATCATGCTAATTACAGTTTATTAGAGTTTTTACTTTGGATATTTATTTTGATGGTTAACTTTAATTGCCAACCTGACATAAGCTGGAGTCACCTGGAAAGAAAAATCTCAGTGAGGGATTGTCTTCATTGAGTTGGCTTATGGGCAAGCCTTGGGTGAAAGTTGTCTTAAGTTAATTGATATAGAAAGACTCAGCCCACTGTGGGTGGCACTATTCCCTAGGCAGAGGTTCCTGAGCTGTGTAACAGTAGAGAAATTGAGCTGAGCACAAGCAAGCAAGCAAGCAAGCAAGCAAGCAAGCATTTCTCTCTGCTCCTGACTGTGAATTTTATGTGACCAACTTTTTTTGAAGTTTGAAGTTTCTGCTTTGACTTTCTTACCATGATGAACTACAATCTGGAATTGCGAGCTAAAAAAAAACCTCCTTTTCTCCATAAGTTTCTTTGTCAGGGTATTTTAATCGCAACAACAGATATGAAACTAGAACATTTATAAATGTCGTTATAGAAACAATACAGAGAGATCCATACAGAGGTACCTTTTACTCCGTATCTCCTAAGGATAATATCTTGTAGTCCTAAAACACATTGTTACAGCCAAGACTTTGTGGTCAGGAGACCCAAGATACAGATCATTTCCATCATCTAAGGGAACATCCCTTGGCATCTGTGCACACTCCCACGTTCCCTCCCACCTATTTTTAAGTTTTCCTTTCCATTTGCTGTATCCGAATACCAAACCCACACATGCTTGATTACTGTAGCTATTAACAAGCCTTAGAATTTGGCAAATGAATTCTTCCACTTTATCTTTCTTTTTCAAAATTCTAGAACTTTTGCTTTTCCATATACATTTTAAATTATCTTGACTAATGTTTGGCTAACTCTTCTGTAAACATCCTGCTTTTCCTTGTGTTACGTATTTATTTGAATGAGGTTACACAGGCATGCAGAGGTCAACTTGCAAGAGTCGGTTCTCTCTTCCCACCTTGGGGTCGCTGAGGAAGGACTGAACTCAATAGTTCATCTTGGTAGCCAACCCCTTACCCACTAAGCTATCTTACCAGCCCCATAGTTTTTAATTTTTGCATCATATCCTTCTCCTTGGTATTTAGAAACATAACTTTGAGTGCTGGTCGTATATTACTGAACTTATTGATTGATTATAGTTCGATGTTGGTTTTTTGAGCTTTTTGGGTTCTCCTGCATAGATAGCTAGGTCATTAAAGATGGGGACTTTTACTTCTTTCAAATCTATTTACCCCTCCTCACCCCAACACTGTATAGCTGTGTGCTGGACACTGAGAGTGAATTCCCTCACTTTGTTTCCTAGCTTAGGAAACAGCATCCAATCTTTCACTGTGAAGTATATGAGGGAGTAGAAGGAACTTGTAGACTCTCTTAGAGGGTTTGTTTATTTGTTTTGTTTTATTTGTTTTGTTTGTATCAAGGCCTCATTATGCATCCTGTCCTGGCCTCAAACCCACAATCCTCCTGTCCCAGCCTCCTGAGTGCTGGAATGTGGGACGGTCATGTGCCCCAAGACCAGCTGTAAATGTTCCTTTTCAAACTGATGAAAATAACTCTTATTCCATCTTTATGCCAGTTGTATCACTAGTAGAAGTAGGATATGATGAAATACCTTTTCTATATTGCTGATATACCGTATGGTTTTCATTTTTCAGTCTATTAGCATTGTGGTCCAAACAGTTATTGACCATTCCGACTGTATTATATCTCCGAAATAAATCATACCCTGTCACGTTGCCTAATTCTTTCTATATTTTCAGAATTCTGTTTGCAACTGTTTCTTTAAGCACACCTAGAGCTATGCTCATTGAAGGATATTGCTGGGTAGTTTTCTGTTTTCCATTGCCCCTGTGCAGTTTTACTATTAGGGTAAGGCATTTTATAAAATACACTGGTCACTCTTCCCTCCGTATCTGTTTACTGAATGGAATTATATATAATTGATATTAACTCTCATTTGAGACTCTAGTAAAATTATCCAGGAAACTATCAAGAACTGGAAGGTTTAAAAAAAAAAAGAACTAGAGGTTTGGGTTTTTGTTTTCAGCCATTGCATTTACTATTTTTATAATATTTGGTTAGTGATGGCATTGAACTTTACTTGGATTCAAAAAACAAACAAACAAACAAACAAACAAACAAGAAAACCATTGTCGTGCATGTAGATCTGCCCACAGCCTCCCCCTATCAGTCTTATGAGAAATTTGTCAAGTTGGACTGGAGAGATGGCTCAGCAGTTAAGAGTACTTGCTGCTCTTGCTGAGGACTGAAGATCAACTCCCAGCACCAGGTCTGGCTGCTCACAACCTGTAACTCCAGCTCCAAGGGATCCGGCGCCCTCTTCTGGCTTCCATGGGTAGCTGCACTCCTGTGCACATTTCCCAACATAGACACCTACATTAAAATAAATCTTAAAAAAAAAAAAAAGTCAGCTGACCTAGAAAGAGGTCTCAGTTCTTGGCCTTGCTGCTGCTCCTCATTCTCTCATGTCTCTAGTCTTTTATATTTGCTTCCTTCTGCTTAGTATGAATTTATTTGGTGACTCTTTTCTGTGTATATGAGGAATGAGACTTTTCCTTTTTCCTAATGGCTGCACGTAGCCCTGTAAATCTCCTCCTGACTGCATGCCTGTTTACTTGTGTTTCACCGATTTTCTTTCTGCTGTTTCTTCCACTTTGATGAAGTCTGGCCTAGGTCCAAATGAGTAACGCTTCTCCTGTAATCTCTCCGTTGCTGATTTTTTTGCTTTATTCCCACTGTGGGCAGGTAACCCACCCTGTAACAGTTCACTGTCTTAGAACTTACCATGATTTATTTTGCTACTTGGAATAGAATCTACTTTAGGGAACATTCTATGGGTGTTTGAGGAAGAAGAGAGTTCTCCATGATTGGGAGGACAGTTTTGTGTCACATTGAGATCCTGCTGATAGCAGTGGGGTCTGGTGATGCTTGTCCACATCTTTGATGACTTTTTATCCAGCTTTTATATTAATTGTTAAAGCTGCCAAGTGTCTGATGATGCCGTAGCTTTTCTGTTTCACCCTTTAGCTCTTTCTGAGTCTTCCCTGTCTTTAGTGAGTTCTTCTTCTTTTACTATTATCTCATTTCTCACATACATATTTAGGACTGGTGTCTTCATGATCATTGATTCTTTGGCTGTATAAGGCCTGCGACCTTGGTAGGTTTCTCTGAACTAAAGTCACCTTTCCATTGCGGCAGTGTCTATGTCCCCATTTAATTAACAGACACTAGGGGGTTTACCCTAAGACAAATATCAAGTCAAAGATAGAATTGGTGTTAAAGCCCAAATAAGGCAGTTTCTAAGTCAAAACCCAGTGCTCTTTGGTCATGAAAACTTAAGTGTCCTATTGCAGAAAATATTTAATCTCAGTCATGTGCTTCTATCATGCCTTTGATTATTCGATTCCCAGATAAAAGACATACACGACCTTTATATTGATAATAAGCCTTTATGAGCACTAATGTTGGGTAGTTATCTACCCTCTCTGCCATTAAAATCTATTTCCTATCGATAGCCCCAAGTTATTACTTACTCTGTTTCATCTGGGCTGCTCTTAACTCCAATTGGCCAGCCCTCAGGGCCATGTTTTCTTGACTCCTAACCCATGGTATTTTTCTCTTCTCTCCATCTCATGGTCCTCCTCTGACCCCAAACCTGGGAATTTTAAACCCTGCCCATGTCTCTTTTGCCCAGCTATTAGCTGTCGGCATCTTTATTCACCAATCAGGGATAACTTGGGGTACACAACATCACCTGAGTCTATGTGCTGTCTCTCTATTTAGCACAGCAAAAGACTGAACCCCAACAGCATCCCCCTTCCAGTCAGGCAAAGGGATGGCAAATTGGCCCAGCTAGTAAAGACAGTTGTTACTAAGCCTGAGCTCAATACGCGGGACACATTGTAGAAGGAGGAAACTGATTCCTTCAAGTTGTCCTCTGCACACAAGCTAACCATGTGCACACACCTAAACCACCCAACACATAAAATAAATAAGAATATAATAAAGAAAACTTTGTTCTTATTTCGCTTTTATTCATAATCATAAGTTTAACTCTGCAATCCAGCTAGACTTGGAGGGGAATGAGGAAAATATGGAACTCCAAGAACTTCACTGAGAGCAGAAATTACAGAGTATTGTGAGCTGATGGGGTAGGGTCGTAGGTGCTCTTCAGGCTCCTAAAGGAATGGGCTGGTGGGTGTGATCGCAAGTCAAAAGAATTAGAGTTTTTCCACAGTCAGAAATGGAGATCTTCTTGCTGGTCTAGCTGGTCTTGGACCCAAAAGGCTCCATGGCTTCCACAGTGCTCATCATGCCTTCTTTCACTTTCCCAGAAACCACATGTTCACCATCCTGCCACTCAATCTTGGCAATAAAGATTAAAAACAACAGCAACAGCAGCAACAACAACAACAATAACAAAAAACCCTGGAGACTGTTTGTGTTTGGTCCAGCATAGACAAGATGCCAGGACCTGTATGCTTCAGGATGAAGTTCTCATCCTCATAGAAGATACCAGTGCTATTATGGCATGTGATGTCACCACCCTGGCACATGAATCCTGGAAAAATTCTGTGAAAGGAGTAGCCCTTCTATCCAAATCCTTTCTCTCTTAAGCTCAGAGCATAGAAGTTTTTTGCTGCCATTTTAGAAACTTTGTCTGCAAACAGGTTGACGGAGATATAGCCCAAGGGCTTGGCCATGATATCAAAGAACATGGTGGGGTTGATCATGGCTTCAGCAAGCAAGAACAGGGGACAGTGGCATCTGCAAAGCCAAGAAAACTTCAGTCAGTCAAGAAAATGCATGCCCATACCCTGATTTCTGGATGTTGTTCTGAATGCTAAGCCAGAGTAATCAGATGTGAGAAGGAATCATACTGGCATGAGAAGAAGAGATGAATATCATGAGTTGACATGATGCTCTGCCAAGAGGCCCATGATGGCGCTCTGTCCCTAAATGTTCATATACAACAAGGGTAGTATTAGCAAGAAATGCACAACTGGTTATGAGAGGAACTTGGGCAAGCAGAAAACATGAGCTCTTTGTGCTTGGAAAAGGACTAAACACGGTTGTAAAATTAGTGGTAAATACAACTTAAAAACTCAGCTAGCGGGTCCTTCGTTGATAAGTGCTTCCTCTGCAAGCCCAAAAATCTGAGTTCAATCCCCTAGAACCCATGTAAAAATCCAAGCATAGTGGCACACACTTGCAATCCAAGTACTAGGAGGCTGAGGCAGGCTGCTCTCCGGTACTCAGTCAGCTTAGCTGAACTGTGAGTTCCATATTCAATGAGAGAATGTCTAAAAAATAAGGTGGAAAGTGACTGTGGAGGACACCCGACATCAACCTGTGGCCTTTGCATACATTCACAGGCGCTTGTGCATGCACCCATGTGTGCGTGTGAATGCTTGTATGTGTGTGTGTGTGTGTGTGTGTTGGCTGGTATAAACAATTCTGAAATTAGCCAAAGGAAAATAAGTATGTAGAACCTGTGGGAGAATTTTAAGGGTTAAAATTAGGGACTGTGAGTCTGACTGCCCCTGATAAAAGATGTACGATGCAGTGGGAAACTGTGCCGTGAGGAGGGTCTGGTGGAAACTGTGGAAGCTCTGCTCCTGCACAGTGCGGGAGTCCACCCGCCATGTAAAACCTACCAGTTTCAAAATAACAGATGCTTGTGAGCCGAAAGACAAATTGCTATTTGAAAAAAAAAATTCCAAAATGCCTGTTCCCTGTTATCCCAAAATAAGTTTCACACCAATGATAGTATCACATATCAACATTAAACCAAAATGGTGTTGCCCAAACCCAACAGGTAAATCGTATGTCTTGCCAAATTATGGAAGTCCTTTCTGAATATGGTATAAATTCCAGATGTCAATGGGAGAAAAATCTGACACATTAGACCTCACAGAAAAGTCTATCCAGTTTAAAAGGACATAGACAAACCCCGGGCCGCTGTAAAGTAAAACTTACAGGTGTTAAACTTGTCAAAGAGGGATTCCCTTTAGTACAAAAGGACTCACACAGTCAACAAGAAAAGAATGGATGACCAAGACCAAGCCTGGACTTCAGAGGCCTTGAATGAGTACTCCCCAGACAAGACAATAGTAAGGAAATATGCAGATGGAGCTCAACATCACTAATTAAAATGCAAATCAAAACAACCTCTGGATCCTGTGTACCTATCAGAAGTTTGTTGGAGAGACTGTGGATAACCAGGGAACTGTAGTTGGTAAGCCATCGGCAAGACAACCCCATTTCTTAGAATTTTATTCTACAGAAAGACAATATTGTGGTGGTTATTCCACACATTACACATGGTAATAAAATAAACATTCTTTTTTTTTTTTAAGATCTGCTCTAGATCTACACACATTTTCTCCACACACGAGACTTTTTTTGGCGGAATTTTTGAACAGGATTCGATGTGAGTTGCCTGAGTTTCCTCTGAACGGAGATGCTGCCTGTTTGAAGGGAATTCATTGTCTGCTTAGAAGCTTGATATTTCCAGGGGCAGTAGATCGTGGTGCTGAGTCCTGTTGCACAAATTCAGAAAACCGCCAGCCTTTCCTGGCTAGGCCTTGGCTCTTATTTCTGGGAAAAGAAACATCATCTCACAGTCGCTTCCTGGGGGACCGTGGGCAGGAAGGATGCCTTTGTGAAATGTGCTGTGCTTTCCTGCAGCAGCTGTGGGTCCCGGGGCCCTGGATGTGCATCCACTCCCTCAGAGACAAGCAAAAATACTTTTCAGATGCCGGAGCCAAACACACTTCAGTGGGGACTGACTCTCCGTGGGAAATCTCCATGGATTGTGGGAGAGATCCTCAGGCTCCTTCCCTCCAAAGTTCACTAGCAATTCATCCGGAGAAATAAGAAAAGGTGAGGGGACCAGAGTCCCAGACTGCGTAGGAAGACGAGCTACGTCTCCACTTATATAGGAGAATTAAAAATAAGATTGTTTTGGCCTGTCACTGTAAAGAAAACTGAATTTTGAAATGCAGGACCCATGGCCTTCAGCAGAGATTCAAGCGAGTCCCTGTGGGTTTTCTGGGAAGTGCTATTGCATGGGCATTAGACAAATGAATAATGATTCCAGGTAGTTGTGTCTGTCAAAGCAGCAGTCTGGCATCTAAAATACGTCGTGTTCTTGTTTTCTGTAAGGGAAATTCCTGGCTATGGTAAGCCTCAGCTGCTACCCCAGGTAACCCCTTCCATCAAAGGCAGGGCAATATCTGGGCTTTCTCACTGATTATTCTCTGTGTGTGTATATGGGAGGGGGCATGCACATGGGTACACAGAGGCTGGAGGAAGACACTGACTGGGCTTCCTACTCTCTCGTTCTCTGCCTCATTCCCTTGAGAAAGGCTCTTTCTCTGAGCTTGGAACCCAGTCAGCAGCTAGCAAGTTCCAGCCATCTTCCCGTTTCTTCTTCCCCCAACAGCACTTCCCCCACAGCCACACCTGTGGCTATTCTCAGCGTTTTAAAAGGAGTCCTGGGAATTTGAACTCAGGTCCTCAGACTGTGAATGGGTCATTTGATCACTAAAGGGGTTTCGACCCACAGGTTGAGAACCTGTGGGTTACAGGCAATGCAGCCATGCCTAGCTCTTTACATGGGTGTTACCGATTCTGATTCAGCTCCTCATGCTTTCATGAGGCATCTGAGCCATCTCCTCAGGTCCCCTCCCCAACTTCTTACATGTTCCTTTGAGTACCTATCATCCCGTCTCTAAATCACATCCTTGCAGTGGTTCTGGTCCATCTGAGTTCTGATCTTATTTGTGGTAACTGAGAAGTTAGCTATCTGAGCCTGCCTTTCTTCTCTTCCTTCCAACTTGAAGTGTGGTCACAGCCTCCTTATACAGCCTGTACAGTCAGGGCTTAGTACCCTCTCCCTGCTTTGAAGAACTCTGGTTCTCTGGAGTTGCCTTCCCATCTTTTAAACTTAACAGTGGAGTCAGAAGCCTCATTCTGCCTCCAGACTCCATTGAGCCCACCCCTTGCTGGAATCCTTCCATCCCTCCTCCAAGTTGGTCTTGAATGACTGTTCCATTTTGGAAGTTCCCCACCCAGCTCACCTTGGCCATCTATTTCAGATGACTACATCCTTAGGAACTTCCATAGAAAGGCTGAGTCCCTGCATGCCTGAAATATCTTGATTCACCATTATGCTTGGTTAGTATCTGTGGTGGATTCTGAAATGACATGCTCCTGACCGATCTATCGTGGGATCTCAGCGGTACCGCTCCTTTGTCTTCCTCATCCAGACTATTGACTGTCTTCTTATAGTGTTAACTTATTAGGGACAGAAGCTGAGGGCTGTGGAGATGGCTTGGTGAATAAAGTACTTGTCGCACAAGAGGGAGGACCCTAGTTTGAATCCCCAGAACTCGATTATCTACAGCCAGCTTCGTAGTGCCCATCTGTAATTCCAAAGATCTCCCTGTGAGATGGGAGGCAGAACCAGAGTGAACCACTGGCTGAGACAAAGTAGAGGGACACGACCAACAGCAGAGCGTGTCCTCTGTCTTATGTTCACATACGTGAACACACATATACATGAACACACACATACGTGCACATGCACACACACACATACATGATTAAGAGAGTAAAAACAACAGAAACTTATTAACTCAGCCTTGTTCCTTAGTCACATAGAAAAGCCCTAAGGGGGAAAAAACCTGACCCACTTCCATGAGCCTTTTATTTTAAATTTTTTATTGTCACATAAAAATCATACACCTTTATGAGGTACCGTGTGATGTTTTGTTCCATGCAAGGACTTGGGTTTTCTGTCTCTTTAAACGTGTGTGTGTGTGTGTGTGTGTGTGTGTGTGTGTGTAGAACATTTGAAATCTTCTCTTCCAGATACTTTTAAACATATAATAGTCGTGTGGCTGGAATGTCCCTACCATGTGCTAGGACACTGCTGCTATTGACCGTGACCTTGAACTGTGAACCCGCCTGCCTTGCCCCGCCCCCTTCCCTCCACATCTCCTGGCAACTGCTGTTCTCTGCCTCTCTGAGGTCAGCATTTTCAGATTCCACAGGAGTGAGATCATGCAGTTTTGGTCTCTTTCTGTGTCGAGCTTATTTCAATGGATATAATGTTTTCCAGATCCATCCATGTGGCTGCAAATAGCAAGTTTTCAGTCTTTTTTCCCCATTTCTCTTTCTTGATTATTAAAATATAGCATAATCTTCTCTTTTTAAATTTTTTAAAAAAAAATCATACCCACCTCTTATTCAGAATTCCACAGAACTATAGTATAGTATGGATGCCAGATCAGCCGTTGACACAGCTGTTGAGCAGAGCAATGCTCCTGGAACATCCAACCACTTTTTAAGGAGCCTTGTCTTCTGCCACAACCTCGGAGACCCTCCAGTGTGTGCTCCAGCTTGATATCTGAGACCCAGGAGAGCATCACCCGCTCCCAGGTTCCCAGTTGAAGCACCCAGTCACTCTGTGTTCTATGGACATATGTCAGTCTGCACTGTATCACAATGCACATGTGGAGTTGGGTGTACTTTGCCCATTCCTACCCAAGCTAAGTCCCGAGGGAAGGAGTGTGCCTGTCATCTGCATCTTATGTGGTCAGAGTCCAGAAAAGAAAGTGGATGGTGTGGGATGAACTCACAGCGTTGAGAGATCTGAGGAGATGGGCAAAGTGCTTTCCCCAAAAAGCTGATCACCAGCACTCGTGTAAAAGCCTGGTGCAGTGGAACACACCTATAATCCCAGCATTGGGGGTGGAGAAACAGAAGAGTCCCTGGAGCTTCCTGGCCATCCAGTCTAGCTAAACCAGTGAGCTCCAGATTCAATGAAGGCCATGTCTCAAAAACTCAAGTGGAGAAAGATAGAAGATGATTCCCACGGCTGACCTCTGGCCTCCAGACACAAGTGCGCATGTGCACACCCACATAGGCATATGTATACGTATGCACATCACTGAGCTCCATCCATGGCCCGCCCCAAAGGTGACAATCTAAGGACATACTGTCTTCTTTTCTCAGGCATCAGTGGCAAGATCTGAACTCTCATTCTTTTCTTCTAGAATCTGAATGAAGTAAAATCACCCTTTTGGGTGATGCTTTGATGAAATTCTAGCTTGTTTGGGGTGTTTTCTTATACTGACTTCTGCCTGCTCTGGAAGGCTTGCTGTCCAGCAACGGCCGTGCATCCATATGGTGAGAGGCATTGTGGAGATTGGACCATGGTAACGAGGCCTGTGGGGGTATGAAGCACAGGTGGTTGCTGGGGGCAACAGTTGGCTTTCTGACACTGGGCATCAGGTATCAGATGAGGCTGGGCCAGCCAGGAGATGTGAACCTGACAGTGAGGCCTTTAGCTGAAAAAGAAGGGCTTGGTCTTTAGTGGGTCTACACTGGTCCTGTTTTGGTGACCTATTCATACAGAGAGATAGCTGCAGGCTCGCATGGTGTCTGGACTCCTTCTCCTAGCTCATGCTTGGGCTACTCCAAAACCTAGAATTCTCTGCTCAAGCATGTTACCCATGCATGTCAAACATCCCTCCGGATTTCTTCTGGAGGGCCAGCTACTTGTCCAGTGAGCATCCAAGGCCCAAAACATAGGTCAACATGGGTGTGTAGGTGAAGGTTGGATGTACAGACATCCACCTGCATGGCCTGAATGCTTGAGCACCTGAGGATCTGAGTGCTTAGGTACAAGAGTATCTAGGTACAGAGGAACCTCCTTGGGTGGATGCTAGGCTTGAAGCTATATCTATGCTGGCACTTTGAGGGCCATCCTCTATGGTGAGTGAGGGGTGGTTTGGGTGGTCCTGGCTCAGGAAGTCATGAGCTTCGGGAGAACACTCAAACTTCATGGTCTCAACTTCATCACCGGGACAGTGTCTAATAAGGACGTGGCAAACAAGATCATCTCTGACATTTGTGGTATTTTGTCCCTGGGTGATAAATTAGAGCTGGGATCACGTAAGCAGAGAGTGGTTACAAGTGGTTCACGTAGCTATGGTGAAGGGCAGGGGCTTTCAGAGTGTTAAAGTTCTTACTCGGGCTCCAGCCGTTGCTTAGTGTGCTGTGCAGCTCTCTAATCTGCACGTCTGCTTTCTGGGTACTGTGCACAGCATGAGGGGCATTGTGTAGAAAAAATCAGCCAGAAGAGCAGAGAAAGTTAAGCTCGCCATTCTTAAAGAAAAACAAGCTTTACTTCAGGAAAAAAAAAAAAAAAAAAAAAAAAAAAAAAAGCTCTAAGTGGCCAAGAAAGGAAAAGCTAGGTTTCCTCCCCCAGAAGAGGAAGCAATCCATCCAGGAAAGACTCCTGGGAATTTCGCCTTGGCCTGTTGAAGCAGGAGTATGCAGGTGTGGTCCTCCAGGATCCAGATTCTCCCGGGGGGAACTGGAGAAGCCCCTTCCCTCACAAGTGCGCTTCCAATCTTGTGTGTGGAAGAGGACTGAGTCTGGTTTGCTGCCTGTGAGCTGTAGCTCCTCCCCCACTCCTCACATCCCTAATCCAGATGAGGCGAGGCGGTTTAATGTCTTCTGCAGGTCAGTTGCTTTCTGAGAACCTGATAGTATCTGGGGGAAGACATCAGGACGACTTCCTCAAATTTTGATGGGAATACTGCCTTTGGATTTCCCCTAAGAATTGAGAGGGGATATTTTTTCTCTTGTTAGCAGAACAAGAAAGCAAGTGTGGGAGTGGGGGTGGGGGGGGAGAGTGTGGATAAAAAAGAAAGAAGACCAGGAGAGGGGAGAGGAGAAGAAAAGAAAGAAAAGGAAAGCATCCATATAAGAAAGAAGGGATGGGTACAGGGAAGGGGAAGGAAGGAGGAAGAAAGGAAGGAAAAGGGAAGGGAATGGGAGGGGAGGGAAGGAGGGGAAGGAAGGAAGGAAGAAAGGAAGGAAGGAAGGAAGGAAGGAAGGAAGGAAGGAAGGAAAAGAGAAGAAAAGGGAAGGGAAGAGGAAGGGAGTCGGGAAAGGGAAGGGGAGGGGGGAAGAAACTGCCAACCATTCATGCAATACCACCTGAACTCACCGGAGTTCACATGATCGTGGAAACATCTTGTGGAGAGAGCTTGCCTTCTGCATTGTGCTCGTGGGGAGGAGACTGCAGACTGTTGCTCCAGAGAGGAGACCGCAGACTGTTGCCCCTTGCCTCAGTGCAGCATGAGGGTCTCCTGCAGGCATTTGGCCGAGGGTAAAAGAAGTGCAAATAACATGTCCGAATCAGAAAAATCGGTTGCTGAAACTGGAGAGACACGCTTGGTGTGTAGACACGGTGGGTGACACGCTTGCTGTGAGAGAGGGAGGGCCTGAGTTTATCCCCAGCATCAGCACCAGGTACATTGTGTGCCTGTAACCTTGGTTGTGGAGGCTGAAACAAAGGAATCCCTAGGACTGACTCACTGGCCAGCCTAGCACACCCAGCAAGCTCCAGGCCAGTGAGAGCCACTGCCTCAAAACACAAGGTGAGCACTGTCCTGAAGAACACCCGGGTGTTGACCTCTAGACTCTACACTTACATACACAGGTACATAAGCACAGTGCATCCACACATGGATCTGTGCTCTGTTTTTTTAATTCTTTAAAAATTTTAAATATATTTATGTGCACATGTCTTTATGGGGATGTACATACAGCAGGGCAATTGCCAGGGGAGTCCAGAGAAGGCATTGGCTCCCTTGGAGCTGGGTTTACAGGAGCTTGTGAGGCACCTGGAGTGGGCGCTGGAAACTGAACTGAGATCCCCTGCAAGAGCAGCAGGCGTTCTTAACCCCTGGGCTATCTCTCAAGTCCCAAGATTCGTTTTTTTTCCTTTCTATGATTCATTTCATCTCATAGTCGTAACCAACTTACCTCCTCAGGGTGCCAGTTTCTTTTGCTGAGCAATTGGGAAGCACAGGGTGTGTGTGTGTGTGTGTGTGTGTGTGTGTGTGTGTGTGTATTAAATGAGCAAAGAACAAGTTGCAAGCCCGTACCTACAGTATGCAGTTGGTATTCTGATGTTCCTCGTGTGAATTCTCTGGTTGAGTTACTGGATTTAAAAGGTGAGCCCATTCCCTGTGTATGCACGTGGCTGCTGCTCTCCTCAGGGCACACACCAATGGCTGCTGAACATCATGTGTAAGGCAAGTATGAGCAGGTTCCACACAGAGCACCGGGGACAAAGGGTGATGTCAGGAAGAATGTATGTCGCAGACAGCATGGTCAGGCACATGTATAAATTCTTCCTTCTGGGAAGTGCTCACCAGACCCGACCCCTCCCTGAGGATCTGTAGAGAATCAGTAGTCACTGGAAGAGCAGAGTCATTTTCTTTAGTATTTCAGTCACTGGGGAGTTCTGTGCCTCTGTCAGTCAGCCCTGACCCATGCTCCTGTCAGCAATTCTAACTAAACTCCTTGAGTCCAACCCCCACCCCTAAAAAACAAGATATGAACACAGAAGTACTTGGGAAGGGCAGGGGATCTCGGTGGGAGCGAGAGGTTGCCAAGAGAGGATGATACAGGGTGGCTGTGATGGACATACATTATATACACATAGAAAGTGTCATCATGGAGCCTGTTATTATGTGCGAATGATGCGTGCTAATAGAAAGCATTTAAAAGAAACTTCTCATCCTAGAACTCATTAGAGAATACCCCCATCTGAAGGGCTGGGGTCTGAACTGGGGCTTGCCTCTGTGGTCCTCTCATGTGAGCACTTAGTACAGATTCTATGCATCAGGCCCAGTCTTGGCTCCCAGGGAGGCCGCCATGTGTAAAGCTCCTAAATACCCCACAGTCTGGCAGCACACACACACACAGACACACACAGACATACACACAGACATACACACAGACACACACACAGAGATACACACAGACACACACAGACACACACACACACAGAGATACACGCACACAGATACACATAGACACACACACAGACACACAGACACACACACAGACACACAGACATACACACACAGACACACAGACACACAGACACACACACACGGCTCTTTAGTTTCTGATAAGGATGCTGGAAGTCAGCCTTTGCCAACCCCCACTTCATTCAGAAAGAGCCAAGGCCAGACACATCCATGTCTCAGAGATGTTAGCTGGAGCGCCCAGAGATCTGGGTCTGATTTCACCCACATGACTCACGGGCTCTGCGAGCCTGCATACTGTGCTCTGAGTTCGGATTTCCCACTCTGGGAAATAGAGATACGATGTGTAAAAGGGCCGGAGAGATGGCTTAGTCAGTAGAGTGCTTGCACACAAGCATGAGGACATGAGTTCAGATCCTCAGCACCCCTATAAAGGACAAGACACAGTGCAAGTTGCTATTCATGGACCTGGCTGGCGGGGCTACAGCTTCTGTGAGAAATAAAGAAGTCAAGACACTGATAAAGACCGAATGGCTCCTAAGCAACCTCAATATGAAGCCCTGCCTACACATCCCTGATGTCACAGCTCATCCACAGGCTGTGGGTTTCAGTGGAAGTCAACAACACCCAGGCTGGCTTTATCTTGGCTAGGATCAGAATGTGCGCTCTTTTTAGTAGGGACCACGGCTTCACCAGACCATCTTCTGTGGGAGACTTCTGTCACAGATGTAACAGGGCAGTGTGACTGTGTAGACAGGCAGGTGCCGTCTGGGTCCGTCTGGACCAGGATTAGTATTTTAAAACCCCAAAGCATCTGATGGGTGTAGAAGAAAAAGGGTTTGCTGTGCATTTTTTTAAAAAATGCCCAGTAATTTAACACTCTCATTTTGATGTTTTCTTCCTTTTAAATTAAGCCAATCTGAGCTGGACGGTGTTCTATCCACATCAAGGTCATGACTGGGTAGGTTACATGTTTGTTCCATCCTGTCCCTGGATACTTCTGTCTCCTGGTCATTGACCAAGATGGTCAATCCCTCAACCTGCAAGGATTCCCCCTTGAGCTCCCGTTGATGAGCCATTTCTGAAAAGGGGAGACTTGTGGTGTTGGGGAGGGCTCACCTGTGTTCTCTGCTGTTCTCACTCACTTCCGGGACAGTGTCTCCCACAAGTCTGTGCCTCCTGCACGCGGCTCCCAAGTCCTTTCTCATCCACTGAGGATACCCTCACTCACAGCCTCTCTGTTCCCTAAAGGTGCTGTGGCCCCCTTTATTATCATTTGAGCATCAGGTTCCCAGCATGAGCATCCACTCCAAAACTCCCCAAGTCTTGCCTGTCCATCTTCCGTGACAGAAAGCTCAGACCACACCCAGGCTGCTGGGTCTGTGCACCAGCCCTCCACAGAGCCTGGACCTGCTGTGAGCTCAGGAAATGTCAGCTGAAGGAAGGAAGAAGCCCACTTTGCAAGAGCAAGCATTCTAGTGGAAAGTGAGTCTTTCATTCTTCTTGGACTAGATCATTGCCGCACCCTCCAGTGATCTGTCTGCTGCTTTGGGGAGCTCAGGGTTAGCGTTACCTTGTTCTGAAATGATAAATATGGGTAGTTTTGTGTATTTTCTGTGTGCTCCTTTTTTTCTTAATGTAGTTTGTTCCAGAGCATTTGTGTGCTCATTTATGAGTTGATACATTTTATAAGCTATGAATGCTTATTACCTATCTGTGTGTGTGTGTGTGTGTGTGTGTGTGTGTGTGTGTGTGCGCGCGCGCGCGCGCCCGCTTATGTATAAGGTCAGAAGTTTGAGGAATAAGAAGATATCCTCAGATGTCATTATCTTAGGTATCATCCACATTGATTGATTGATTGATTTGATTGATTGATTGATTGATTGATTGAGACAGGGTTCCTCAGCAGCCTAGAACTCAACTAGTAGGGTAGGCTAGCTAACTAGTCAGCCAACCTCATAGATCTGCCTTCCAGCTCTGGGATTACAGATACATATCATCTCCACATATGCTCGACAGGACCCCAGCACTGACAAAGGTAAGTGAACTCCATCCCCTGCCCAAGAAGCTATCAGTAATCACACCTTCTGTCAAAGGGGGAACCAGTTTTCTCCAATAGAGTCTCACAGGGTATAGTAACCAGACCTCACAGCAGGCCCAGTGCCCAGGAGGAATTTGCCAACACAGATTAGCTCAATGGCAGTTTTGTAGATTTTTGGGGGGAAGGGGGGTTATGACAATTGCTTTTTTTTCAGGTTTTTTTTTTTTTTTTTTTTTTTTTTGATCTGTTTGGTCTTGTTCAGTTTGATTTTTGTTCTTTGGGGTTTTGGGGGGTGTGTGTGTGTGTGTGTGTGTGTGTGTGTGTGTGTGTCTGTGTCTGTGTCTGTGTGTGTATGTTGCATTTTGTTATTGGTTTTGATTTGTTTGTTTTATAGAGAAAGAAAAAATATAAAGTTGGGTGGCTAGGGAGGGC
Source organism: Arvicanthis niloticus (assembly GCF_011762505.2). Lineage (NCBI taxonomy): Eukaryota > Metazoa > Chordata > Mammalia > Rodentia > Muridae > Arvicanthis > Arvicanthis niloticus. The sequence goes on from NC_047665.1 coordinate 12,590,229, forward strand.
CTGGGAGGAGTTAGGGAAGGGAAAATATGATCAAAATATATTGTATAATTTTTTTCAATAAAAACAGGTTTTAAAAAGTAGAGATAAAGGCTGGAGAGATGGCTCAAAGGTTAAGAGCACTGACTGCTCTGCGAGAGGTCCTGAGTTCAATTCCCAGCAACCACATGGTGATGCACAACCATCTGCAATGGGATCTGATGCCCTCTTCTAGTGTGTGTCTGAAGACAGCTACAGTGTACTCATATAAATAAAAAATAAATAAATCTTTTTTTAAAAATTGAGATAAACTCACCACACCCACAATGAAAACATAAACACACCGTGCCTGGCTTTTGGCACATTCGAGCTCTTCCTTGGGCTTGAACTCAGACACTTGTGCTTGCAAACACTTTACTAACATCTATCTCCCAGGATCTGAATACTTAGGTATAAGAAATGCATACTTCTTAAATCTGTGTCTAGATACTATAGAGATGGCTTTAATTATATTGAGCACCATGGAGCACCACAGGCAAGCAGACAGGATTATGCATGCAAATGAATAATTTGCCTGTATTAGACATAAACACATGAGTATGGTCATGTTCCACCAACACACACATTTATAATTGTGGAAAGAATATGCAAATATCCAAACAAGGCTGCTGAAGGGGCTAAGCAGGGTCACAGCCTGTCACAGATGACCCACAAACCGCCGGAAAACTCCTAATGGGGCAAGGAGCCGTGCGCGTTTTAAAACTTTCCTCATCAGCAAGATGGCTCAGTGGGAACAGGGGTCCTGCCACAAGCCCGGCCACCTGGGTTCAATCCCCTGGGACCCACAGGGTAGAAAGAGAGACCTGACTCCTTTGGGCTGTCCTCTGTTCTTTACGAATGTGCCTTTGTGCTTGTACATACAACACATACACCCAAATAAATAAACATAAAAAATAAAATAAATAAAACCCCTTTCCCCAACCACACACACACTGAAGGGCTTTGGGTGGTTAACAGCTGAGTTTCAGATGACCCCACATGTCTCAGCCCACCCAGTGTCCCATGGTTCCGCTCTCCTCTGGGCAGCCTTGGCAGCGAGGGAAGCAGCCATTCCCTCTCAGATTGCAGACTCCAAACCTTTATTTTGCCAACATATATTTTTCTAGAAAACAAACTTCCCAAAGCAACCACAGCATGTAGTCTAATCGGCACTTGCACAATCTTTGTTTCTCTTGCTGCTTGTCTGACAGGAAGCCTGAGGGAGAGCAGAGGCTTATCAGACCCTCCTGAGGCAGTTCACTGCCTGGTACTAAAGCCCCATCTGTTTCCCAGGCCAGGACTGTGGTGAGTGTACATGGAGCCCACGACCAGGCCTCCTCACAGCTTCCCACCACTGACTGACTTGTGTTCCTGAGGTCGGCTTTCGTTTGTTCTGTGTGGTGGAGGGAGTACTAAGGACTGAACCCAGGGCCTCTGATGTGCTAGGCAAGTGCTCAACCTGTTCTCCCCTCTTTCCTTCTTTCCTTCCATCTGTCTATGTATGTATGCATGTATGTATGTATGTATGTATCTATCTATCTATCTATCTATCTATCTATCTGTCTGTCTATCTATTCTGTGTGTCTGTCTGTGTGTGTGTGTGTGTGTGTGTGTGTGTGTGTGTGTGTGTGTGTGTGTGTCTGTATTGCGGTCCATGCCTGTCTTAGTCAGGGTTTGTATTCCTGCACAAAACATCATGACCAAGAAGCAAGTAGGGGAGGAAAGGGTTTATTCAGCTTACACTTCCACATTGCTGTTCATCACCAAAGGAAGTCAGGACAGAACTCACACAGGGCAGGAACTTGGAGGAGCTGATGCAGAGGTCATGAAGGAGTGCTGCTTACTGGCTTGCTTCCCCTGGCTTGCTCAGCTTGCTTTCTTATAGAACCCAAGACTACCAGCCCAGGGATGGCACCACCCACAAGGGGCCCTCCCCCTTTGATCACTAATTGAGAAAATGCCTTACAGCTGGATCTCATGGAGGCATTTCCTCAAGGGAGGCCCCTTTCTCTGTGATACCTCCAGCTTGTATCAAGTTGACATACAAAATTAGCCAGCACAATGCTTATATGTACATGTGAGTGTGGTTGTACATGCCTTATGCATACATATGCAGAGCACTGAGAAGGGCATTGGATGACTTATTCCCCTGAGACAAGGTCCCTCCTGAATCCAAGAGCTATTTAGGCCATCAAACTTCTGAGACTGGGCTCTGCACTTTTCTGGAGGCATCTTTGGAATCTTGGAGGAGGCTGCTGTGTCTCCTGCATAGTGTTCTGAGCTGTCTGTACCTGCAGGCAGGGTAGGGATCACTGCAGAGGGACAGAGTGAAGAGCAGCAGGCACTGAGTCTGTTTTTGTCCCCAGGTACATCTCTGATGAGGATGGCATCCCTGCTAGCCTTGGAAATGCCTGTAAGTGCCGTGTCCTCACTTGGACTAAGGCACTCAAGTTCCACTGAGTTCTCCGACCAACACTCATTGCACCCACATCCGCTCAGCCATGCCCTGGCTGCTTTAAGGCAGTCTCCGTATTATTCACAGTGTGAATAGGTTGAACGTTCTCTCAAAGTTCAAGCTGCTTGGAAATTTCTAAATATTCAGTTTTTTAAAAACCAAACATCCGATTTCATAGCTCACATGTTCTGTGTTTCACATAGTTCTGGAACAAAAAAAAGCAGGTCACTCTGGGTCAGTTTTAGAGAGGAAGGCTTTTCTTCCCTGTGGTCAGTGTGTTCCTCATTTCTGAGGCTCCCCTGGAGTGACCTTCACTGTTGACATTTCCACCAGTATCCGATGCACGACCGCATAGCTATCCCAGCAAGAGCCAGGCTTCTCTGGTGCCTCTGTCTTCTCTTTCTGAGTCCTCACTGCTCTGCTGCCCCAGCTATGGCAAGAACAAGTTTCTCCTGCCTGCTGCAAACTCTTCCAACATCTACCCACTCTCTAGGTCCTGAGACCATTTAGCATTTGTAATGGCTCGCCACGGTGGCACGTTCCCATCCTTCTCTTCTGTAAGTCAGTAGTACTGTGTTCTAAATCATAGCAAAGTGTGTAGAAAACACAACTGTCATGTTTTATCACCAAGGATCACAATGGCACATCCCACAGCTTTCGTGACTGGCAAAGCAGCACCACGGCACCACACACGTGTGGCAGTGCCATGTGATGTCACAAAAGAACTTCCATTGTTGACCCTGTCCCACTGACAGAAAGTCTTCATGTGGCCCGTGATTCTATGTTATTCTGGATGGTTTATAAACTGCAGAAGTTTATAGTCTTACAATTTTGGTGGTTCCATGTGCTAGGTCCAGCACTGGCTAAAGTGTCCATTCTGAGCCCTAAGCCCTAAGCCCCGAGCTGTGTGTTCTCTTGAGGCTGGGCTGACCTACCTCTGCTGAGACCTCCCAGAGGCCATGTCTGGGTCTTACTCGTTTTCGTCAATCTGGCATTGTAAGGCGTGTTGGGTGCAAAGTTAAGCTTGTTAAGTGCATAAGGGAACTGGGGAAGAGGAAAGCCAGTAAATATGAAGTGGTCCACAATATTTTGTAACTCCAGATCCAGGGGACCCAACACTCTGTTCTGACTTCTTCAGACACTGTATTCACACACACACACACACACACACACACACACACACACACACTTTCTTTTAATATTTCAAAAAATAAGAAAGAGAAGATTTCTTTTAAATGAACCAAAGATGGAAAGTTTAGTAGAAAACAGAATGAGCTGGAAGAGATGAGGAAAGGGAGGCAGGATGGAAGGATGGGGAGATGGGAAGGATGGGGGGCGCAGTGTTCTCACCAGCTCCTCCCCAGAATAGGCCTGGAACTGTGTGGTTTCATGCATATTTTGAATTGAGTTAAAGTGAGGTGACAACATTAAATCCCATATTAAGCGTTCCTAGTTTCAGGGTTTTTTTTGTTGTTGTTGTTTTTTGTTTTGTTTTGTTTTGTTTTAGTTTTTGTTTTTCGAGACAGGGTTTCTCTGTGTAGCCTTGGCTGTCCTGGAACTCACTCTGTAGACCAGGCTGGCCTCGAACTCATAAATCTGCCTGCCTCTGCCTCCCAAGTACTGGGATTAAAGGCATGCACCACCACCGCCTAGTTTAGTTTCAGTTTTAATGAATCGCACAGCAGTTCCCCCACATTCTAGGGATCCATCCCTGATCCTCACTGGATGCCAAGAAACTTCAGACAGTCCCTAACCCTCTAGATACCATGTCATATCCTGTACTTATAAACCTGTACTAAGTCTAATTTGAATTGGACACAGAAGAAGATTAAAAGCATTACCAATGACACAGAACAATTAGAACAACGCAGCCATGCTCAGTGTCTGAGGGATTGGCTCTAGAACCTTATATGGGTGCCGACATCCATGGAGTCCAGCGTCTTATTAAACCTGGAACACCGTTGACTGTTCACATCTCTCCATGTCCCTTAAACCACCGTATGCTATTCATGAAATGAAACAATGTAAGTTCTGTGCAAAGCGTGCTGTGCCATATTGTTTAAGGAATCAAGAGAAGAAAATGCTCTGTATATATTCAATACAGATGTATATATTCTCTTTAAAAAATATGTTTCTCATACAAGAATGGAGTCTGGAAGCTGTGGGTGTGGTCAGCAGTACTCTGAATAAGAGTTATGCAAATATGGTCCCTCTCTCTCATCTCAATGCATTATATTTCATTTTCTTGCATATTACTTTACATATTTGAATGGCTATCCTGTGCCTTGGATAAATAAATAAAAATAAGGTTTATTTGGACAAAAGCACAGTTGTAATCTGATGACTCAAATGACTCTATGGTTCCTAATAAAAGAGTAGTGTCAGCATCACAGATGTGGAGGTTAGTGTATACATCACAGACACAGAGAACAGTGTATACATCACAGACACAGAGGGTAGTATATACACCACAGATATGGTGGGCAGTGAATACATCACAGACACAGAGGGTAGTATACACACCACAGATATAGTGGGCAGTGTATACATCACAGACACAAAGGGTAGTATATACACCACAGATATGGTGGGCAGTGTATACATCACAGATATGCTAACCAAAGCAAAAGTTCATATATCAGATGGGACAAACTGGGATGTCATCCCACTACAGAGAAACCCATGTAATCAAACACACGAACTATTTTTTCTAAAGCTTCCCATAGTTCCACAGGTTACTGAAAGTATGAAAAAGTAAATTTTAGGTATGAGGTGAGGTATTATTGTAGAGTTGATAGACCGATGCTTCTGCGTGTCTCATTAATGTTAAAAATGGAAGAATTAACTTACTAAACAGAAATACCCGAGATCTAAGTTAATTGCTTGAATGTAGATTCCAACCCCCTAGGTCCAGGCTATGCACAAAAAGAAGGGGCTGGATGGGTTGGAGAAGGCTCCAAGCCAGCTGCCTGGAATTAAAGACTGTTTGTTTTCCTATCCTCCTTATTAGAGATGGCCACCTAATTGGCAGTTCCAGTGCAAAATGAAAGAGTAGCTAACATTGCAGAGACCGTCAGGATTAGAGCAGCACACGGGGCCACATGCAGACCTCTGTGAGTACATTCCTGTGCCTGCGTGGGTTGTGAACCCATGCAAAAAAGCCTTCTGGTTCATCTGCTCTGTGTTCTTTGTGCTAAATCATCTCCAATGCAGGACTTGCTGGGTTTGCTAGTCTTATTTTCACCTTCCGTGAAGTGGTCATCACCACTGCAACCTGAGAAGGGAAGAACCAGATACCTGTAAGAAGCAGTGGACAAGAGGCCTGCCTTCTAGTTCCTGTATCTGGCTTGCAGAGTGTCTGGGCAGTCAACTAGCTGCAGCCAGGTCTGTGTGCCCAAGAATTCCCCATGAGCCCTTGCTTCGATGATACCCTGAGCAGGCATGCACAATAGGGCTGCTCTGGGCAACTAAGGCACAACCTGCTTTCCCTTTCTGCTCCATGTGTCGGCTCTGCAGGTGAAGGAAGGGAAGCACAGACCCTAAAGAGCAGCTCTATTCCAACCCTCCTGCCCTCCAGCTCCCCAAACCCTGCCACCTGCCATTCACCCCAGTTTGTAGGCTCCATGACAGCATAGCCAGAGAGACTAGATGTGCCTGGTGGACCTCCCTGGGGAGCAGCAGGGTCTGCTGAAATCTGCTATCTACAGTGCTTTCCCTTCACCTTATGTTTTACCTGGTGTCCAGCAACAGAGGAATGGCCAGAGACAATGTGGGAAAGGGGTGAAGAGGTGGCCCAGCAGCCAGAAGCACTTACTGCTCTTACAAAGGACCAGAATTTAGTCCCTAGCAATCATGGTTTGAGTTGCTCAGAACTAAGTGATTATAATGCCCACATAGACAGACAGACAGACAGACAGACAGACACACATTTAAATACAAAGCATGTGTATGGTAAATATACACAACAGATTTTTTTTTTCCATAAGAAAGGGAAATGGGAAAAAGGAGGGGAAATTGGGAAAGGGGATGACATCTGTATTGTAAATAAATAAAATATTCAATTAAAAAAAAAGAAAGGGAAATCATGATATTTGCAGTAAACAGAGCTCATCATAGGGGGGCAATTAAACCAGTCTCAGAAAGACAAAGGTCATATGTAGTTCCTAGAGTTTATGCAGATATGTAAAATCGTGTACATATATATATGGCATTCAAGTAGAAATGGAACTGTCCAGGGGAACAGAGTGGACTAAAGGGAGGGACAGAAAATGGCAGGTAGGGTATGGGAAGATATACTCAAATCCTAGCAAATACGTCTGTAAATGTGTTCTTAGGCCACATGGTGCCATTTGTAATGAATATATGCAATGAAAAAAATTAAGACAAATTTTGCCTAGGAAAAATGCACATTTGAAGGCCGTCAACTAACTTTGTTAAGTGATGGAGGAAGGGCCCACCTAGTGCAGAAGAGGAGGAATTGTATTTGAGAACTGTGGTAATTAAAACCATGATAATGACGTAAAAAGAGAGAGACAGATGAGATAGATCAAGAACTCTCGAAGCAGACCCCAGAACATGACCTGTGAGAATGGACCATTGCATATTTTTAAGGGTAATTAAGAAAAATGTAAATCAATTAAAAATATTAAAGGCCTTGCCCTTATAAAATAATTGCAAATAAATGAGAATATTAGGTTTTGTGTTTTTTTTTTTTTTTAAGTAACAGTTGTGAAGCTGTGACGGGTGAGTCTGTGAATACATCTCAGGGGGAATGAGGCCTCCAGATAGGGCTTCCTAGACAGAGATCCAAGGGTTGGGTAAGATGGAACTGACTGCCCTCTTTCCAGCCAAAACAAGTGAACAGAGCCAGTGTGCAGATCATACCCCGAGGGGCAGACAACAAAGAGCCAAGTCCCCCCCTTTATTAGAAGCATTTGTCATTTTAGTCTGAGAAAATCCCAACACTTAGACACTGACGGAACTGAGCCATATATATGATCACGTGATTCACCTACCAAAATGCAAACAAATACATTGGGCTACCACAGCCTGCTGCTTAATACAACAAAGGCTCCAGTAAGTGCTAAACACACCTATCTAGGAGAGAAGGATAAAGGAGGTGACGTGGAAAGTTAAAAAAGAAGAGACCCATTGCAAACTTCTTGGTGCATCTTGGTTCCTGTCCAAAGCCATAGAGATGGTGCTGCAGGGGACACTGGATGACAGCGGAGTAGAGGGTGCTCCTGTGCTTTTCAGAGAGATAGACATGAAGATTAGATGGATGACAGACAGATGACAGGTAGATAGATAGATCATAGATAGACAGATGATAGGTAGATAGATAGATCATAGATAGATAGATGACAGGTAGATAGATAGATCATAGATAGATAGATGACAGGTAGATAGATAGATCATAGATAGATAGATGATAGGTAGATAGATAGATCATAGATAGACAGATGATAGGTAGATAGATAGATCATAGATAGATAGATAATAGGTAGATAGATAGATCATAGATAGACAGATGATAGGTAGATAGATAGATCATAGATAGACAGATGATAGATAAATGATAGATGACAGATAATAGATGATAGATAGATAGGTAGATAGATAGATAGATAGATGATAGGTAGGTAGGTAGACACACAGACAGACAGACAGATAGACAATAGGAAGAGCATAAAACAAAGAAAATGTTGAATAGCATGCATAGCACATGTTAAAATATTTTAAATGGTTACTTCTCTCCAGCGTGGTGGCACACACCTTTAATCCCAACACTGAAAATGCAGAGGCAGGCAGAGCCTTAAGTTTGAAACCAACCAGTGTATAGGGTTCTAGGACAGCCAAGACTACACAGAGAAACCTTATCTCAAAAAACATAAATAATAAATAAATAAATAAATAAATAGTTACTCTTGAATGGAGAGTTGAGGGTATCTCTCTGTTTTTATTATCTAATATTTACAATAAAATAACTTCTCTTTAAAAAGTATTCTGGGTATGAGACAAGAACACAATCCCTACTTCAAAGGGACAAAAATTAAAGCAAATACACCATGCCCCAGGTGAAGAGTGTGCCAGGACCCTTGTACTTCTGGCACTCCTGGAGACTCTGGTACCCCTGGAATGCCTATTACCCACGGTGTGTCTTTGCCCAGCACCCCTGCATGTCGTATATCTTGTACCCTTTTGTAGCTTTGGCATGCCTAGCACACTTATATTTGTACCTGGCCCAGTTAGCTTTAACTCTCAATTTGACACAGCCTGCAATAGCCTGGGAACACAGCGTCAGATGTAAACACATTTGTTTGGAATTGTTTTGATTGTTCATCGATGTGGAAGGACCCAGTCCATGGTGGGTGGCACCATTCCCTAAGGCAGAGGTCAAGAGCTAAATGAGACAGAAAACAGACAGAATCGAGTTATCTAGCAAGCAGGCTTTGTGGAAACACTCATTTCTCTCCATGCTTCACTGTGGGTATGACGTGTCTGCTTCCTTGAGTTCCTGTCCTGACTTCCCTTAGTGATGGGCTGAGATGCCAACGAAACTCTTTCATCTCCTAAGTTGCTTTTGGGAAGAGGATTTTATCATAACAACAGCAGGAGACTAGAACTGTACACCAGGCACAACTGGCCAACCTGAAACATGGGAGTTGTCCCAGGCAATCGCCTGCTCAGAAGGTGAGAAGGCATCTTGTCTACCCCAGGACCAGCATGGACTCAGAAGACAGGGCACCATAGTCATCTGCACCATTAGTTTCTAAACCTTAATTTTAAGATGCCACACATACCCCAGCCACCTTTCCTCAACAAGGGCACAACATGGGCAACCATGACCTGGATGTGGTTCCAGGCACCTTTCCTTTTTCCTACACAGAGGTTGTTTATGAAAATGGCTCCTAGCCAGTGGCCACTGCTCCCCACTCAGAGACTGACACAGAGGGAAATTCTAGACCATGCTCTATGAAGATGAATCTTCGTAACTGCCCTAACCCGGCCCAAGCACTGACCCTCAGGAGCCTCCAGGGAGACCAGTCATCTGTCAGTGCATAGAAGTTAGCCAAGGAGATAAAGACTGGGAAGGCAGAGCAGACAGGAGGTCGGCCAAGCACTTTGTCAGCCTCTGGGAAGGCCCCACCCAGGCCCACTCCCACACAAGCCTTGGGGAGAACTGGCTTCCACATTGCCCTTTCCCCCCACCCCCGTCTTAGTTTTCTTTGGCTGTTGCTATGACAAAACACTCTGTCAGAAACAACTTAAGGGGAAGGGTTTGTTCTGGCTCACAGTTCCAAGAGAACAATCCATCCTAGTGGGGACATTTAAGATACACACACACGCTGCCGCTTAGCTCTCTTTCTCCATTTACACAGTCCAGGACGCCCCTGCCTAGGGAATGATGCCACCCACAGTGGGTGGATGTCCCTGACTCAATCAGTGATGGAGATAATCCCATGAGCCATGCCCAGGGGCCCATCTCCAGGTGATTCTAGATGCTATCGGGTTGGTTGTTAACCTAATCATCACACCTTGCTTCCTGCAGTGTATGTGTCTCGGGAGCATCGTGCACAGAGAGAGAATCTGATCGATCATAACTCCTGCTACCCATGCTCCTCAGAGCAGGTAGCAACTGCCCTGTGTCCTCTGGAGATGACACAGCAGTATGCTGGAGAACAAGGCCACGCCATTCCTCTGCTTCTCTCTTCTGTCTCCTCTTGGTTCACCCAAACGTTCTCAGTTCATCCTAATTTTCCTCCCTCACTATTTCTCTAAGCTGCTGATCTTCCCACCTTTCTCTTTGAATGTGTGCACACACGAGCCTCTTGAGTGTGAACAAGGACCACTCGTGTCTGAGAGGGAGCCCTGATTAGGAAATACTTTCCCAGTCACCACGGGAAAGCGAACTTTAGCTAACACCGTCTTTCCCACAAAGCCCTTGACCAGGCAGCTCTTTTTTTGTTTTAATTGCTAGCCAAAAGCTCTCAACGACAAATATAGTTCTCCAGAGAGGGATTAAAAAAAAAAAAAAAAATGAGGTTTCATCTTCTACACCACCATACTGGGAACCAAGATGACACATTATCCAAGATTCAGAGAGACTGGGGGTGGGGGATAGCTCTGGGCCAGATCATTGAGAAATGAAAAGATTTAGATACCCCCTTCTCTGGGGTGACAGGCCAGGATTGTTAAGGAGGGGTTCTGAGGAAGATGCTGGGGGGGTGGTTTCAGGATGACTTAGAAAAGCTCTCACCCATTAGAAAAAAATGTCAGACTATGGCAAAGAGCAAAGGCTTATTAACAGATATCCCCAAGCACAGATAAACCTGGTTGGAAGGCAGAGATGAAATATTTACTGACAATTAAGGCAGAGCCAGGGTCATGAGACAGTTGGGGAAGAATGTGACTTTCGAGGAGGTGAGAGCAGACAATGCAAGTCTAGAAGCAACCATGCTTTAACACTCAGAAGGCCACCTCAGGGACCACAACAGGGCCTCTCCCATAGCCTGTCCCCTCTGCAGCCTGCCTGGGCCACTAATGTCCTGAAAAGAAGGGAAGAGTGCATTTCCCAACTCCAGCCCTGACCAGGCCTCTAATTTTACTTCCATGAGTGTGCCCTGATGGATTTTTGAGAAGGGGGAGGTGGGTCATAAATAAAACAGGGCCCACAGCCAAGCTCTAATCAGTTGCAGCTGCTGCCTGAGGAGGCCTGACAGGCAGCTTGCATCACGATAGAGCTTGCCTTGGGACCTGGCGTTCTGTTGCCAGCATGGGGGCGGGAAGGCAGTGGATGCTTGGGGAAGGGCCTGAGACGTGAGTCTGCAGAATTCATTGCTCCTAATTAAAACCACATTTACAGAGAACAAACTGTGGGGGCGGGGAGTATGCAGTGGGATTTCCTTGTAGCTTGCAAGATGAATCAACTTTGAAAGGGGCAGGGGCTGCCTGTCTGCAAACTCCCCCACTGCAGACAGTACACTGCAGTTTCCATCCAGATATAAAAAGCTGACCCATCATGTATGGGGAATGTGTTCATAGGGACCCCAGAAAGTGTCACCAGAATGGGGGACTGTTTAAATAAGACAGCTGAGTCATTTGGGGACCTAGAAGCTCTGCCTTCAGAGTTAGTGAAGAGACAATGCCCTGGGAGGCACGGGGGGGGGGGGGGGGGGGGGGGGGCCGGCGGCGAGTCTCCAGGTGGGAAAAAACCTACAAAGCCATTGTCTAGTGTTTTAATGGAGTTTGTTATCTTTTTAACTAAAGAAAATTACAGATCCTACTGATGTGTATGTCTTTTAGTCAAAAATAATTCCAGAGATGAAAAGATGTTTTAAAACAAATGAAGCTACAGTATGGTGTCTTGCAGAATTGGTTTAAACTGGTCCTGTCATCTGGAGAGAACAGGTTGGCACATAAGCCAGCCTTGTAGAAAGGCTGGAAGACCAGAAGTGAGGTGGGATGTTATTTCTCAGTCATTCAGTGTGTGTGTGGTGGTGGTGGTGGGGAGTGCTGTTGCCCCCTGTGACCTCAAGGTGTGGCTGCTTCAGAAGAGGCATAGAGAGCTGGCCCTTGACGGCAGAAGTCTGAGCCAGACACTGCTGTGACAGTGTGAGGGAACCAGAGACACCCTGTGCAGGCTGAGTGTGTTCCTTGTACCTGGCACAGCTCAGGATTAGATGGCCCACCCTGAACTTCAGCATCAAAGGCCAGCTCAGCTCCACTGGACAAGAAGCTCCAGCTGGAGGGTCTCTGAAGCCAGCTGTCCCTGCTTTAGCTTCTGAGCTCAGCGGGTGGGAGAAGGTTCCCAGGACAGCCTGCCCCACCCAAGACTGACCAGCCAGCCACCCACACAAGTCCTGGGGGAGAGGGCACCACATCTCACCTCTGACTCAAATGGACTAAGGACAAACAAAACACAAACTGAGCCTTCAGAGTGAGACATGGGGACTTAAATAACTTTAATACTCCCACCAAGGGTTCAGAAGGTTCCTAAGAGCAGACTGAGGCTCTGGCCTGATGGCTCTACGTCAGGGGACAATCCAAAAATAAAAACACCATCTCCAGTGGGATGTAGACAGATCTCAAGCTAGATGAACAGGAGAGAGTCTTGGGAGCCATAGGATTATTCAGAATAACTCAGCATTGCTGCGGCCGCTCTATTTTGCAGTGATTTATTAGGCTGACATGTGATTTTTTTTTTTCCTTGCCATTTTCCTATTTCTTCATTCAGGAGACAACCCAAGCATGCTTTTGTGAGCATTCCAAAAGAGCAGATGCAAGTCTTTGATATTGCATCAAGTCACTGCTCTGAAATATTTCAATAGACAACTGACAAGGTAATAGACAGACCACACTCTGTGTGTGTGTGTGTGTGTGTATGTACATGTGTATTTGTATGTATGTGTGTACATGTGCACATAGGTTTGCACATGTGTGTATGTGTGTCTACATATATGTAGAGGTTAGAGACAACCTCAGGTGTCACTTTTCAGATACCCTTTGGTGGAGTGGAAAGCCTGGTCTCTCCATGGCCTGGAATTCACCAAGTAGACAGAGGCTGGCTGGCCAGCAAACCCCAGATGGATGCCAATCATGTCCCTAGCCCTGGGATTACAAGTGCATGCTACCATGTCCAACTTTTTATTTAATTGATCTAAGTGAGTTGTGGGTCCTGAGTCCTTTTACTGACCGGGCATTATTCGTTCTTTGGGTTGTTTTTTTCTGAGAGGTTGCAGAGAGGATACTATGACCCCTTGTCCCATAGAACTGGATGATGGCCTTTCTACTGAGCTTCCAGGGGAGGCCAGGAGTGGAAAAGCCCCATTTCATGCCTGTGTTTTCACCAGCATGCTCTAGTTAATTAAAAGACCACAGGACTGATCTTCGTGAACCATAAAATCCGTTATTCCTTTATTCTTCCAGTTCATAGAAGCAAGCAAAGAAGTCAGGGCAACTTATCTTGACTTAATTTGCCGCCCTTTGATCTGCCCCTGAACCACGTGCTCACTCCGAGTACTGTGGCAGTCTGCTGTGCTTGAACTTGGTGTCCTTTGGAGCTTGGATAGTAAAAAAAAATACCAACTTGCGCTGGCTCCATTAGCAAAGACGAACAGCTGTGATGGATGAGGGGAACTTCTTCTGGGTCCTGTTCTTGGCAGTTCATACAAGTTCATGACTGTTGTTGACTTTAGTTATCTACACTGATGAGGACGACAAGCCAGGCTGGCTCCCACTTCAGCTTCAGCCATTTAAAGCTTGTCTTTCTGAGCTGGAAAAAGTAAAGCAAAGGTCCCCATACCAGGAGCACAAGTAGCAGGACTAGGACCCTGCAGCTGACCACTCGTCATCCCTGCTCTGATGTCTGTCTGTCTGTCTTCCATTCCTGAAATGATCTGTCCATGACACAATGGAGCCAGAATCTGTCCCTTTATAAGTGGCCTGTCAGTGACCAGCATCTCCATAACGGCTCTCTGGGACAGGCATGCTGATGTGAGACTTGCGTCCATTTTTTCCTATTTTTCCAAGAATCATAAATAACTCCTGTTCAAACCCACAGCTGGTGTTTATCGATGGGGCTGTGCAGGCAAGGACGGGACAGCAAAAACAACAGCTTCCCACTCTGGGGAAATAAGAGGCTTAAAGCAACGGACTGGCATCCGTGAGGCGAAAGATGAAGACTGTTGAATCCACTTAGGATCTATTCCTGAAACTTGAAGGCCTGGTGAGGACTGAAGTCACCAAGCCCTGTGCTCCAGAATTCAGTGCATGAACAGAAACTCAGATGCTAAGGTGACAGATCAAAAGGAGATTGCTAGAGAAAAGTTTTATTGCTCAGATTCCAAGAGGAGGGAACATTCAGAGCAGCAAAGCAGGGGGTCTGAGGAAAACCTACACAGAAATCTTTACTGAGGTTTCTGCTGTAGGGAATGGTTAAGGCAGAGCAAGCATTCTCAGGATTGCCTGGCAGGCGTCGTAACTTCAACAAACTGGGGTACAGGGACAGGCTCTGTGTGGTGTGAGTGAGAAATGTCCCCAGCATTTGAACACTTGGTCCCCAGATGGTGGTTGTGTTTGAAGAGATTTAGGAGGTGTGGTCTTCCTGGAAGAAGTGTGTCACTAGGAGTGGGCTTTGATAGTTGAAAACTTGGTGCTACTTCCTGTGTGACGTTTCAGATTCCTGCTTCTACTGCTGGAGGCCACTGCTTTTCCACCATGCTGGGCTCCTGTCTCTCTGCAACCATAAGCCAAAATAAACTATTCCTTCTGTAAGTTGCTCTGGTCATTGTATTTATCATAATGACAGAAAAATAATGAACACAAGCTCCCACCACCTCCCACCTCCCCCCCACCCCACCCCACCCCGCCCCCGCCGCTGTCCAAAGCCTGATGTCAGGGTATGAAGGCAGGTAAGATAGTCCAGGCTGTGAGTCTAGTAAGTGAGGCAGGTGTGGATTCAGAATTAATTAGTTTGTATTTGAAAAGTATGATCTTTTGATTTGCATAATGCCTGTAGGCATTGGCCTGCCCTGGGAGGAGCCATCTCTTCAGAATCAATGAATCTGAATATTAAAGACAGCCAAAGCATAGTTAATGCAACCTGCCCAAGTCAGATGGCAAAGTCACCATGTGGGACTGTGGGCACTGTGGTGCCTGCAGGCCTGGTCAGGACAGGAGACCCAGCTGTCTCTCCTGTCTAGCTCCCCTTCCCAGGGGCCTGGAGTTAATTTGCCAGGAACTTTTTTTTTTTTTTTTTTTTATGAGCAATGGTTTTGTCACTAGAGTCTCATCAGCAGGCAAAGAGGCATCCAGATGCAAGGTGAGAAACTCCTGTGTTTATCCTTTGGTGACTTGTCTCTAGCTGCTACATGCTCAGAGCATTTAGTTCCTTCTCGGAAAGAACAGCTGACCGTCTGGGAAGACAGCATGGGTTCAGGGGGGAGCTTGCAAGAGACCTTATCAACCCCTTTCTCGAGGCACAGAAGAAATTCTCTCCCATGGACTTCCCATTCAGTTCATTCTCGTCCTCAAATCTTGGCTGTGGCCTGGCAGACCATATGCTCTCTCTGAGGTTTCGGAACATCAACATCAAACTGCTGCAGTTTCCTTTGTCACACAGCCTGGGAGTGGCTAGGTGGTGGGAAGGGGACCTCCTCTTGCCACAGGGTCATTGCAGTCTGGGCATTGCCTCATGCACTCGTCTCCCAGTCTGCCTCCCTCAATTCCTGAACATGGTGCCCGACTCTTGGCTTTTTGCCTCCCTGGTTCCCAGAAGCTTTCAGAGTGTTCTCTGAGGGGGTATTCAGTCTGTCCAGGAGGAAGGCTTTCCCAAAACAAGATGAAGCAAGGAGAAGCGGTGCCTTTCTCACTCAATGATTACTTGAGAAGAAAAACTAGGGTCTAGGGCATGACTAAGTTGATAAAAGTCTTACTACATGTATTAGTCAGGGTTCTCTGAAATAACAAATGAATCTCTCTCTGTGTGTCTCTCTCTGTCTATGTGTGTGTGTATGTGTTTCTCTCTCTCTCTCTCTCTCTCTCTCTCTCTCTCTCTCTCTTTCTCTCTCTCTCTCTCTTTCTCTCTCAGAATTGAGAAGAATGACTCACAGGCTGTGGCCCAGCTAATCCACCCATGGCAGACTATGAATGGAAGGTCTAAGAATTCAGTAGTTCTTCAGTCCACCAGACTGGATGTCTCAGCTGGTTTCCAACACACACACCAGAATCCCAAAGAAGTAGGTTCTGATGCCAGTGAGGGAATAGACTTGCTATGGAGGTGAGAACAACAGGCAAAGAACAAAAGCTTCCTTCTTCCATGCCCTTATAAAATCCTAGAGGTGAGTTTACCCAGCCCCAAAGACTCAGATTAAAGGTGTATCTTCCTACTTCAAAGATCTGGATTAGAAGTAGATCTTCCCACTTTGAATGAAGCAAAAATATCTCACAAGCATGCCCCTCCATTTTGGAGTTTTGGTTAATTCCAGTTGACAACCAAGAATAACCATCACACAACGCAAGCACAAAGGCCTGAGTTCAATCCCCAGAAACCATGGGGGAAGG
Source organism: Arvicanthis niloticus (assembly GCF_011762505.2). NCBI lineage: Eukaryota > Metazoa > Chordata > Mammalia > Rodentia > Muridae > Arvicanthis > Arvicanthis niloticus. Next base: position 12,606,763 of record NC_047665.1, read on the forward strand.
CCTGTCATTGTGGCACTTGTTTGTAATAGCAGCCCTGGAGAGACAGAGACAGGTAGATAGATCCCTGGGGTTCACTGGCCAGTCAGCCTAGCCTACTTGTTGAGCTGCAGGTCAGAGAGAGACTCTGTTTCAAGGGAAAGGTAGATAGATGATACCTGAGGAACACAGAACCTAAAGTCATCCCCTAGCCTCTATACACATGCCTACAGATACAGTATACATGTACTGTACACACATGCACATGTGGACATGCAAATGCATGTGGGGACTCTCTCTGTCTCCTTCTCTTACACACACACACACACACACACACACATGCACGCACACACACATGCACGCACACACGCACACACATGTATACACAAGAAATAGAACTCTAAGCATCAGCTAGTGCGTCTAATTACCATCTAATTACCACTAAAATATCCAAGCAGTGAGCTACAAAAAAGTGCCACTAGCAAGATACAAAGAGAAAGGTTTGCAGAATACAATATGATTCTGTTATGTAGAGACCATGACCCCACACTTGACCCTGCAGAAAGCAGAAACACATGAGGGTTCATGTTCTTAAAACCTTCCCCAGGAATGAACTGACTTCATGATCATCAACTCTGCCCCACTGGTGACTCTTGTCTGCAGTGTCCCTCAACTGTGTCCCAAAACGAAAGTTTGTATAAGCCAGAAATGAGTCGGCAGGTAAAGCATTTGTGAGGTTATGAGTTCAAATCCCTCATACTCAAGTAGAGTCAGGCACAGCAGGTCACATCTGAAATCCCAGTATCCTGCTTTGAGATGGGAGGCAAAGACAGGAGAATCCTTAAAGCCCACTGGTCAGCTAGCCTGGTCAGTATACAGCAGCAAACAAGAGACTCTGTCTTGAGCAATGTGGAGGCAGAGGACTGACACCCGAGGTCCCTTTGTCTCTACATGTATAAAATGTCCAAAAGAAGAGGCCACTTTAAGGATCCCTTGGCAGCTTCTCACTTCACCAGTGCCTTTTGGAATGTGTCCAGTCCTGCCCAGACCTCCTGAAAGGAGCTGATCCAGGCCCCAAGCCCACTAATCGCTACATTTGTGTGCTTCTGCAGAATACATTGTCTGACCCTTCTTGTCAGTTAGGAAGCATCTCCAATCCAAGGGGAGCAGAGAACCATACAGGCCAGAAACTCGCACACCTACCACTGAGACTCAATGCATATGTGTGCTTTGGCATCTTCACGCCAGGTTCTGGGGGGGGGGGGAACCTGAAAGGAAAATAATGTTAGACAGAAATTGTAAAGCTCCCTTCTTATTGTGGGTAGTTAAAACAGGTTAGGTGGTCTGGAAAAGATGGCTCAGAGGGTAGGAATACTTACTGCTCTTCAACAAGACTAGAGCTGGATTCCCAGCACCAATACTGATTTTTCTAACTCCGTCTCCTGGGGATCTGATACCATCTTCTGGTGTCCGTGGCCACCGGCATGCATGTATATGTATTCTCACACAACCACACACAGAGATACCTTCTGTTTTAATACAACCAATTGCTTTGGGCAATTTTCAAATTGTATGCTGTGGGTTTTATTTATTTATTTATTTATTTATTTATTTATTTATTTATTTTTTGCCTTGATTTTCTCATATATCTTTTCCTTAAATTGTTCATGCCTTGCTATTGACCTTTGTTGACAAATGTAGACCTCCTTCATCATTTTAACTGCTTTGAAAATGGTGCCGTGTAGGACAGCGCTTCGAGCAGCCAGAGGCTGCCTGTCGAATGCTGGTCTCTTGTGCTTACATGACTTAGTGACACCCATAGCTGACTGAGTCTGTGCAGGAATATTCTGTGATAAAATGGGGAGAGGTTTCAGTCAACAGCATGTTTACCATGCAAGCATGAGGCTCTGGGTTCAATCCCTAGAATCTGCATGACACGCCAGATGTAGTGGTTGAAGCTAGTAACCCCATTTCTGGGGAGAACTGAGATAGGAAGATCCTTGGGGTTACTGGCCAAGTAACCTAGCCAAATCAGCAGGCTTTGGGTTCATGAAAGACTCTCTCATAAAACAAGATATATCCACGTGACAAATAACATCCAAGGTGGACTTCTGGGTTCTACACTCATATGCACATATGTGCACATGTGTCTGCACACAAAGAACACTCTGTGGAGTTTTTACAATGACTGAATCACCCAGTGATGTATTTCTCAGAACACCTCCCCATCATTACACAGCCCACAACCGTATTTATCCATTCCTGTCCTGGGAGACTGTTTGGTGGCCGCAGACTTTTCAGTGTTGCAATGATACTGAATGGTCCTCATTGTCTAGTGGTCACAAGAAAGTGGGGTTCCTGGTTATGAGCTCCTGAGTCTTCCTCTGTAAGACCCCCATCCAGCTGCTCCCTAGATAGTCACAGAACTACAGGAGGACCATCTCTCTGCAGCTTGGGGCAGCTCTACTCACCCTACAAGTTTGTCTTCAATGGAGTTGTAGCTACCCGGCTCACTTACCTCTGGGCCAAGGTTCAGACAGGGACTAGAGGGTTTTCAGCCTCGAGGTATGGCAGAGTGGTCATTCCCACCCCCCACCCCCACCACACACACACTCAGGGGACCTCTCCATGCTCAGAGGACATCACTGAGACACAGTGTCTCCCCTGCTATGGCCACCATACCACATCTGTAAGGAGTCTTTCTCTGCTAGAAATACTTCGATTGATTTCTGGTTCCTACTCTGACCTCTACTCACTCCCACCAGCACTGCTGAAAGGTTGCTAATTTTCTTTGGTATTAACAGACAGCTTTTGCCAATCTGATAGAGAGGCAGGAGGTACCTAAGGGCTGGTGCGACCTGCTCCATGTCAAGCGTCTTACCATTCTTATGGGTCGTTTTATTTTTTCCCTCTTGACCATGTCTTTCGCATGCCTTGCTTGTTATTGCACAGGCTGACTAACCCTACAGTAATAAATGACCCCAAATCATCGTGGCATGACATTTTTGTTTCTTGCTTATCTGTGAGAATCAGCTCTCTCTGGGGCCTCTCTCTGAGCTGGGCCTCTGCTCTCAGGGGACTCATATATCTTGGGGGTGGGAGGTGTCTTCAGCCTCAGGGACAAAGGAGAGAAAGAAAATGTGGAAATGTTGTAACGCATTTCAGGAGCCAGGCCTGGAAACAGAAGGAGCTGTCCACATTCCAATGGCCAGAGGGCAGTTATATGATCAACGCACCTTCAAGAGTCTGAGGATAGAGTAATTCACCTGGCCAGTGATCTCTGTCAGTCCTGCCCTATATCGCAAGATGTCCCCCAGCCCCACCCCCTTCCCATGCAGGGACCATTCTCATATCCCTAAAGACATGGCATGAAATGCCAACAAGCCTCTCTCTATTCGGGTCAAAGTTCAGATCACCCAGGGAATGTATCAGGACTCTATACATGCTAAAAGGTGCAGTTGTGTGTCCCTCCTCCCCATGGATCCCGCAGACAATGGTGGACTGGCTGTACACCTGCAGAGCAAAGCATGCTGGGAAAGGGGAGGAGCGAAGACACAACCAGTGGTTCAAAGGTGCTAAGGGTTCCCACTGGATACAACCAGTTCCTTTGGTTTCCAAGACCCATGACCTCAGTATCTGAGTATCCGTTACCTTCCTTATTGCTGTGACAAAATCCTTGTCAGAAGAAACTCTTAATAGGAGGATGGTCTTTTTTGGTTTATTGTTTGAGAGGGAGCCATCCATCCCAGCTGGAAAGGCTGGGTAGGATTCACGATGAGCCGGAAGCGGAGAGCAGAGAGGGTGTGTGTCCACTCTCAGCTGTTTTTCCTCCCCAATCCCCCATTCAGACTTTCTTAAGAGGTGAAAGGAAGAAAACAACAGGGACAATGGACTCTGTGGTGTGCACAGGCTCCTACTTAACACACCGAACAAATCCATTTGATGCAAGAAAATTGTTTTAAAAGGGAAATGTGGAAGTCTTCATCAGACAGACGACTTTCAGTTTCTGGCTGAGCTAATAATAGAAGAAGGAATATCTTGGAAGCATGGCCCCTGACCCGACCGCGCCTTTCTGTCTGTGTGTCTGTACGCCTATCATTTCTTTCTTCTCTTGCCTCCTCTTGTCAGGGTTCCAGGACCAAGCCTGCAGGCCCTGACACCTGGCTAGTCTCATTCTTGTAACAGCTTTTCAAGTAGCAGGCACAGTTTCCTCAGGCACAGTATGCCTTCCGATTACCCTAGATGATGGGTCTTCTGCATAGTTACCAGTTCAGGGCATGGACTTCCACCTTGCCAGTCTTAAGATTCCAGTTCTCTTTATCAAACCAGGAGGGCCTCCCATCTTCTTGCTCTGCTCCACCACACCACTAGATGCTATTACCCCAGAATTCTCTCAATTGCTTTTTAAGGACCTATTTTAAATAAATAAAATTTACAGGAAAACTGCCAGACTGATGTAAAACAATCCCTATGCCTCCTGCTCAGATTTTACCCTTCTCCTGCACGCTGGCTGCCCAGGATGCTAAGCTTCTTGTCCTTTTGGAGCCACTGTGAGCAAGCAGCAAGCACCCCCAAATTTGCCTTTCTTCCTTCCTTCCTTCCTTCCTTCCCTCCCTCCCTCCCTCCCTCCCTCCCTCCCTCCCTCCTTTCTTTCTTTCTTTCTTTCTTTCTTTCTTTCTCTCTTTCTTGTTTGTTTTTGTTTGTGTGTTTGTTTTGTTTCTCTAGAAACAGTTTCTCTGTGTAGCTCTGGCTGTCCTGGAACTCACTCTGTAGACCAGTTGGCTTCGAATTCAAGAGATCAGCCTGGCTCTGCCTCCCAAGTGCTAGGATTTAATGTGTGTGCCACCATGCCCGGCTAAACACAGCTAGGCACTGCCTAACTCTTTAAATCAAGAATCAACACCAGGACTGTCGAGATGACTCATGGGTAAAACTGCTTGTCACCAAGCTGAGGGCCTAAGTTTAAGCCCTAGGCCCTGGATTGGTGAAAGGACAAACTCTAGTGAGTTGTCTTCCAATGTCTATAGGTTCACAGGTGTGTGTGTGTGTGTGTGTGTGTGTGTGTGTGTGTGTGTAACACAAAAATAAATAAATAAGTATTTCAGAATATAGACAGCAGAGGCCTCATCGAAGGCAACACATCACCTTTCTTCATTTAATTTGTGTGTGTTGGTGTATGTATACACTCTTAGGCGTGTGCACATAAATGTGCACTTGTGTGAGGAGTCTACATTGTGTCTCTTTCTCAATTGCTCACCGCCTTATTTTGGTTTATTTATTCTGAGATAGAGCCTCTCACTGAACCTGGAGCTAGACTGGTGGTCAACAAGCCCTGTGATCCTCCTGCCTCCACCCCCCACAGCCCCGGGGTCATAGGTGAGCACTGCCTGCCAAGCCCAGCTGTGCCCAGCTGTTTTCCCAGACTGCTGGATTCAAATGCTCCCTGTGAGTTCACAGCAAGGATTTTACTAACAGTAGGTCTCCTCAGCCCTTAGCATCTTCTCAGCATAACTATATCATTGAAAAGGGGGGGGGCAGGGGTGGAGGGGTGAGAGAGAAATGGGATGGGAGGGAAGATAGGGGGAGGAGAAAAGGGGAGGGATGAAGAGGGAGGGAGGGAGTAGAAAAAAGAGGAGAGAAAAGAGGAAGGGGGATTAGAAAAGGTAAAAGAAAAACCCTCAGCAGATTTATTCTTGTTTGTTTTTTTTTTTTTTTTTTCAAAAAGTACTCTCACATCATGGCTGATCAAATACTCTAGCATTATCGTTCGTTTGTTCGTTTGTTTGTTTGTTTTTTAAGGCAGGCTTTCTCTGTGTAGCTCTAGCTGTCTTAGAACTTGCTCTTAGACCAGGCTGGCCTTGAACTTAGAGGCCCAACTTCCTCTGCCTCCCAAAACCTGGGATTAAATGCATGTGCCACATACCCAGCACATTTCCCCCCAATACTATCTATGATGCTTAGCGGGTGCTAGAGACATCTGTTTCTTTATTCGGCTTTTTCGTGTTTTTAAGATGGGGTCTTGTGGTTTGTCCCAGGTTTCCCTGAACTAGTAATCCTCCTGCTTCAGCTTCCCCATGACTGAGATTACAGGCATGTCCCGACTTTAACATCCTTTTATGAAAATTAAATTGGTTACATTATTTTTAAATTTCACGTGTGGATGCCTGCGTCAGGCTGCATGTGTGGTCAGCAGAGGACAACCTGCAAGAGACATCCTCTCTTTCCATCATGTGAACACCTGACCCAAGTGTCCGGGCTGATTGCCGCACACCTTTACCCGCTGAGCTGTCCACTGGTCATGAATAAACAGATTTTAGTAGAAACGGGACTTGGAGCCAATAAGCTGTCGAAGTTCTGTAATTTACACGTTCAAGACCTTGGTCACCAAAAGTTTCTTCTTATGAATAATAAGCTAAGAGAAGCAGAAATCTGAAACATGACATGCTCATTAGCGACACCCTTCCTCCCACTGTAGGCCAGCAGTTCCTTCATAAGCTTCCTGTCAAGTGCGACCTACGTGTCCCTGAAGCCCATGACAGACCACATGAGCAATCTGCATGGGTGAAATACAGGGAAGGTGTCCCTGCTGGGAACCATACATGGGAGAGCCAGGTCCTCCTAGTCCCTTGGTGTCCATCAAGAGTACAAGCAGAGTCTCTGAGAGTTTGTGAGGGACATAACACTAGACAGCAGACGGCCATGCTCCAGGTTTGTGTTTTCACTGAGCTACATTTTATTATTAATTTAGGGTGTCTGCCTTCTATTGATAAAAGTGCACACTAGACTGATCCCACTGGCTCCCGCACCATGCCTCCTGGGTATACTGCAGCTTTTAATGACATCATTCTCCTGAGCTCAATTTGATCTGGGCTGATTTTGTTCCTATGGCCCTAGGGGACACAGGCTAGACACATAGCTTAGGTGTGTGTTAGGCCGTACCATCTTGGGTTTTGAAAGTACTCCATGATGTTGGCACAGTGACAGGGCTTCCGACTGACACATCACTCGGACTATGCCCCTGATGCATGACTATAGTTATTAGGAAAGCCACAGTAAGTCCTGACATGCTCGGACTAGCTGGGGACATGCACATTCCTTCTTGGTTTTGAAAATGAATGTTTAACAAACAGTGTCTCCACTAGTTACTACCACCATCACCTCCCCAGTGGTTCTGAGGTTCACCCTGTATATTAGTTACTCATCTGTTGCTATAATAAAATACTAGGACCAAGGCAACTTATGGAAAAAAGAGTTTGTTTAGGCCTATAGTCCTAGGAGCCTATGTCCAGAAAACAGCAGCAAGCGCAAGCAGCAGACATAGCCACAGGACCGGGAAACAGAGACTATATACATCAGTCGTGAGCAAAGAACCAGGAAAGCAGCCTGGTAGTGATAACTTTTAATCCCAACCCGTACACCCAGTGATATACTTTCTCCAATAAGGCCGCACCACCTAAACCTCCCCAAACAGCGCCACCTACTGGTGATCAAGTGTGCCAATTCCTGAGCCTCTGGGGGACATTGTTATATAACCAACCACTGCCTGCACCTAGGAGTCACACATTCCATCACTTTAAGGTAACTGCCATTGGGTCTGAGCTCTACCTGCGTTTGAAGAGGAAAACTAGGAACTATCTCAAAATGGAAGCTTCCAAAATAAACACTTCCTTCCTCATCGGCTATACTGAACCTGAGTGGCATCTTTCTACTGAAGATTTCCACGTTTCCTTTTGTTGGTGGTGGTTGGCTGGTTGGCTGGTTGGTTTGTAGGTTGGTTGGTTTTTTGAGACACGGTTTTTCTGCGTAACAGAGCCTTAGCTGTCCTAGACTCACTTCAGAGGCTGGTCTCAAACTCACAGACATCCACCTGCCTCTGCCTCCCAAGTGCTGGTATTAAAGGCATATGCCACCACACCCAGCCCGTGTTTTCTTTCTTTTTTAAAAAAAAATCATTTATTACATTTGATTCTGCGTGTGATGTGTGAGCACGGGCGCACACCACAGAGCTTGCTTGTGCTATGCATGTGCTATGCTTTCTTCTTCCACTCACCTCTTAAGAAAGACTCGGGGTGAAGAGAGAACCAGCATCTCTGTGGTTCCGTTACCCACTTGCTCCATCTCTAAGGGGCTTTACTTCGCCATTGCTTCCCATTCATAGCTCATCTTAACTGTAGCCTTTTGAGCTCCTCAAAGGTAGATGCAATGCGATGAACTCTCAGTGCCGTTACAATCCTAGCTATGCCACACTCAGACGTGGGGTACCAGGAGTTGCTGAATTCATCCTGTAATAACTGCAGTCTCTCAAATTTCAAGGAATCTCTCCAGTAACTATTTTCTTTCTTAAAAATATTGTTTACTCATTATTATGTGTACTGGCTGGTTTTTTGTGTGTGTCAACTTCACACAAGCTGGAGGTATCACAGAGAAAGGAGCCTCCCTTGAGGAAATGCCTCCATGAGATCCAGCAGGAAGGCATTTTCTCAATTAGTGATCAAGGGTGGGAGGTCCCATTGTGGGTGGTGCCATCCCTGGGCTGGTAGCCCTGGGTTCTATAGGAAAGCAAGCTGATCAAGCCAGGGGAAGCAAGCCAGTAAGTAACATCCTCCCATGGCCTCTGCATCAGCTACTGTTTTCTGCCCTGCTTGAGTTCCAGTCCTGACTTCCTTTGGTGATGAACAGCAGTGTGGAAGTGTAAGCTGAACAAACCCTCTCCGCCTCAACTTGCTTCTTGGTCATGATGTTTTGTGCAGGAATAGAAACCCTGCACTATGACATTATGTGAAGAAATGTTTTATCTGCATGTTTGTGTACAATATACATATTACACACAGGTACATTGCATCTGGTACCTACAGGGGCCAGAATAGGGTGTCAGAATCCCTGAGGCTGGAGCTACATATAACTGTGAACGATCACATGAGTGCTGGGAATTGAACTCAGATCTTCTGGAAGACCATCAGTGCTCTTAACCTCTGAGCCATCTCTCCAGCACCACCACCACCCACCCTCAGTAACTATTTTCACGAAATATATCAAGATCATGTTTTTCTCTTCAGTTTCAACTATGCTATTCCTAGAAGTGTGTAAACTATTTGTAGCTGCCATGCCAAAAAGTTCTATTCTGACACTGAACAGAATAGCTATGCCATATCTCACACGGCATTCTGAGCATAGCTGTCAGTCAACACTGGGCACCACAGGTTGGACTTAGCCAGCAAGACTCTCTCCCTTTATCCTCCGGGGGCAGGGGACAGAGGTATCTGGTGGTATGTGAATAGCTTTTTTCACATGACTGTAGCTCTCCGTTTGTCTTTCCATGGTGTTGACATGAAAACTATCTCTTTCTATACATCCATGAACCAGCTTTTAAGGACATGTGAGGTCATTGTCCCTGGAGTCTAAGAGACCCATGGGTGGGGCATACAAGCTGCCAAACTCCTTATCAAGTTATTCGTCAATCTCTGCTTTGCATTATGAGTCACTCTCAAGGCCACGAAGAAGGAGATGTTCTCAGAAGGCCATCATTTCCTCTTCCCATCTGGGACAGAGGCCAATCCCACAGTTCCTTTGAGGATCCATCTCTCCCTAATCCTGTGACCCAGGGCCACCTTCAGGGCTGTTGGAGAGAAGAGCTGTCCTGATCTGCATCCTGTTCCTCTGAGCACCTTCAACAGAGTCTCCCCCACCCTGGTGGAAAGCCTGCTGCAGTCTCAGCATCTCGTATTCCTTTCGACCTTAGATTTCACAATGTGCGCAGAAAAAACATACATAAGATCAGTGATTTGAATAATTGCACCCAAGTTCATTACTAGGATCTGAGCATGCAGACGATAGTCCTGCCATCCTGTCCTACAACCAGATGCTCAGATCCCCCAGTTACAAGTAGATTAAAACATTTCATCCTGTAGGAAGCTCCTTAAGCAGGATGGTGAACCACTCAAAATAGCTTCAGGTCACACTTGAATAGCCGTTTTTGAGTGAATAGCCAGAGTCACTAAAGTAAGCAATAGAAGCTGAGAGAGCCCACCCCAAACAGAAGAAAGCTAAGCTGCAAAGAAGACTCTGAGAACAGACTAGCTGCCCTGGAAAAGCAGAGTTGCCTGCAAGAAGTTTAGATCAGTGTTACTTGGAAAGGCCACTCTAACCTGCTGAGCTCCCTGCAGGCTGTGCCTTGTGCTTCACGTTCCCAGCTTTCCAGAGCTGTCACCCATGCTGGCGTTGACTTTGGGGATGGAGCTCTGAGTCGTCCCTTCTCCTGTAAGTAAGTCACCCCAAGAGAATTCACCAAGTTGGACTTTGGCAGTATGTGTACTTAAGTCTGCTGTGGCTTTCTTATCTGGGGTGAGTATACATGTATGTTGTGTTTCCCCAGGAAAAGTTTTGTCACACAGCACATGTATGTCCCCTTCAGTCCTGTTCTGAATTGGTTGGACTGTCAGTCACACCACCTGGGATGTCTCCTAGAATACAAGTTAAGTCTCTGCTGCCTCCTTGGTTCCTTTTGTGTGGAGTCACAGAAGCCATGCCCTGAACAGAGTGCGTGGTAACATGTCCAGGCTCCTGCCTGCATACCCCCATGATGGCAGCTCAGACAGGCCCCAGAAACACAGCCACAAGCACTCAAATCATCAGAAAGGTATCTGACTTCCCCAGTGACAGGCTCTTTTTAGTGACTTCCACGATATAGGGCTTATAATTAGGACGGCCTTAATTTAGTAGATGCTTTCCTCCTTACTGTGGCTAAATACCCAACAACTTATATTCAGGAATGAAGGACTTAGTTTTGCTCACAGTTTGAGGGTATAGACCATCACAACGTGGAAGGCACAGCAGTGAAGGCATGAGCAGCAGCTGGTCCCACTTAGCTACAGTCAGGGATCAGAGAGAGGAGTTCAGACAGATGATTCAGCAGGTAAGAGAGCATGCTGCAGTTGCAGCATGCAGTTGCATGCTGGGTTGGGTTCCCAGCACACAGCTGCCCCTAACTCAAGTTCTAGGAGATCCAACACCCTCTTCTGACTCCATCAGCACCTGTGTGAATGTGCACATGCCATACTGACTGACACGTACACAAATATGTGTGTGTGCATGTGTGTGTGTATATATATTTATATGTAATTTTTATTTTATATATTTTATTATATATAACATATAATAAATATATAATATTTTATAATTATATATATATATTTAAAACAGTAAAATTTAGCAAGCAGAGGGAGATGGGTGCTCGGTTAGCTTCCTCCATTTCCTCTTGAACCAGTCCTTAGCAAGGTACTGCCCATGCCGGGGGTGGGTTCTTCTGTAAACACCTTCACAGACCTGCCCATCTGTGCTGTCCTTTGGCAGAAAGGAACCTAGTGAATCTGGCTAGTCACCAGGCTAGTCACCTGTTTCCTAGATGACTTCAAATCCAGTCTAGTAGACTATCATGAGCAGCCATCACACTTCAGACGGCACCATCGTGAAAGACACATGCAGCCTAACTGTGTCGTGTTGATCTCTTTGTTCCCAAGAATGAGCTTTGTAAGGGGACAGCCTTCTTACAGCGTGCCCACATGGTATCACTTACTTCTGCCTGATGGGGATCAGTCTCTACAGCCAGAAGTCTAAGCAAACCAGTCACAGTCTCCCACAGGAATCAGCCTTCAACCTTGTCACCACCACACAGTCTTCCTAACACCCCACCCGCCAGCCCCATGTGACCCCGTGCCAATTTCCTCCCTCAGAATATCACCTACCTCTAAGAAGCTATTGCATAGCACACCAGCCCAGAGCCAGCATCCTGTGTTTGCTGATCTCCTCAGCCCTTGGTTAGGAACCTGTCTCAATAGCAAGGGAAAGCGAGTCACAGAGACACTATTTGAAAGAGTCCAGTGTATGGCACCTGTGTCCTCTCAGGAATCACCCAGAAGGCCACTCACTTCAAAATTATGAACTCGGGACCTTCTGCTTCTAGCTGTTGAGGTAAAAATGTCTTTCAGCAATGAGCTAACAGCTTCTTACCAAAGCCAGAAAAAGTGCTTGAAGGCAAAGGATGCTGAGCCGGGGCGGGCAGGACCAGAAGGAGAGTGAGCCCTTCTCTCTCATTTTCTTTTGTAAAAACATCACACACATAAACTCTTCTATCTGAGGGAGGATAAGAAGGGGCAGTGGACAGAGCACTGTTTAGGGCCCCTGCCTGTCTCCTGTCCATCAGCGTTGCACAGACCATTGGCAACCGTTGGCTAGTCACAGACCCCACAGTCTTTTTGTTGTAGAAAGGCCGGTGGTGTCAGTCAGACCCAGCTCAGAATTTTCATCCTCAGAGTTGCTATCTGTGGTCTCCACAAGGCAGCGGGTGGTGCTTGCTCCTTGGCTGTCTGAGCCTAATTGGGAAGACATGGAAGTAGAAAAGTATAGCCAGGCCTGAGTGAGGCTCCCAGGAAGCAAGCTGTTGATGAGAATGGAAGATTCTAGAAATATCATCGTTCGTGGGGGCCTCCTCACCCATGTGACCTTGCAAACACACAGATGGTCTCTTCTCCCTTCCATCCTGATATCACATATGTCTCCACCTCAGACGAGGTCCAGCCACCGCCTGTAATGGCAGGTGGCAGACCCTGCAGTAGGTGTTAGAAGGGAGCAAAGAGGGTGTGTCTTGGACACCACCCAGCAAAGGAAGCAGAGCTCATATGGTGAACAGCTCTGGGCTGCTCCCCACTTCCCTGGTCACAGCAGCTTCCTCTCTGAGTTTCTTTTTTCATACAATGTCTCCTCCATGGTCCTCAGATGGTCGGTAGTGATTGTGACAAGCCAGAACCTTCGCAATCAGACAGAACTCAGGCATGTACTTTAACTTGGTCCAGAGGTCTCCAGTCCCTCTAGGATGTGACCCTCTTCCCATAGATCACACTGCAAGAACATGGCTCATAGTGAAGACATTATGGGGGTTAGGTGAAGGGGAACAATGCTCTCATGTGGGCAGACTCACAGGTGGGCAGATGCAATGTTGGCTTTAGACTCTACATGCCATATTCCCACATGTAAACTCAGACTCACAGGCTTATCTCTCTCTCTCTCTCTCTCTCTCTCTCTCTCTCTCTCTCTCTCTCTCTCTGTGTGTGTGTATCTGGTGCTCTCTCACACACCTTGCTTGCCTGTCAACTGTCTCTCTGTCTCTGTTTCTCACTGTCTCTGTCTCTCTCTGTCTTTCACTGTCTCTGATTCTTGCTTTCTCTCTGTCGCTCTGTCTCTCTTGCTCATTCACACACACACACACACACACACACACACACACACATCTTCCTTGCCTGCCAGTTGTCCCTCTCTGTCCATTCTCCTCAGTTTTTGCCTGTCCTCCTCCTTTCTTCTTTCTTGGGACAAAGCCAAGATCAGATCCTGCTATGATTAGTAGCCGTTCCCTTGAGCCAAGCAGGCCCTGGGGCTGCCCTTACAGCACAGCTAAGGGGTGATTGTGTCTTGGATTCCACCACAGGTTTGCTGGCATGACTGAGCTCTTACATGGGCAGATGCTGTGGTGGAAGGAAGCCCATGCTCCTCAGAGGACTGATCCATCCAGCCCTGACTCCCTGGAAGAGAAGCCCATCTAAAGATGTGACATCCAATTGTCAACTAACAGGGTAGTTCTCCCAGGAGGAAGGTGAGGCTGGAGCAGCAACAGATTAGACAGAGCTGACCCTCCATTCCACACTGTGAGCCCAGCTCTGTGAGGTATGGAGGGGGCAAAGTTCCTCCTTGCAGAGAAATTGCACACTAAAACAATGTGAAGCATCAACAGAGGGAAGGCATAACCTACAGAAACCTGAGGGATTAGTATGTGGAATATATAAAGAATTGAACAGACAACACACAAAATATGAAACACACGCATCCAAAAATACAGAGGCAAAACATTCAGCATCTTTACCATGGGAGGAAATCAAACCAAACCTGCGTTTCTATCTCTTCTTCACCTCAGTCAGTCATCCAGGAAACAATAAATGATTGCATTTCACATTGATTGCATGAAAGAACCCTTACACCATGGCGGATATGTAACTCAGCACAGTGACCACGGAAGCCAGTGTAGAGGCTCCTTAGAAACTTAAAAATAGAACTTCCACATGCCATACCCAAAGGTATAACTTGCACGCTATACCCAAAGGAATCTAAGTCCACGTAACACGGAGGTACTCGCATGTCTATGTTCACTGCAACACTGTCCATAGAAGCTACAATGTGCTACAACCCAGATGCCCATCAATAGTTGAACCATTAGAAGGCTCAGTAAGCAAGCACCTGCCATACAGGAGTGTTCAGACCCCTGCCACACATGCTCTTAAAACAAAGCAAAAAGAACACTGCAGCAGCTCGTGCCTGTAACGTTAGCGCTGGGGTGGGGGCTCGGGGGACAGAGACTGGAGACTGTGGGATCCCTGAGCTCGGTGGTCAGCTGCTCCAGCTGAATGTGGACAAGCTTCAGTGAGAGACCCTGTCTCAAAAAACTGGTGAAAGTGTTTGACGGAAACACCCAATGTTGACTCTAGTCATTAGGGGCAAAGAAAGAGATAAGACTGGGCGACCTGTGCTTCAAGCATTGTGTTCAGATGTTGTTTACCAAGCTACTGAAGTCCTGTCTCCCCCAAACTGGAGGGAACTGAGCTTTCACTGGGCAGCAGCGGCAGCACAGAAGAATTAGAGTTTTCAGGTGTGATCAGCTCATAGCTGTGTCGATTTTAAAGCCTGTCCTTGCATTTCTAAAACCCACGCTTGCTGAACGTTTGTAGATGGTGTATTTGTTATTTTTTCCACTGACATAGTAAATATGCTGACCAAAGCCACTGGCTATGGTTTATTCTGGTCCACAGCTCAAGGGTACAGTCCATCATCGTGAGAAGTTTTAGTGGTGGGTGATATCACATTTACAGTCAAGAGTGGAACGCTGGTGCTGGGCTTGCTTTCACCTTAAAACATACTGTTTTATTTAGTGATGATGGTGGGGGTGATGATGATGGTGGGGGTGATGATGATGATGTGGGCATGTGTACTATGTGTATATAGAGGCCAAAGAACAACTTTATGAAGTCAGTCCTCTCCTTTCTCTGTCGAGTCTGATCTACAGTTGCACTTAGGTCACCAAGCTTTCAAAACAGGCTCTCACCCTCCTTCTGCATCTTAATTCAGCTCACAGAATGGTGGCCCCCACAGTGAATGAGTCTTCTCACCTCAGTTAACCTCAGCTAGATAATCCCTCAAAAGCACGCCCAGAGGCTAGCCCCATGAAGATAATACCATCCAGAAGCATGTCTCCTACGTGATTCTAGATCCTGTCAACTTGACTGTTGAACAGTGGCCAGCACAGATGGGTTGCTAACTGACCTAGGATTGGCTTTGGAGAGAACCAGGCTGGCAAGGGAGGTGGGTGGGTGGAGAGCAGAGGCCTGCCATGAAAGCAGGGCTGTTTGTGAGTGACACTTGGGGACAAGCATGTGTGATAAGGTTATGCTTTTACTAAAACAATACCATTACTTATTAGAAGTCATCTCTGCATTTTATTTGCTAAATCTGATTATTCTGGGCCCTAACCACATTGTATATACTTGAAGTAAAGACACAGGGTGAGGGTTTAAGCATCCTCCCACTTCTGTCCCCATCTCTGGGGGTACTGGATCTCGGACGGAGTCCCATCGGCTGGAGCTGGGTGGGAAAAGCAAAGCAGAAGAGCTCTGGTTATCCTGATACAGACAGTTTGAAGTCATTCTTGAGGACACCAGCTCAGAGATGGTGCACAGGCTTATATTCAAAACCATAAACATCAAGCGGACTTCAATTTGTCCCCTCTAAGGATCTTGTTCAGATGACACCATGAGGTGGAGGTGCACAGTGTCAATGCAGGGAATAGCTTCCTGTTCTTTTCCCAAGGATGGGGAGGGCCAGACCAGGCAAGCTGTGGCCAAGTGACAGACTTCTCTCATTAGTCATTGTAGCAAGAGCTTTGTCATTGGATAGAGAAGAGGTAGGTGGAGCTAGGAGTTGGGAGGAGGAAGAAGGAGAAAGGAAGAGAGGCAAGATGGCAGGAGATGCTACCCTCGTGTCTCTAGCAGTTATTCATATCAAGGTTAGATCATTTGGGTTAACAATTCTAATTGTGTGGGCATCTTGTGTATCGAGTATTTGCTAATATATAATTCCACTGGATAATCTTTAAGCATTAAGAGTCTTCTTTCTACTGATACAGCGAAGATAGTGGTTATTGTCTGGGGTTGAACCGAGCACTATGGGGGTGGCGGATATTCCCTAGGTTTGGGGGGCTGGACACCACGTAGCTGACCTGCAGAGGCAACAGCCACGCTAACATCTCATGGGTCCCGGGCCAGTGCTCCTTGCCAGCCGATGCCGCTTTAGTGTGGGAACTTGGAGTGGGAACATGGCGGCAGGCCTGGAGCTAGCCAGACCGCGCCACCTGCTTTTCAAATATCTCCTGTTACAAGTCATTGCTCACATACTCATAGAGACACATACTCTCACACACATGGGCATTAAACAACACGTTCTCTCAGCCACATGTACAGAGTAGCACGTGTGTACTCTCGTGTTCATATATAATCACACACATCCACACCCTCACATTTGTATAACACCTTACACCACTCCATCCTCTGCCTGTCCAGCCCCCTCCCTCAAAGGCAAAGCAACAGAGCAGGGCTCTGCAGTGAGGAGGCCCTACAGTGAGGAAGCCTGCAATGAGGAGCCCTGAAGTGAAGTTGCCTTGTAGTGAGGAAGCCTTGCAGTGAGGAGGCCCCGCAGTGAGGAGGCCCCCAAGTGTTGTGAGGAGGCCTGTAGTGAGGAGCCCTGCAGTGAGGAGGCCCTACAGTGAGGAGGCCCTGCAGTGAGGAGACCCTTTAGTGAGAAGGCCCTGCAGTGAGGAGCCCTGCAGTGAGGAGACCCTTTAGTGAGAAGGCCCTGCAGTGAGGAGGCCATAGAGTGCTGTGAAGATGAGGCCAGGCAGGTCCCCCTGGTCACTCTGGGACTTGCCCTGACCAGCCTAGAGCCTAGGACCCTTCCTCCCCTGCCTCTCACCACCTCTTCTAGCTAGACCCACGCAGAAAATTGTCAGAACAGGAAATGGCTGTCCATCCGGTTGAACTCGCCTGCTCTCTGGTTTTTGGCTGCTCTTAATCCTACCTTCCGGCCTAAGGCTTTGCCTCTTGGGGGTTATGCTCAATATTTTCTGCATAATGACCTGGATTCTATTACACAAGTCTCAGAGAGCTCCTACCCCTCAGCTGGTGGAGGAGGGAGGGATCGGGAAACAAAGACGCACAAGGAATTCAGGCGTTGCTGGAAATGTTAGTTAGGACATCTTTACACTGTGGGAGAAAGAGAGGAGGGAGTAAGGATAACGTAGGATCGCTTTGGTGATATCATCTAAGAAGGTGGGAGTGACCATCATGCTGGGGGGAAGAGCAGTCTGCTGAGAAGAGGAACTCGGTGGTGTAAGCTTTGCAGATTGGGAAGGCACACAGCTGACAAGCCCCGGGATGCTCGCCCTGTGTGGGTCTCTCCAGCAATAGGGTCTGGCTCATCTAATAAAGTGTTTTCTGCTTAAGCGTGAGAACCAGAGCTCTGGGTTCAGTGAGAGAGCTCTCTGTAAGTACATAGAGACTATCTGGGGAAGAACACCAACCTCTGACCTCCATACAATGCACACAGGTAAGCAAGCATGCACACATGTGAATACACAAACATGTTTTCAAGTAGAAGTAACAGCAGGCCTAAGAATGCTTCGTAGGGATAGGATGTAGCTCAGTGATAGAATATTTGTCTAGAAAACATGAGGTCTTGGGTTTGTTTCCTAACAGGAAAAACAAACAGCTTTATAAAAGTAAAAAAAGTAGTTTTTTTACTTTATAAAAGTTTTAAAAAGTGTTTTCCTGGTCTACATAATGAATTTCAAGCCAGCCAGGGCTACACAGTAAGACTCTGGCTGACAAAAAATAGATAGATAGATAGATAGATAGATAGATAGATAGATAGATAGATAGATGACAGATGATAGATAATAGACAGACAGACAGACAGATAGATGATAGGTAGGTAGATCGATAGACAGACAGATAGACGGATGTGTCCTTCAGATGCTCACATTGTCTCAACTGTCCACTCTGTTTTCTGAACAGACACTTCTGTGTTTAACCCCCAGGCTCGCCTTTGTTCTCACCAGACCTGGCACCCCATGGTCTTTCTATTCTGCTACCTCAAAAACTTGTGTTTTCCCTTTCATTGAACTGTGAGGGTGTCTACCTTTGAGGATGACTGGCAGTGAATGGCAAACAAGCCGGATCCGATATAGAACAGGGTAAGATGGACGCGTGGTTCACCTGTGCAGTCCGCACATGATCCCCTGGAGGAACTGCACGTGAGTGGTCAGGCTTAACGTGTGTAGCTCCTCACAGCTGTGTGTAGTGTACCTAGTGCTATATATCTAGATGTAGATGTAAATGTAGGAACACACACAGAGGAGTGAGTTGGGATAGTATACCTCAACAGTACCACACACTCCAAGGCCCCGAGTTCCATCCCCAGCACCCCAAAAAGGCTAACAAATCAACCCTAAAATGATTCATACAACCTAGCCTTGCCTACTTTGATTAGACACAGTTGGCCAAAATCATCTCATGGAAAGCCTGCTTAACAAAAGAGTATCAGAGAAATCACGTAAGCCATTGATGGCTACAGTGAAAACCAACACGGGTTGTATGCCTACGCTTCCTCGATGTCAGGGAATTGGAAGACGAGCCATTGTCAAGTGGGCAACCATCTATGCATTCCACAGTAGAGGAACTCAGTAAAGCAGCGCACAGGAGACTGGAGGAATGGCACGGAGGATTAAAAACCCTTCTCAGTGAAGGTCTGAATTTGAACCCCCAGTAACCACATAAAAAGCTGGGTGTGGGTATGAGTGTACCTATAATAACCCAGTGTTGAGTACAGGGTGTCAGAGACAGGAGACCATTGGGGCTTGGGGAGATCCTGTCTTGAATAGGTGAGAGTGAGCAGGCAGGACACCTAATGCTCTACTCGGTCCTCCACGAATCACAGAGGGAGCCATCCCCCTCACCACCGCCATCACCATGTGCATGTACCACACACCAACTAATAAAGGAAAGCACAGTCCTGTTTCCAAAGCCAGGACCCCGAAGATCTTGGCCTCCTTCAGCCCACACAAGACAAGACTCAGCAGGATGGACTGTACTGCGGTAACACCCAGTCTCGAGGGGACATCCTTGATTACAGAGCAGCAGGATGCAGCCATCTGCCTTCCCAGGACTCCCTAGCACCCCTGTGGCTTGCATGACAAGAGACTTGCAAAGGGGAGCCCAGCTCCTTCTCCCAGTGACTGGGCCCTACCTTGGCTGCTTCTTCCTAGAGCCTGCAGAGGGATTTCCAAAGCCCTGGATTCCATTCCCCAGTACCACATAAACCAGATGTGGTGGCACATTTTTTAACACCAGCATTCAAGTGATGGAGACAGGAGGAACAGAAATTCAAAGTCCTGCTGGACTACATCAAAAGTTTGAGACCAGCCTGAGCTCCATGAGAACCTGCCTAGAACAAATGAACTGAGTTGAGGTGGTCCAGCCCTTGCCACCAGGCCTGACACCTGAGTTTGATACCCAAAGCCCACAGGGTATAAGGGGGGGGGGGGAACTAACTCAGAAAGCTGTCTTCTGACTTCCATGTACACACCAACACACACACATATGCACACACACTATAATATAAATAAATAAATGTAAAAAAAATATTTTTAAGCAAGTAACAGCAAAACAAAACAAAACAACAGAAAAGAAAGCAGTCAACACCACTGCTAACTCTGGCTCTCCCCTAGGCTGGGACTGCAGTTCAATGATAGAACACAGGTTCAGGTACAAGGCATAGGCCCCACCCTTGCTTCTCACAGCTGTAGCAGCTCCACAGAGGCTGTGAGTGATCTGTCTCCATCGCTAGCTCTCTGTGCTTCTCTGCAGGCTATCCCTCTCCTCCTTCATCAGTGGTTATTAGCAGGGCTGTTCTCTCTTCATGGCTGAGTGTGAAGGGCTGCATCTCTTGTCTTCCGCCAGCAGCCGCTGCTATTTCTAGCTCATGAATTGCTAGGCAACGGTGCCCATTCTTGTTGTCTCCGTTCCGAATTTTCTTATTATTTCTTTTTATCTTCTCCTTGCATGGCTACTCTCTGCAATATAGAATTCTGTCACTAGAGAAAGCAGATGTTCCCTCTAGCGATCTTCAAGATCTATTTATATTTCAAAAAAAGAATTCCAATCCTGTCTCCTTTACCAAGGCTCAATTTCTTCCCACCTTCCCATAGAAGCCAAGGTTACTAGCCTGCCCCAGTTGCACAAACAGAAAAGCAGTATTTCTTTAACCTTCTGTCCATCAGCTCTGCTATGTCCTTTCATTTTTCCAAAACAGTCTGACTTCCTCATATCTTATTTCTTTCTTTTCAAAGATACAGAACTGTGTTTGACACATGCCACAGCAGAACACATTCTGTTCTTAGAGAGACTTGCTATCACCACAGAGAAGGGACCCCACCTGCATTCTGCCTGCTATGGTTCGGATGTGGTTTGTTTCCCAGGGGTGTATGTTGGGAATTCAGTTATCATCCTGACAACGATATAGAAATGAAGTCTAATGGGAGGTCCTCAAGCTGTTGAGACCTGTCTGTGGAAGGGAATTCTTGTCTCCTGAGGTCTCACCAAAGCCTCCCTCTGAATTCCATTTCAAATCAAGATCTCAGATTCCCTCAGTTGCCTGTACTTCCACCGTGATTCCCAGGCAGAGACTGAGCCAGTAGGGCCTTCCAGGTTCTAACACTACAAGCTGAAGAAACCTCTTCTTCATACGTAGCCTGCTTCGGGTGTTTTGTGATAGCAATGAAGCCAGACTAATACACTGCTCATGTCTAACCCTTTGACCTTGAGAGGGAGCAAATTCGAAGTAGCTCACCCAATCCCCCAACATGTCTATGCAGTATTCTCCATTGTCCTCTCTGAGATGTGTATGAATGTGCAGGTCCAAGTTCATACCCCTGATTATTTATCTAGAAGACAACCTCTCAGCTGCTGTTTCTTCCTGGCTCAGTCTCCCTGGACTCCAACTCCCTGAATCAGGCAGCCCTGTGCTTTCAGACTTCTGAACTCTTGCTAGGGTGACTACTGTTTTAGAACAAGTTCTAGATTCCTTCTGTTGTCCCCAGAGACAGTTTAAAGGAAGAAAGGATTTATTAAACTTACACTTCTGGGTCACTGTTCAACATAGAGGAAAATCTGGGCAAGAACTCTCAACCAGAAGCTTGAAGTAGAAACCATGCGGGAACACTGTTTGCTAGCTGGTTTACTGACTCACTTAGCTACTTTTCCTAGATAACCCAGGAACACCTGTCCAGGGAATGGTGCCGCCCACAGTGGGCTGAGCCTGTTACACCAATTAACAACAGGACAGTCTCCCACAGGCCATGCATGCCCATCAGGTATGCCCATAGACCAATCCAATCTAGGCAGTTTCTTATTTGAGGCTTCTCTTCACAGAAGGCTCTAGGCTGGGTTAAGCTGAGAGCTGGAGATGTATTTATGACATTAAAAAACATAATATGAAATAGTTGTTATGGATTTAGAAACGTGGCTCAGTAGTTAAAGAACACTTGCTAATCTTCAAGAGGACCGGGTTTGACCTCTAACCCCTGTGTTAGGAGGCTCACAACTGCTTGTGACTCCAGATCCAGGAGACTCAACGCTCTCTATGGCCTCCCCAGGTACCCTCACATATGTCACACACACACACACACACACACACACACACACACACAAATGACACAGAGACATAAAATTAAACTACAATACATCTTTAAAAATAGTTCTCATGTGGTATGTATTTATTTTATATTATACAAGGATTTTATATATTTATTTATGTAGTAGATATATTCATTTGGAATTATCCATTATATGAATTTCTTATTTCCCTGCTGCACAAATGCTATTATTTATATTATTTAAACAAAACAGTGATAAAACTGGTTAACATAAGCAATGGCAGTACTTACCATAGGATTAATTAAACAATTACCTCTTGGTTTTTGGCTGAGATCATGTTCAATTAAGCAATCAACATGCATGAGAAAGACACAGTGAATATTTTTATAATATTCCTTCTGGTTTTTAATATGGTAGCTTAACATCTTACTAAAAATTTAAATTCTGCAAGCTATAATATCTGTATTCTTAAGTATTAGTTTTACAAAAAAAGATGGTAAGGGCTGGAGAGAAGGCTCTGTGGTTAAAATTTCCTGTTGCCCTTCCGGAGGACCCCAGTTCTTTTGCCAGTAGCCAAATGTGTGCCTCACAACACTTGTAACTCCAGCTACAGGGATTCTATCAACCTGTCTGGCCCACTGAGCTCCTGTACACACACAGAGAGGCATGACACAGAGACTCACAAGGGTAATCCAGGCTCTGTGCCATCTTCATGCCAACTGGTTAGGACCTCCACTTCACCTGGTAAGTTTATTTGACCATAGAAAACAACTGAATTAACACCAGCAAATGTTTACAGGATCCTAAATCCTGCCCACTACAGTCTACCCTTTGCTCTTCCTATGGACCTATGGACCACTCTTCTCTCATATGCAAAGTACATCCACCCTGTCATACTACGACAATGACATCACAGGTTGGGAAAGACGGTTCAACAGTTAAAGTGCTTGAAAATGAAGACAAGAGTTTGGAAAGTTCAGGACTTTCAAAAAAGAAAAAAGAAAAAGACTTAATGGTAGAACACTTGTCTGACATGCACAGGGCCCCGGGCTTGAGCCCCAGTCTTTGGGACTGGTTCTTTGACTCAGCACAACCCTTTAGAGATTCGCCCGGGTTATAGGGGTCAATCATTTGCTATTTTTCATTACTGAGTAGCATTTCAGAGCTTGACTATGTCACCTCCTTTTAGCCACATAATATATTAGGGGCATCTGAATTGTTTCCAATTTGAAACTAAGTAAGAAGTGCTGTCCTGTGTGAATGTCTTCCTTTCTCTGAGATAAAACACGTAAGAACATCATCCTTGGTTCTCACAGACAGCACATGTTTCCTTTTCTAAAGAACCACCCGACTTTTCCTGTACAGAGTGGAGAGCTCCATCAGAGAGAGCCAGCAGCCAATCCCTGCTGCCCCAGTAGTGCTAAGTATCATTTGTCGTTCATGGTTTTAGCTATTCAGAAAGCATGTAGTTATGCTTCACAGTGGTTGGATTGCATCACTTCAATAGCTTAATTTATATTTATTATGGCTTAATTTATACTTTTTCAATACCCACATGGTTGGCTTTCTGTCCATTTGGTAGCCATATGCTTTGTTTGATGAAGTATTAGATCTTGCTTTCTATCCATGTCCTTGTTGACCTGTTCTTATTTTGGTTTGTTACTGATTTTTCAGATTTTTGCTAATTTATTCTTTCATTTATGCAGACATGCATGTGCCTGCATGAGTTTGTGTACCCTATATGTATGGTTGCTCTTGGGGCATCACATTCCCAGGAGCTAGAGGTACATGTGGTTGTAGGTGCTGGGAATCAAACTTGAGACCTGTGCTAGAACAACCAGGACTCATAATTGCTTAGTCATCCCCCCTAATTGCTTAGTCATCTCTCCTAATTGCTTAGTCATCCCCCCTAATTGCTTAGTCATCCCTCCTAATTGCTTAGTCATCCCTTCTAATTGCTTAGTCATCCCTCCTAATTGCTTAGTCATCTCTCCTAATTGCTTAGTCATCCCTCCTAATTGCTTAGTCATCCCTCCTAATTGCTTAGTCATCCCTCCTAATTGCTTAGTCATCCCTCCTAATTGCTTAGTCATCCCTCCTAATTGCTTAATCATCCCTCCAGCCTACTTTGCTCTTTTCCACTGTTGCTTTAAGAGTTCGTTGTACACTGTAGGTCATGCCTGGCTTTTTGCATGGATGGTAAGTATCTGAACTCTCATCCTTGTGTTCACACAGCAGACACTTTGTGACTGAGGCATCTCCACCACCTCTATTTGCCCATCCATGTTAAGTAGGCTGGGCCTGGTGTTGTTGCTGTTATAGGAGCTCGTTATCTACCTTTGACATTTATGAGTCTCATCCATATGATTAGCAGATACTGCCTCTACCCCTGTGGGTTGTCTTTTCAGTCAATTGAATATATGTGTCATTTGATGTACTAGTCTTTATAACAAGAAAATGCAGTACAGTTTATCTCCTCTTGTTGTCTATGCTTTTGATATTTTGTGCAAATTCAATGCATGCCATAAAATTTTTCCCCTGTGCCTTCCTCTAATAGAAAACCTTTAGGTATTAGAGTTGGAGTGTAGCTCAGCAGTTAGAAGGGTTCACCCTGCTCTTACAGAACACCCAAATTTGCTTCTTAGCACCCACATTAGGCAGCTAACAACCATCTGCTAAATCCATCTGCAGGGAGTCAAACGCCCTCTTCTGGGCTCTATGGGCACCTGCACCCACATGGCACACATAAAGTCAGTTAGACACACACATATTAATATATGTAAATATGTTCTTAAAGTTTGGATGCTATGTCTCCATTGTTGGGTCTGTAAGTTGTTTTTATGTGCTATACAAGTTGAGGCTCCAGTTTCATTCTTGTGAGTATGAGTGCTCAATTTTTTAAATACAATTTGTTGGAAAGATTATTTTCCCTTCTGTGTGGTTTGGATACTGTTAGTAAACAGGAGGTCCTGCTGGCCTGTCCTCAGGGACCCAGCAGCTTAGGAAATTACCTGCCACTACCAGGTACAGCAGGCATGCGAGGTGCTGCACATGAAAGGGCCCCCAACCACCCAGATCTCTCTCTCTCTCTCTCTCTCTCTCTCTCTCTCTCTCTCTCTCTCTTTCTCTCTCCTCTTCCTCCCCCTCCCTCCCTCTCCTTCTGTCCCCACTTCTCGTGTCTCTCTGTCTCCCTGTCTGTCTCTATCCCTCCATTACATCCCCACTCCAAGATAGCCTTTCAGTCTTCTCTCCCCTAATAAACATCTTACACTAGATCTGTTGCATGGTATAATTTCTCAAGGGCACACCATGGCATGGACCCACTGAAGGTCCTCCTCACTGCATTTTATCCTATCAGATACCATTGTCAAAGGTCATCTGGCCACATACATTAAGATTTATATTGAAGCTTCCTAGTTTGATCCACAACCAATATTTTTGTCTTTATTGAATACCACATTGTTCTAATTACTGTAACTTTGCATTAAGTTTTAAAATCAAGATACATGATTTTGTGTATTTAAAATGCATATGATTTAAAATCAAGAGGCTCCGACTTTGTTCTTTATGGGTTAAGTGTTCAGGATCCCAGAACAAAACAATACTGGGCTTAGTGGTATGAATCTGTAATCCTAGCATCAGAGATTACAGCTGAAGTAGGAGAATTCTAACTTTGAAGCTAGCCTGGGCTACATAGTGAGTTCCAACCTACCTTGAGCTATTTAATGAGAAGACCATGCCTCAAAAAACAATCATTTTAAGTTGTGGCTTTAAAAATATTATGTATTATATTTACTTATGGGGGGGACAGGTGTGCCACTGCCCCCATGTGGAGGTCAGAGGACAAGTTACAGGAGTACATTCTCTCTTTACCATGTGGGCTTGGGTCCAACTAAGGCAGCCAGGTCTGGGCAAATGCCTTTAACTTCCAAGGTTCTCACTGCCCCTCATTTTTAGTTACTTTATATGAAGTGTGAAGTTTATGAAGTGGGTTTGAAGAGCCTCAAACTCACGAGACCCTTACTCAAGTCTCAGGAAATCACGGCCACCCAAAAATCACAAGACACCATACCTGGATGCAATCAGCAGAGGTTTATTGGGGAGAGTTGGCTAGTCAACAGTCAAAACTGCTCATCCATGCAGGAACAAAATTTGACCCCGAAAAGCAAGCTGAGAGGCTTTTTTATAGCACGGGGTGGAGAAAGGGAGGAATTTTTGCGCAGTTACACACGATTGGTTGTTTTACAAATTTTGAACATCAGCAGGCTGTAACACTGGGAAGACCTCAAGGGGGGAGGGGTAACCAAGAACAGTGGAAAGTTAGCTAGTTCTTGGAACCACCCAGATGACTTGCATCTTTTTCTGTGGTCAGGAATGTGTCTTCTTGCTTTGGGCCCTCCC
Source organism: Arvicanthis niloticus (assembly GCF_011762505.2). Classification (NCBI taxonomy): domain Eukaryota; kingdom Metazoa; phylum Chordata; class Mammalia; order Rodentia; family Muridae; genus Arvicanthis; species Arvicanthis niloticus. The sequence goes on from NC_047665.1 coordinate 12,632,940, forward strand.
CACCCTGAGGCTTGAGGAATGTTGCTCTTCCCTGAATGTATCCCGGGTCAGTGAAGGCCTGAAGACTTACATCCAGTTCCGCTTTCTGGAACCTGAACTCTTTTTGCTCAGGTCTAAGGGCAAAGAAAAAGCCTGCATATATTTCACAAAATTGTCTTTATAATTTTTCACTCTACAGGTTCAGAGCTGCCACTCATGCTGATTTTCCCTCCAGGACTTCTGTCACTTTGTGAGAAGGATGTGTTGACACCCCAGCAGAAACTGTGGACTTGGCTATTTCTATCTTCAATCCAGCCAGTTAGTGTATATGTGTCATATGTACTTGTAGTTGTGGGTGTACGCATGTGTACGTGTGGGTGCAGGCAGACATGTTCATAGAGGCTGGGGACTAACATAGGGTATCTTGTCTTGAGAGCTCTCTACCTTTATTTTCTGGAAAATAATTACTCATTTATTTGAGTGTTGGGCATAATAAGTATTATGAAATATAATACAGGGGGTACTGTGGCGGGCTCCTGTCAAGGAGAGAAAGGGAGCATCAAGAACAGAAAGGGAAGAAGGGAGGGAGGGAGGAAGAGAGGAAGAGAGAAAGAAAGAGAGAGAGAGAGCGAGAGAGCGCACAATATGGGGTTGCTGCAGGAAGTCCTTTTATACATAGCCTACACCTGGTGCACCTGGAGTGTTTGGCAGGTGATGGCAGCAGGTGATGGTGGCAGGTGATGGTGGCAGGTGGTGATCTAAACTATTGCTAGGTTCCAGACCCAAGTGGAATCACCGTAAGCTAACACTAAGAACCACCAAAAGTCCTTTGCCCACATTCCAGAACCAGGTTCCCAGGTGCTACCCATTCCCCACCCCATCCCCCCTCAATGACTCAGTGCTGACACCCTGTCATCACTAGTGGCCAACGGATAACATCAGCCCTGCTGCTGTATCTTCCCTGCCACGTCCTCCGTACCCCCTACCAAGCCTGCCATTTAATCCTGGCCTGGCCCTGTGTCTATCCCTGCTCAGGGGCAGCCATTTTGTGCACACACCCCCCCATCCCCAATAAATCTCTTGTGTGAGATTTATTGTGTGGTATGATTTTTGTGGTATTCCTTAGCCCTGATTCTTCTTCTTTCACAGCGAAACGCCTTCAGAGAGCATGCATATGCCAGGGTTTGTGTGTGCAGGTCAGAGGACAACTTGTAGGAGCCAGTTTTCACCTTTCACCATGTCTGTTCTGGGGATTGAACTCAGGTAGTCAGGCTTGGCAGCAAGCTCCTTAACCTATGAGCCATCTTGCTGGCCCCGACAAGACACACAGAGAAAGACCCTGTGCAAAGCAGTGGGAGGACTTGGAATCCAACACATGTCCCCATCTCTTCTTGAAGGCCTTCCTCCCCTAACTTGAGATTGATCAGTTTGAACAAAGACAGAGAGTCTGATAGGCTCACAACTTTGGAATAAGTATGTCCTGATAATGCTCTGAACTTGTTGGACTGGTCCGCAGGCAGAGGCTGCTCCTACTGGCAAGATAAAAAGCTGTGTAGGCCTTTCTCTCCAGTAAGGAGAGTGAGGAAGAAACCAGACATCTTGAAAGTTCACCATGTTTACCTAGTCATGGTCCTTCTCCCTGTTTGTCTGTCTATCCAGGAATCTGTCTCCTCATCCCTCAAACCTGAATGTATTGGCTGGTTTTGTGTATCAATTTGACACAAGCTGGAGTTATCACAGAGAAAGGAGCCTCCCTTGAGGAAATGCCTCCATGAGATCCAGCTGTAAGGCATTTTCTCAATTAGTGCTCAAGGGTGGGAAGGCCCATTGTGGGTGGGGCCATCCCTGGCCTGGCAGTCCTGGGTTCTATAAGGAAGCAAGCTGAGCAAGCCAGGGGAAGCAAGCCAGTAAGCAGCACCCCTTCAGGGCCTCTGCATCAGCTCCTGCCTCCAAGTTCCTGCCCTGTGTGAGTTCCTGTCCTGACTTCCTTTGGTGATGAACAGCAATGTGGAAGTGTAAGATGAACAAACCCTTTCCTCTCCAACTTGCTTCTTGGGTGGGATGTTTGTGCAGGAATAGGAACCCTGACTAAAACACTGAAGTTCTTCATTTCAGTTAGACTGGCTGACCAATGCACTCCAAGGACCCTTCCTGTCTTCATCTCCCTGATATTGAGGTTATGGTCACACACTGTTGTACCTGGCATCTTTTGGAATGGGCCAGAAAGGGGGGGGGGTCAGAATTCAGGTCCTTGTTGATAGGTTATTTCTTTGCCGGTGAAATAAACCAATTCAAGCCAGATTAGAATATATTAAAGGCAGGTTTATTGGGAAGCTACCCTCAGGCAAGTTCACTGGACCCAAGGACTGAGGCCAGGGGAGTTGCCATGGGGGTGTGGGGGAGAAGAGAAAGAAAGAAAGGGTGTGAACACTCATGCAGAGAGAAAAGAAAAGAAAGAGAGAGAGAGACCAACAGGTCTGGATTATATAGGGAGGAGTCTCTGGGGGAAGGGCAGCCCAGCCCCTGGGCTGGAAAATTCAAGGTTGAGGGCAGGGTATGCAAGGTTGGGACTGAGGGATGCTGGGAGAACCTGGAGGCCAGGTCCGCTTTGATATGTAAAATATGCACCTCAGTCCCATGTCCCTGGGTCCAAAACTAAACCCTCATGCCTGCTGGCATTCCTGTTCTACAGACTGAGCCGTCTCCTCAGTCCTCGGTTATTATTGCTTCAAGGGTCATGTCTACACTGTTTGTTGCATGTGGAATCATTTTGCCTTTGATGGATTGACTTCATGCTGTGCAGTTTCTTTTTTCTCTTTCAGTCTTTGTGCTATGCTGGAATCTGCATTATTGGATTTTCATCCAGCCACTTGGGTTCTGGTTTTTTATGGCATGGGTCTCACATCTCTCTCCCTTCCGTTACTTTCTGTTACAGATGTTTCCCTGAGGTTTCCATCGACTTTACCCTTGGTCCCCTGTCTGTCCTCACTGTCCTGTGTCCTGTGAATGGCTTTGCTGTAGCTCTGCTGTGGAATGTTGAACATCCCCCACCCCCCACCCCAAAGAGGCTGCCTGGAGTTTTCAGGAAATTCTTTGGCTACCACTGGTGATTAGCACCATTTATAATCCAGCTCAGAAAGGCAATATAGCCATTCCATCTGCTCTGTATTTGCAACGCAAGGGAAATGTCAGGATGTCAGATTTCGTGCTGCACCCCCAGCCCCCATCTCCCACACTCTGGCCCCCTCTGAGGAGGCTTCCAGCACCACTGTCTGAATGAAACTCACCTCGGCCTCTCTGTTTTCCCACGAAACAGTGCCATGATGTATGGACACCTGCCCACCAGCCTCTCCCCACAACCCACTTCACACCAGCAGCCAGTGGTCTGCACAGTCCTAGAGGGCTGACCCCAGCCTCCCTAATCACTACAGGCCAGGAGTGCAGTGCTGTCAGAGAGTAAACTCAGATGTCTGTGTTCACTGTCCACTCCTGAGCCTCTGGGGATTCTGTCTCCACCTCTCATTTTACTGGGTGAAAGCCGGGAATACAGACACATACTGCCACATCTGGCATTCCTTGGGCTCTAGGGATGCAAACTGAGTTCCCCATGCCTGCACAGCAAGCACTGTACCCAACAGGCCTTCAAAGGTTTTTGTCATAAGAAAGTATCTTGGTGATCAGATACACAAAATTCACATCCACCACACAAAACAGACCTCACAGTAGAGATTTATTGGGGTTGGGGGGCACAAAATGGGACAGAGACATCATCAGGTGGTGATGGGGGGGGGATATGGAGCATGCGCAAAGGGAAAATGATAGGTTATTTCTCTGCTGGTGAAATGAGCCAATTCCAGGCAGATTAAAATGTATTAAAGGCAGGTTTATTGGGAAGCTGTTGTTGGGTGAGTTCACAAGGACTGATCCCAGAGAAATCACCAGGGGATAAGGACGGGGGGGGGGGGGGGGGGGGGGGGGAGAGCAAGGGGGGAAAGAGGGAAGGAGAGAGAGAGACAAAGAGAGAGGGAGAGAAAGCACACAAAATGTCTGGATTACATAGAGGGAAGATCCTCTGGGAGAAGGGCAACTCAGCCCCTGAACTGAAAAATTTAGGGTTGGAGGGAGGGCCAGATACAGACTAAGGGATGCTGGGAGAACCTGGAGGCCAGGTCTGCTTTGATGTGTAAAATATGCACCTTAGTCCCTTGTCCCTAGGCCCAAAACCAAACAGAAAATATGGCAAAAGTAGGTGTCACCTTGGTTTGGGGATGACAGGTGGGGGAATGAGGGGAGTCCAAGTCACTGAAGGCGGGTGGTGAATGAGAGGGCACCTGGTTCTGGAGGATGAGCGTTCTTAGTTGACTAACAATTGATCTCCCAGCATGCCTTTAAATGTTTTATGTTTTCTTTCAGGGTAAGACTACAAAAGAAGGTCACATGACTTCTGCCATCCTCTCAGGCCCTGGGATGAATACCTTAGGTTCCAGGCCATGCCTCAGTTACTGAGAAGCTGGGAGCATCGCACAGGGCACGCTTTCACGTCAGCATTCCCATCTGGCTCACATGCCTCCTACAGGTTCCCCATCCACCAGGGGACCAGGCCCAGGCTCTGACTGTAGGCGATTCGTGTTGGCTCAGGACCCCCAAGAATGCCCCAGATAATGCCCCAGAGGGACAGAGGGCATGGAGTAAGAGACGAAGACGGAAGATAGAGAATGAGAGGGAAAAGAAGGGACCAAGAACAGGAAGAATGGGTATTTATCCTAGAGTAGACAAAGGACTGCCTCTGGGTAGAGAAGAGACAGACATGGTCTCTATGAGCAGTCACATAAATGGCAGATTATAAAGGTAAAGGGTGAACTCTGTGTTCGGATGAGGTTGTTTAATTTTAATTGAATATGTTAATCAGGTGAGCCTAAGGGGGCCTTTTGATTGCTGGAATTCAATACTTTGTTAGATTCACCTCTCTTTAGCATGGCTTAAGGTAGGCCCACCTCCCTGGGGGTAGTGCCTGACACAGCTTAACAGGAATGTCGTCTCTATGCCGGCCAGAGATCCTCTTCTCAGCCATGAGGAATAATTTTATTTCAAACAGCGGCAATGTACAGATGTGCAATTCCTATTTAATGTCATGCATGTAAAGTGGTTGAGTCCCCAAGAGAACAACACAGCAGTGTTGTTAGTGTCCAAATGTGTACTGACACATACCGGCAACCATTCCTCGGCCTGCGCCCCGGGGAGATAGACGTTCATCTCCCCGCAAAACCTCAGTCAGAATGCTCAGAGCGGTTTCATTTGTAATAGCTGAGGTCTAGAAGCAGCTCACTAGACAGATGGTTAAAAAAGCAAGATACATCATACCACAGAACACTGCTCTGCGGAGAGAAACGGACCCTGGATGGCTCTCAAGAGTGTATGTGAGGGAGGAGGGCCAGCGTCAAAAAAAATCACAGACTGTTCGGCTCCATTCATGGAATGTCCTGAAGTAATAAAATTAGAGAGAGAGAACAGACAAGAGGTGTCGGGTTCTCGCAGGACTAAACAGCGAGACCATCAGAGCTTGGTCTGCAGTCTCCAAAACTTTGCTCTTTGTAAGCTGATCGTATCGGACATTTAACTAAGGTGATGGAAAACCCGATTGGTTCAGCAAGGCTGGATGAAGGCTGTGTGTTCCTGAAACTTCCCATAAACCTATTTGTATTTAAAATGTGTGTGTGTGTGTGTGAGAGAGAGAGAGAGAGAGACAGAGAGACAGAGAGAGAGAAACAGAGACAGAGAGACAGATAGAGGAGACAGAGACAGAGAGAGATCCCTTGAGTTTTATGAAAATAGAGTTTCATCTGTTGTAAAAATGATGATACATTACAGACAGGCTTCTTTTAGTGTTCTACTCCTGCCTAGGACACGAAGCTTAAGTTCCTGCCTGGAGACGGTGGTATGGATTTCCCTGTTTATCCAGTGATGTGCTCACTCAATGAGCTATTAATATCAGACCTCACACCAGGTCTGCGCACCCAGCAGAGACCTGCATCACCCAGCTCCAAGAGATTTGCTGAGCTGAAAGCTACCTTCAAGGAAGGGTCAGCACTATCATGCTGGGCTGATATTTGGGTGATGGTGGAGTTCTGTTAGTTGCTGGGAACCTTCGCCATCTCCAGTCTTCTTGTGTTGTTGTCTCCTGTGCTTTCTTGTCCTACCCAGGCAAGATATCAAGGTCAGTTCCTCAGTCGGTCATACCCAGGGGCCAGCACCTCATGAGGCCTGTGTCTCTACCTTTCTCAGCTCTATTGGTGACACACAGGCATTGTGCCTCTTGGCCTCATCTCCCCTAACAATGGCTGCCTGTTGTTGTTTTTATTTTAATATCTTTATTTATGCCATATGCCCACATGGTGCACTTGAGTGCATGGAAATCAAAGAACAATCTCGAATGTTGTTCCTCAATGTCTGCTTTTTCCCTGAGACAGGGCTCACAGTGGCCTGGGGCTGTCAGCCAACAAGCTGACCAATGAACCCCAGTCATGCACTTTGTTGGTCAATGAAGGGACTGCCCACATTCCAGAACCAGGTTCCTCAGAGCACCCCCACCCCCACCCAACTGATACCAAAGATCATAAGACACAGTGTTTAATGCGGCATTAGTTCACCAGCCTGTAGACTTCTGTGAGCTGAGCAAGATGCCAGGGGTCAGAGCTTTCCTTTTGCTTAGAAGGCAGGCAGTGAGGAGAGGGTAACTCTCCACCTACCTCCTGGCTCAGACTTGAGGCTGGCTTGTAGGAAGAGGACTCAAGTCCTGAACTCCATAAATTAGAGAAGGCGGGATAATTCCCTATGGCTCTGGGTGTTTCCTAGATATGGTGACAATTTCCTCCACGACTTATTTATTTTGTGTATGTGTATGTGCATGCACAAGGAAGTGCTTTGCCCAGCCTGGGTAGCCAGCAAGCTCAGGGACCCTCCTGTCTCTGCCAGCACTGGGATTACAAACATGCACCACTAAGTCTGGCTTTTTCTATGTGGGTTCTGGCTGCCAAAGTCAGGTTGTCATTCTTGCACAGCAAGCCCTCTCTCCTATCATTTATAGTAGGCTTGCAGTAAGAAAAGGCTTCCAGGAATACAATACAACAGATAGCAGGAAGTTGCAATCGGCTTTCTACTCGTGTTTAAGCCAACTTGTATCTGGTACCCAAGGTCAGAGAGTGAGAGTCAGAGGGAATCAACACTGGCTGAGAGCTTTCTATTATACTAAGCATTGTGACGTGTGTGTGTGTGTATGTGTGTGTTTGTGTGTGTGTGTGTACACATAACCTTTTCATAGTCTATCAGGGGATATCTTCCACACATTCTCAGGAATGCCTGTGCGCGCACACACACAGAAGGATCCCCCACACCAGTGTGTGCACACAGAAAGATCTCTTACATCAGTGTGCATGCACACACACACACACAAAGATCCCCCACACCAGTGTGCACACACAGAAGAGCTCTCACATAAGTGTGCACAGAGGGATCAGATATGAGTCCCACACTGAGCTGCCTCCTGGCCTGCCCAGCCTGGATGCCCAGATGTACCCTGCCTCAAACCGTATTGCCTCTCCACAGCAGACAACATGATTTCACATAGATCAGGCCTTGGAGCACTGATCTTTTCCAGTCTGAAAAACAGTCACATCAGACATGTAGTACTTGTCTGGAGCCTGCCACTATGTCACCAGAGCCCAGAGGCTTGGATGGACACACACCCAGCCCCCCTTTGTGACAAATCCTGGTTCCCAGGCACCTCTAAGGCCACTTCTTCGTGTTTCAATCTCCACACAGTGTGGGAATATTTCAACAAAGCCTTCAGAGAAAGCTTGACCTGTAATTATGAAAACCAAGAATGCAAATGTCTCTGTTAATACTGGTCCCCACAGAAGCCACCAACTCATGAAGAAAAACACTGCTGGCAAATGACCAGGTGGGCTGAGTGCAGCATCTCAGTCTTCCCACACAAGCTCAGAAGCTGCTCAGAAGCCTTGCTGTCCCAAGTAGCACCAGTCCTCGTGCTCCAGAAGGTTCCAAACGCTGTCCCAGGCCAGCTCTTCTCGCTCATTGGCGTCTCCATCCAGTCTCACACCCTCAACATCAAAGGTCTCAGCTGCCCCCACTTCGCTTCCAAAGCACCCTGCTCAGGATAGGATTTGCTAAAGAGGAACAGTGAACCGGAAACAGCTGTGCAAAGAGCCCAGGGCTGGGTCCCCTGGGGCTCTCACTTGGCCATCTGGGTCTCTTCTTCAGGCTAATCTCCCCGGTTCTCAGAGAGGCAGCCCATTAACTGAGACAGCTGGGAAATGATAGAAACTATCTCTTTTTTCTTTTAAACTCATTCTTATTATTCGTGTTTACGTTTCAGGGTCCAGGGGACTTTGAACCTATGATCTTTCACAAGCTGTTTAAGCCTGGAAGCATGGGTGCTGGGAACTCACACCAAGACTCCCTCTTACTGGGATTCTAGTTAGGGGTCACATGGAGCCAGCGTACATAAGAGAGATTGCTGACAAGTGGGCAGCTAGGTTGTAGACCATCTTTTTTACTTCAGGTGTAGTTTGAGATTTTGATGGAATGCTTGCCTGAGTTGTGGGCTCAGTTTTTCTGGAAGCAAACTGTCTCCTACAGAATAAACCATGTCCTCAGTTAATTCAAGGTCTCTGCTTTTAGCAATAGACTTCAATCTCTGGTATATTCTTACCTTCAAAACCCAAAACCGGACTGTGAGGAGGTAGCACAACAGATAGTGTTGTTGTGCAAGTGCAGGGGCCTGAGTTCAAATCCTTAGCACCCATGTAGGAATCTGGGTATGGAAATGCATTTGTAATCCCAGCACCTGGAAGGCAGAGACAGGAAGATCCCAGGGGCTCACTGGCCAGCCAGTTTAGTCAATTGGTGAAGTGCGGGTTTAGTGATAGATCCATCTTTAAAAAAATAACACAGAGAAAGCACCTGATGGTGACCTCCAGTCTTGAGTACAGACACACACACACACACACACACACACACACACACACACACACACACACGAAGCCTAAATCTGAGAGCAGGAACTCTGAACTGAACAAGATGTAAAACAGCTATCACCTGGGAGCAGGCTCCTCTGCCCAGGCTTCCTCCTCCCATCTCCTCTGCATTTATTCTATTAGAGCTCTCATAACGCAGGAGTAATGAACCCAGCATCAGTCTGTCACTCCCCGCCTGGGTCAGTGACTCTGTTTTCATTCCCAGATGCGATGATGTCTTGCTTTAGAAAAATAAATGCAGGACAGGATGCCGGGTCACGGGAACACAGATTGAATATGAAAATAATAAACTTATAAGGAGATTTTTTTTTATTCTCAATTCAAAGGAAGCCAGTTCCACATTTAGCTCCAACATATTTCTAAAAGATAAGCTCACAATTTTTAATATAAAAATTTTGTCTGAACCTTTTCATTTCTATTTTGTTTTGTATGCGGAAAGTCGGACCCATAGGACACATATTTGATTCAGAAATGACCTTTTTCTCCAATATATTTCTTCTCCACTTTGCAACAAACTTTTTAAAGATACTGAACATCTTTTTTTAAATATTTTTTTAAAAAATGTTTATATGCATTGGTGCTTTGTCTGAATATGTCTGTGCACCACAAGCATGCAGTGCCTACAGAAGCCAGAAGGGGGCATCAGATGTTCTGGGATTAGAGTTATAGATGGTTATAAACTGCCATGGGGGTGCTGGCATCAAACCCAGGACCTCTGCAAGAGCAGCAAATGCCATCTCTTCAACCCCAGATGCCAGACATCTTACAGCAGAACTGATACTGACATCCTGGAAATCCAGACTGAGCTCTGTTTCTGAAAGGTTAGATTTTCAGTGGAACTTTGGTACATGAAAGAGTAATCAGACATCAAAGCAGACACATTTCTATGTTCTTTGCCCGAAATTCAGCTTGTCTCTCTTCCTGCTGATGGCTCTTGATTTTGGGGGAAGCATCAAATACACCAAGCCTTTCTTATGACGAGGACCCAGGTCACATGTACACTGTGTAAGAATGTTGTCTGCCACTGTGACAGAACACTTGAGGTTATAAGCTTATCAGAAGGAAAAGGTCACTTGGCTCTCGGTTTCAGAAGTCCCAGTCCATTGCCACTTAATCCTTTTGCTTTGGCCCTGTGCTGGGATGGCATAGCATAGGAGTCTGCCCAATCCATGACAGAGAAAAGACCTCCTGGATCTGCTCACCTTGTGACAAAGGAGGGCCATTCATTTCACAGCAGTCAGAAAGCAAGAGAAGAAGGGGCCTCTCTGTAATGAGGATCCTAATACTACCCTGGATATGCCTTGTGATGATTAGTGTCAATTGTCAATCTGACAAGACTGATTTAAAATCACCTAGGAAACAAGAAACCCAGACAAAAATCCAAACACATATCGACCTCGTATTTTTGATAAAGAAGCCAAAAAATACACATTGGGAAAAAGATAGCATCTTCAACAAATGGTACTGGTCTAACTGGATGTCTGCATGTAGAAGACTGCAAATGGATCCATATCTATCATCCTGCACAAAACTCAACTCCAAGTGGATCAAAGACCTCAACACAAAACCAGATACACTGAACGTGATAGGAGAGAAAGTGGGCCAGGCAGTGGTGGTGCACGCCTTTAATTCCAGCACTTGGAAGGCAGAGGCAGGCAGATTTCTGAGTTCGAGGCCAGTCTGGTCTACAGAGTGAGTTCCAGGACAGCCAGGGCTACACAGAGAAACCCTGTCTCAAAAAAAACAACAACAAAAGAGAGAGAGAGAGAGAGATAAAGTGGGGGATAGCCTTGAACTGATGGGTTAACTTTAAGAGACTTTCTGACCAGAACATGGATAGCACAGGCACTGAGATCAACCATTAGTGAATAGGAGCTCATGAAACTGAAAACTTCCGTAAGGAAAAAACAAATCAAAACACAAACAACAAAGCCTGTCTGCCCCGGCCCGCGGGGATTCGACGAGACCTTAGGGAAGGGGGCGAACGAATGGGTTCTGATCAAGCTCTGAAACTTTAATTTTGGGGGCAGGTTATAAAGACACAGCAAACCGGGAAGTTTGGGTGAGGGTCATTGCTTAGGGCTATCCTACTATGGAATCCTTATTGCCCTAGACCATCCCACTGTCATAATCAGCTCCAAGGAATGCCAGATGTTCTTTAGGTTCCTGGGACCTGAGACCTGTGAATGTCCTTTCTTAACCTTGTACTGACTAGACTTTCTAAAACAGCAGGTAATTTCCTGGGCTTGGCTCCCGGCACCTGTCAAAAGGACAAAATGGCAGCCTATAGAATGGGAAAAGATTTTTACCAACTCCACATCTGATAGAGGATTAATATCCAAAATACATAAAGAGCTTAAGAAACTAGAGATCAACAAAGCAAATGATCCAATTAAACATGGGGTACAGGGGGCTGGAGAGATGGCTCAGCAGTTGAGAACACTGACTGTCCTTCCAGAGGTTCTAGGTTCAATTCTCAGCAACCACACAGTGACTCACAACCATCTGTAATGGGATTTGATGCCCTCTTCTGAAGTATCTGAAGACAGTGACAGTACACTCACATATATAAAATAAATAAATCCTTTTTTAAAATGGTGTACAGATCTCACAGAGAATTTTCAATAGAAGAATCTCAAATGTCTGAGAAACATTTAAAGAAATGTTCAACATCTCTAACCATCAGGTGTTGCGGTAATATTTAAAACAACATAGCCCAATCTGGCTTGTTCTTATGGGGCTGCCATGTTCCTGACTAGACAAGGCCTGAGGCCACAAGCAGCTGTGTGCTCTCACCTCTGCCTCGGCTCAGGCGGCCAGAAGCACCAACCCTGGCACCCACTAGACGCCAGCGTGGGAGATGGCTCTGCCAAGCTTGGCTGAACCCCAGACAATACCCACCATCCACGTGGTACCAGGTAGAAATGAGACTCTAATGCTTAAGATTATCCAAAGGCTTTATAGAATTGGAAATGCTCAATTAACTAGATGCCCATACAATTAGAGTTGTAAGCCAACATTTAACATTTTGATAAGTTGCTGCCTTAGACTTCTAGAGATACTCTGACATCTGCCACCATCTCCCCTCTCTCCTCCTAGCTCCTCCTCCTCCACTTCCTCTCCTCACTCCTCCCACATTAGCTCCTCCCAAATTACCGAGCTTTATAGTACAATGTAGTGGGAGGGGAATATACTGCTACAATCAGAGAAATGCAAATCAAAACTACTCTGAGATTCCAATCTTATACCCATAAAATGGCTAAGATCAATAACATAATTGACAGCTCATGACATCATGGCAAGGATGTAGAGAAAGAACACTCTTCCATTGCTTGTGGGAGTGCAAACTCGTACAGCCACTATGGAAATCAATATGCTAGTTCCTCAGAAAATTAGGAATCAATCAACCTCAGCTATACCACTCTTGGGCAAATATCCAAAGGGCACTCTAGCCTACCACAAGGACGCTTGCTCAACCATGCTCAATTCGGCTTTATCATAAAAAAAAAAAAAAAAAAAAATCAGAAACTGGAAACAACCTAGATGTCCCTCAACAGAAGAATGAATAAAGAAAATGTGGTACTTTTACACAAGAGTATTATTCATCTGTTGAAAAGCAAATGGCATCGTGAAATTTTTTCAGACAAGAGAATGCAACTAGAAAAAATTTATCCTGAGTGAGGTAACCCAGACCAGAGAGACAACTATGATATGTACACAGTTTAAGTATATATTAGCCATTAATTAAATGATAACCAAGCTAGACTCCATAGACACAGAGAGGTTAGGTAAAGAGGAGGAGTCCAGAGGGGAATGTATGCATGGATCTCCTTGGGAAGTGGTCATAGAATAGATTTTACAGGTGGATTGTGATGTGAGGAGGTGGGAACAGGAGGAATCAGGGGGCGGGGTCTGTGGAATGGAGGAAGACAGTGTGGAAATGGCTGGAATCGGTGGGCATTTAGGGGCCTGGTGCAGTGGAAACTTCCTGGAGTCTATGAAGGTGATCCTGATGAGAACTGCTCATACTGGAGAATATGGAGTCTCCTGTTGCCAGACAAGGTTTCCAGTGGCAGGACTAGGTCGCATTAATTGAATTGTTGGCCAAGAGAGCCCCATGGAAATCCCCAAACAACTCAGGCTGGTCCTAAGATGAAAGGTTGCCCTCTGCCAACTGACAGAGGGGCCCCATTGCCGAGGACAACAACCACACAGTTCATTGACCACAAAGTGGAGCCGGTGCCTACACGGAACACTCACACCCATGTCCTAGTCTCTTTGGTGTGGGAAGGTACTCCGCAGGCCACAGAAAGAGCAAGGTGGACCAACCCAGCCACAAAACCTTTGACCTACAATCTGTCCCGCCTGCAACATATGCCAGGGCAATGGTGGCACAGAACTTGTAAGAGTAGCCAACCAGTGTCTGATGTGACTTAAGGCCCACTCCACAAGAAGAAACCAATATCCAGCACTGCTTGGGTAAGGAAGAGCCAGAGTCTAGATAGCCAAAGACCTAGGGTAAAACCAAACATGACTGGTTTACGTAAATAATAAAATAAAACCCCACTCTTATAAATTAGTTACTAACTTATTGTAAATTGTTAAAGGTAATTAAGATATACAAGTTAATGATCTTATAAATGATTGAACTACGTAATGTGATCAGAAGTATGTAGTTATGCTAAGTACAGATGTAATTTATCTATAGAGACAAACTCAGAGAGAGAAAGAGAGCACTGACCAATTTTTTCCTCTCCTCATATGGTCTCTTATCTCCCATAATACAATATTCTGCAAGTGTTATCAAAGTTAAGCCTAGAGCAAGTAAACAAGCTTAAGTCAATTTAAAGTTTCCTAATGTAAAATAATAAACTCAAAGTTGGGTATACAAAAGACAGCAAAGACCGAATGCTTGAGTAAAACAGGTTAAATTTACAATACTATTATAATACTATTATTGCATGGCAGGAACCCCTCAGGCTCAGGTCATTCCCATAGTTGTAGCACAGGGTCCCTTGGATGGAGCACCATCCCACCAGAGTAAGTTGAATGCTAGCCTCATTCTAAGACAAGGATACATGGGAAATAAGACCTGCAATAAATGTGCCTCTTCTGCCGCCAGCTGATTAGGTCTGACTACCTCTGGCTTGTAGGCCTGACCTCCTCTGGTCACATGGGACCAAAATCAATAAAAGAAGAAACATACCCTCTTCGTCTAAAGATGAATTACTCCTCGTGTCTCACAAGACAGAGGATGGACGTCCTTGCCCAGTGGAGGATCTCAGGGTCTGGACCCATATCCTAAAAGTCTTAACAGAGGTGAGAATAATAATAATTACTGTGCCCTCGATGAGTCCTGAACTGACATATAAGGATGTTGTGAACAGAAGAACCTTGTGCCCATTACCTCACTGGGACGGGACCGATGGGCTAATTCAATGGGTCATGCACTGTAGCCTGGCATTCAATTCTTGCTCTTAGCAAAAGCTAATTTCAGGGTCCATATTCTAACCATCATGTTCCCTCGTTAAAGGAAGATGCCAGATACTCTGTCATCAAACTCACAGCTTTGGAAAGTTACTTAGAATATCCAAGCAGAGTTTTTGACAGTTTTTAAAGTGTTTGTTTGTAATCTGTAGAGCCGGTAAATGATTCTATTACGTGCTAGACCAAGCCTTCAGGTTTTTCAGGAGAAGATGGCTTAGATAAAGGAGATTCTCTCCAACCTGGGCTCACCTGTGATGCTGTGAGAATACAATCTCATCTCTATATAGATAGAGATCTCCAGGGCCAGCTTCTGCACTCCCTCCTTGAAACCTGCAAGAAGTATCCGGGCTTTGACAGTGACGTTCGTGGATGTTTTCTGAGAAATTCCAAAGCCGGTACTTCTCATTCACTCATTTAATTTGGTTATCTTGCTTTACAAATTATACCTCTACGCAATCAATCTATTTTTAAATAGATCTTGTTAAGAAACCTGTTTATTGTTGTCAGTATGTGGTGACCTAGAGATTTATCCACAGACAAAACGAATAAAGAGCTGGCTTCAGCCTTCTTTAATTCAGTCCACGGTACACGTAAGTTAGTCATTACAGTTTAGACATGACTGACTGCTTTCATCTTCTAGATATCAGTTGAGTGTATGGGATAAAAAACATCACAGAGGACTTCTGTTCATAAGGTTAATTTTTTAAAACTTTGTAATGTAAAAGTTTTCCTTGTGTGACTTTGTTTCTTAAAGTTGTACACACAGAGTTGTACAGTAAACACCTCCTGACTTATGTGCTGGATCTTTGCTAACCGTTGTTTTATCATGGCCCCTTAGGTGGACACTGCTCTGAGGCAGACTAATGGCTGTTCCTTCAGCACCTACCCGTGAACCATGAAGCAGTTTCCCAGAGACGCTCCCAAGCCCCTAAAAGGAGTTTGGGTGACCTCTGAAAAGGAGACTAAGAGGCCAAGGGCCATCGACTCATCCTTCTTCTTGCCACTCTGCATGTTATTTGGGGATGCAGAACTGATACCGAGCTGGACTGGAACTTTCTGTGCATCAGTCAACCTCTGTCTCACCAGCTTGGATCACTTTAACATCCTTCAGGACCACCTCAGCTCCTTCAGTGCTGCAGCACCCCACACTAAAACGGACTCCTGAAATGAGACTTGTGCCCTCCTCTTCAAACACACTGCTTCCAGGCCAACAGGATGAAGTACAGCCTAGAGATAGGGACCAGAAAAACTCAACCCCAAGTCTCCTCCTGTACAGGGAATTTCCCTACCTCCCTGGCTCCTCCCCTGGATCACTTCTTCCCTCTTATTACCCTCATACCTTCTGTTTTCAGCCTGTCTTTTAAATGTCTTACTTACTGAACCTCCTCCTACACCCAAACAAAATGTTCCACCTAAGCTCTCCAGATAGCTCTCTCCCCTCCCACAACAGCTCCGTGTGTTTCCGATACATCTGCAAAAAGACCTTTTAGATGCTGTGGAGAATCTCTGGCTAAAGGGGGCCTTCAGTCCTTTCACCTGGGGCCAGTTCTTTCCATTAGTCCTCTGTTTCCTCGTTCCCTTCCTTTGATGCTCTGTCACTCCCTGCTACTTCTGCTGGTTCATTTTGATGCAGCAGTCCTGGTAATAGGACCGATCACTGTCACCCTGAATCAATTCTATGTCTCTTTCAAGCCCATTCGTGTCTCCTACCTCTGCCCCTTTCTATCTGCCAGCCCAGAAAAATCTCAGTTCTAAATCCTGTGCTTACAGCCCTGTAATAGTAATTTCCCATGACTCTTCAGGAATACAGGACAGCAATTGCCTGATCCACTTCCGGCCGATCAAGTTAAGACCTTTCCCCCACTATACCCACACCCACCACCCCACTAGAGGACCAGAGGTTCCTCTCCTCAACAGTCCCAGAACTAACCCCTCCTGACACAGACCCTCCTCAGCAGAAAACAGCTATAACACTCCCACCCTGCCCTGCATGTTTCATACCCTCTCAGAGTTAAACGTGATAGTTACCTGCTGGAAAACTACACTTCCCAAGCTTCCCTCGTGGGCTGCAGAAGCCATTTCTGCCCCCACAAGGGGCCACGTGACTTTTGTGACTTTTTCTTACGTAGGCATTTTGGCGATCAGCACACATGCCTGACAAAGATGCTCCCTTACTGTGGGTAAACGTGGTTTGCTTAAGATTCTCTTTCTTCCCGCCTTCTGTTTCTCCACAGCTGCTTTAAATCTAACAATATGTATGTACATATTTTATATAGGAAAACACGCTTGTATGGGGAATGTCCCTAAAATCTATTAGTAGTTGCCTCAGTCCTAGATCGTAAAACTTGGTGCTTATTTTCCCATGACAGAACGCCACTGTGGAGTGGAAGGACCTTTGTCCTTCATAGCTCTCCTGATGATGACTGACTAGCCTTCAAAAGCACACATTCTAGAACAAAAACAACAAAAAAAGAGGCAGGGTATCTAGTCAGAGCTGAACTCCCAACGTAGCTAAGGTTGACCTGAAATGCCCGATTCTCCTGCCTCCACCTCCTGAGCGCTAGGATAACGGGTGTGTACCTCTACATTGGGGTTATGCAATGCTAAGGCTTTATGCATGCCAGGCAAGCACCCTTAAAGACTGAGCTACATCCCTAGGGTGGCGGCAACTCTTCCCATGTAGACAATCCTTGGAGGAGCCTGGTGTAATTATCTTGCGAGTTGCTTTCAGAAACAGAGGGCCTCTCTTCTGCCTTCCAAAGTATATGTCACAGAGAACAAAGCCATCAGAGGCCACCCTCTGGTTGTATAACTGCTACCCTATACCACAGGAAATGAATGGCCACAGCACAGGTAGCCAGCTTGGGAGTGGTATAAAAATGCTGTCCCTAAAAACAAATTATACCCTAGTGCAAAACCAGAGTCCCCATGCCTGAGATCTAGGCATGGCTATGGACAACAAAAACAAGATCAGTGTAATTACTTCTAATGTGTAGTCACTGCCAGGCCCCAGCCCTACTGCCCCCCAGCCTGCCTGCCCACAGTTAGGCTCCTCAGAAAATAGGTGGCCCTATATGGAGAGACTTTTGTGTAAAATGACTTTCTCCTCAGGGGCCAGAATAAGGTGATATCTGCTTCTTGTTTCTTATATGGGTCAGGCTGACCACACAAGGGCACGGAGAGATGAGGTGCCCATTGCAAATAAGTGTGCTGAGGCATAGGACGAGAGAAGGCTCATAGTGGTTTGTTCTTTCTGCAAAGCAAACCACATACAACGGTGTGGTCAGAAGCTCTGGACACAGGGTGGGACCTGCCCGTGACATCTCATGTCACCATGCCTTGGGCAGGAAGAATTTTAAAAGCCAGCTCTCCCCCTCATTCTTCATTATGGTTAAAGGGATACATCTTTCTTGGCTTCGTTCTTTAAGTTAGACCTGGTACTGAGAAACTTGGGATGCTTTTGCTTGGAGAAGGAATCGTCTTGTTTTAGAAGCTGTGTCATCAGGAATCACCAACCATGAAGTCACCAGGAGCAGCATCTTCAGGTCCAGGGGCTGCATCCCTGGCCTGACCACCTTAAGCATTCTTGGAAGCCTTTTCTGGACATTTGGTCAGGAGGATTCTCCCACAGCATACTCTTGGAACACTTAACACCCTCCCATTGAATCACTGTGTTTAATGTTCATCCCTCTAGAAATGCACAAGGGTCACTGGGCAACTTGTTTGCCACCAGATTCTATGTGCCTAGAGCAGAGCTTTGCATGTATTAGGAGATGTACTCACTGAGCACATGGACGGAAGGAGATGGGTAGGTGGCTACATTGACAGATGAATGGGTGGATGTGTGTACATACAAAAGATTGAAGGAGGGCTTATAAAGGGTTGGGTAAAGAGATGTGAATGGGGATATAAATTAATCTATATAAATGGGAGACAAATGGAGATATAAATGACAGACGGACAGAAGGATGGCCGACGCACTGCTGACTATTCTGCTGCTTCCAGAAGACATGATGACCAGAAGTTATGGAAGGAGTTTATCTTGGCTTACGGTTCCAGAAGCGTGGAAAAACAGGAGAAGTAAGAAGCTGCCAGCTCACATCTTCAAACAGGAGCACAAAGCAGAAGGAGCAAACAGGAACTAGGAGGAGGCTGTGTGCTCCCAAAGCTTTCTCCAGCAATGCATTCATCCAGCAAGGCTTCACCACCTCTCCGAACAGCACCACCAGCTGGGGACCAAGTGTTCAAATCCCCAAGTCTACAGGGGACATGACTCTCGTTTAAACCACAACAGACATATGCTTGGCTAGGTAACGGATGGATATAGATAGGTGGGTGGAATTCACAGGTCCCTAACTTAAAAATTGACCTCTGCCTAGTGTGGATATGAGGAGGGACTGCTGAACTGGAAAGGCAGGCATGATATCTCTGCTCCAGATGCACTGGGTAGCGCAAAGAGCTTTATCCCTCGAGAAGTCCATGGCTGTCAGGCAGCCTCCTGGGCCTCATCTGCAAGAGCTTAAACAGAACAAAGCTGAGCCTGTCTCCATATGGCCGCCTCACCCTATAAACTGTGCGTGTGTTTATGTAGCACTCCAGGCTTGATGGAGACCAGATGTGATCAAACACTGGTTTGGGCTGCCTGGGAATGCTGAAATGCCAACCTATACATTTTTTTATGGGTGCCTGTCCTTAGCAATCAGTCTTTAAATCTTAGCTTCGAGCATACTGATACACATCCATTAACTTCATTCTTTGGCCAAGCAGAAACATCTGGCAACTTCTATTGGATTTGTTACACTTATGAGAGAAATACAACCATGTACAACTTCCGTTATCAGTCAGCCTAGGCACAGTACAAGGCACAGAACACTGGGGGTGGGAGGGAGAAGAGAAGTAGCTCGTGTTGTGGCTCCCCTACCCCCCGTCCCCCTCTTGGGTGACACAATGGTTCTACCCAGAGCAGATTTTTCTAATTAATCTTAAGAGTTGTCTTTTGCCGACAGTCTCCATTGTTCTAGTCACTGGGCCTCACGAATACTGAGTAGGAATCATATCTCAACTACAACCATTCTCTTTCCCAGATGGGCAAATGGCACAGGGTTGGCTTCTACTACGACAGCAGTGTTTTGAGGGGAGGGAGATAGGATCCCAGCCTCCGTTTTCTGACTCTGTAGTGTCACCTATTCTGTGAATATGGAAAGGGCTCTTCCCGTCTTTAAAGTAAGGAAGCTGAGCTGTGTTGCTTTCCCACGTGTGTGTTCTTTGCACACTCCTGTCTGCTGACCCCTCTTTGGCAATCAAGAGTTCTCTAAGGAAGATCATGGGCATCCAACAGAACACCCCAGGGTCTAGAAAGACCCAGGACAAGATCCCCACTTTTCTCCATTTATGTGAGTGTTTCCTAAACTAACTGGATCTCAAGAACAGCATAGTCCCATGAAAGTCTTCTTGGCACCTTGACGATTTCTGGCAGAACTTTACACACAATGTCTGTTGAGGGGCTGGGGGAATGGCACGGTTGGTAAACTATTTGCAATATAAACATGGGGACCTGAGTTTGGATTCTCAGCACGTAGCTGAAGTCCCAGTACTAGGAGGCAGAGACAGGCTGACTTCTGCGGTTCTCTGGCTACCTAGCCTAGCGGAACCGGGAAGTTTCAGGTCCACCTTGCCTCAAAAAATAACATGGAGGACAGTGAAAGGAAACATCTGATGTCAACCTCTGGCTTCCACAGCTGTACATGTGCACACACATGAACACACACACCACATCTATAAAACATATACATACACACATATAAAATACATGTACCACACCTATAAAATATATAAACACTACACCAATAAAATACACACACACCTATAACACACACACCTATAAAACACACACATACATACACAAACACCTATAAAAGATACATATCACACCTATAATACACACACAAACCTATAAAACCCACACACCACACCTATAAAAAAAAACACACATACACACACAATGTTTACTGAGATCTATGGTCTCCAAACTGCATTTGAAGGGTATCCACCCCAACGACCCAGGTATGATCCCGCCCCTGTCTGGTGTCCCCTTCTGCTCTGCAGAGCTCTGTCTTATCACTCCACAGATATACTACCAGTACAGAGATACTTTTAGTACTCCACCCCACTGCTGCAGGGAAAAGATCCCAAATACTCCATATGCTGGGGTGGAATCAGGTCGATTCCATCCCAGAGAGGGGGGAGCAGAGCCTGGAGCCATTGGATCCACATTCGCTTCCAGGAAAAAGCCAGGTCTGGATCCTGAATGGCAAGTTTAAAAAAGATTTATTTTAGTTTTAATTTTGTGTGTCTGTGTATGGCTGTTTACACATGAGTACAGTGTTCATGGAGAGCAGAAGAGGGTGGGTGTTAGGTCTTCTGGAAGTAGGTACAAGGAGTCAGTTGTGAGCCACCATACGGGGGCTAGGAAGTGAACTTGGCCCTCTGGAATGCCATTCTCTCCTGATGGTCTTACATACGCATTCTCTCCTGCCATCCTGAATAGCATTTACCCAGTAAGATTTCTCGACAGAACAGGGGGAATTGTAGAAAACACAGCTGTCAGCTTTACAACACGCTTTCAAGAAAATGGTTAAATCACAAAGACTCCCAAACAGTAAACAAAACCTGTCCTGAAGCTCCTTGGAGCTCAATAGCCTCTTGTTCCTGTGGCCACCTCCGCTTTCTTCTGCAGGTCCAGAAATTTGTGATGTTGGTTGCGACAAGCCCAGCTCTATCCCTCAGCCACAGTCTTCAGGAAGGCTCCATCTCTAGTTCAGTTCCTGCTGGGTTCCCTCTTAGGACAGCTACCGTGAGAACACTGGCTGAAGACCACGTTCCACTAGAGTAGACCAGGTCAAAAATAACAGCAAAAAAGAAACCTTGCAAATGTGGGCACAGCACACAGGACAGATGTCTGTGCCACCTACACAGACTGTCACAGTTCAGTTTAGGCTTCTGACACTGAGTCAAAATGCCCAGGCCAGGCCAGTGGACAAACTCCTCAGATGGGTATGTGGTGGTCTGAATGAGAATAGCTCCTAAGGGGCTCATATATTTGAATTCTTGGGCCCTAGTTTGTGGAACTGTTTAGGAAGAATTAGGAGCCTTTCTCAATTCTTCAATTGAGAAATCAATCAGCAATCGTACGGTTTTGCTTTTGGTTTTATTTCACTTTTCTATCACTAATGCTCAATCTCACTGGGGTGAGCGGGTATCTGACTGTAGTTTTGATTTGCGTGTCTCTGATGGCTGACAGTGATGACCGTGTCTTCCCACATGTGTTTATCCTCAGCAGGTGAGAAACAAAGAAAATGCAGCATCTGCACTCAGTGGAATAGGTTTGTGCCTTGTCCTAGTCAGGGTTTCTATTGCTGTGATGAAACCCCATGACCAACAGCAAGTTGAAGGAGAGGCAAGGGTTTCTCTGACTTAAACTTCCATATCACTGTTCATCATCAAAGGACGTCAGAACAGGAACTCAAGCAGGGCAGGAACCTGGAGGCAGGGGCTGATGCAGAGGCCATGGAGGGGTGCCGCTTACTGGTTTGCACCTCATGGCCTGCCCAACCTGCTTTCTTATAGAACCCAGAACCACCAGCTCAGGGATGGCACCACCCACACTGGGGTGAGCCCCCGCCCCCATCAATCACTAATTAAGAAAATGCCCTAAGGCTTGCCCACAGCCTGATCATACAGAGGAATTTTGTTAATGGATGTCTCCTTTTCTCAGACGATGTTAGCTTGTGTTAAATTGACATAAAACTATCTAGGCCAAGCCTCAATCTAGACAAGCACAGTAGTGGCTCATACTTAATTTTTTTTTATATAATTTATTTCCATTTTATGTGCATAGGTATTTTGCCTGCATGCATGTCTGTGTGAAGGTATCAGGTCTTGGAGTTGCAGACAGTTGGAGCTCTCAGGAGGCAGAAGCAGCAAAACCATGCAAAGGGAGGAGGAAGATGAGGGAGGAGGAGAAGAAGAAAAGAAATCAGGAAGAGAAAGGGAAGGAGGGGGAAGGAGAAGCTAGTGGAGCAAAGGAAGGGAGGAGGGAGAGGGAGGAGGGAGGGGGAGGAGGAGGAGATGAGATCTATCATTTGCAGCAAAGTAGCCTGGAGAACATGTAGAATAATAATCCTAACACAGAAAGACAATTGCTCTCAATGTGCTCTCAAACACATGTGGAAAGCGAAACCAGTAGACCCGAATTCAGCTCGGTGCTCCCTAGAGATGGCGGTGGGGTGGACAAAGGGAGGTTGGACTTGATGAGAGCACTCTGCAGGCTTGTACAGAACAATCATGTCGAGACCCTCGTTCTTGTGGACAACGCATCAGGCATGTGTGTAAACCTAACAATGAACGTGACCGATACACACAGTTGACACACTTTAATAAAAATCAAAAATATTTAAAATAAATATAGAGATGTCATTAAAACTTTAAACTAAACTCAAACAAATCAATGGCCCTTTTTCCTAACCATAAGAATTCTGTTTTCTGTAAACCACACGTGGTGGCACGTGCTTATAATTCCAGCACTCTGGAGGTAGAGGAGACAGGAGGATTAGAAATTCAAGGTCAGCCTTAGCTACAAAGTGAGTTTGAGACCCAGGCTACAGTACAGGAGACCTGTCTCCTACAGGGGAAGGGTGGTGGAGGGAGATACTGAAAAGGGGAAGGAGCAGGAGGAGGAGGGAGGAGGGGAGGGAGGAGGGAGGGGAAATGAAGGTCTACTTCCCTTTCATTTCATGCTCTCTGTAGCTTTGTTGGGAAGTGGGCAAAGACAGATTGCTCCAAGCATGATGCTAACGTCAAACTCCATCTGATAGACCTTTAAAGAGCATGTGTCTTATTTGTCCAAATCTAGGGTCCAATTAGAGCATTTTCCTTTAATTCAGTCTAGTATGTTTGTTTAATAAGTCATGTCATTAGGTGAAACTTGGAGGCTGTAGAAGGTGCAAAGCAAAAGCCCGGAAGTCACTCGTGATGACCTCATTCTATTTTCTTTTCCCTAAAGAAATCACTATTGTCTGAAAGAACATGCTGAAGCACAGAGTCCCTGCCCTCTGGGATACCCCTGAGACCGGCATTCTGAGTCCTTCCTTCGTGGCACGGGGGCTCGGCTTTTGGGCATCGAAGGAAACATGAACAGAGTTTTGCAGGAATTTGCTGCCACACTAAAATTGCTAGCCTCATCCTTCCCTCACTCAGAAAACTACTAGTTTGGCCGTGGTGGAGCCTATTTTAGTAAAAGCTTCACTGGGGTCCGACACTAAGGGCAGAAACCTCTCCTTATTCCTGCTCTATGGATGAAAATGCCAGGGCCAGATTGTAAAGCTTGGGACAAACATGAATAGTGTGACCAGAAGAACTCAGACCCCTGACTTCACCTCAGCCCTCAGACAGGAGACTCTGTACTCAGAGTGGCCAGGGAGTCGGGGAACAGTACAGAGGAGAGTCTTGCACCCCAACCAGGCTTCTAGGCTCAAGTGCACAGACTGACTCCCCTTGGCTCCCTTCCCTACAGAAGTCAAGAGCACTGAATAACCTGAGCTTGGGGAAAGCCCATGGTACTGTGGTGGCTGATTTCCCCTATCAACTGATGGGACTGGCATGACGATGAAAACTAATCCCTGGGCACCTCTGTGAGTTAGGTGGATTGAGAAGACCCCCTCAGGTGTCTCAGACTGAATGAAAGCCATTGAGCAATATCAATTCATCTATGTTTCTGTTCCTGTCTCTATCTCTCTCCCATCTCTGTCTCTGTGCCTCTGTCTCTCTCTGTCTCTGTCTCTGTCTCTCTCCCATCTCTGTCTCTGTGCCTCTCTATCTCTCTCTGTCTCTATCTCTCCCATCTGTCTCTGTGCCTCTCTGTCTCTGTCTCTCTGTCTCTGTCTCTGTCTCTGTCTTTCTGTCTCTCTCTCTGTCTCTCTCTCTCTCTCTCTCTCTCTGTCTCTCTCTCTCTCTCTCTCAGTCCTTTGTGGCACAGGGGCTTGGCTTTTGAGCCTCGAAGAAAACATGAACAGAGTTTTGCAGGAATTTGATGCCACACTGAAATCGCTAGCCTCACCCTTCCCTCACTCAGAAAACTACTAGAAAACTTCCTTACTACAGAAAACTTCTTGACTGTGGATACAATGTGACCGGCTGTGTCAATCTCCTACAACCATGGCTTCCCACCACGATGAGTTTGCACACCCCTGAATCCATAAGCCAAAATAAGCTCTTCCTTGCATCAGTTATCTGTGCCAGATACTCTGTTGCAGCAGCAACATAAGTGACTAACTGATGTCACCCCAAGAAAGGCTGCACAAATCTCTGTATTCAAACCTGTATTCACTCCCATCTGCGTGCCACTTCCAAGTGGCCCAGTCTCCCTTCCATACAGCATCACCTCCTCCCCCGCTGTGCTTACCTCTGTGTTTGCCTGCTAATGTCGCCTCTGGCAGAAGGAATGGATGTTCTGAGAAGTACAGAGATTGGGGCCTGCTTCATTCCCACCTTTATTCTCAGAATCAAGAATGCCACCTAGATAAAATAAGTATCCATAAAGGCTTCAGGAAAGCCCCAAGAACTTTGCTTTTGTAAAGATCTCTTTATTTTTGTTTTATGTGTATGAGCACTTGCCTGAACATGTATGCGTGCACTACCCATGTGCCTAGTACACAAGAACAAAAAGATGAGGCCATCGGATCCCCTGGAACTGAAATGACTCACTGTTACAATTGTGTGGATGTCAGGAACTGAGCCCAAGTCTTCGCAAGAACAGAGTCTTTTCTCCTCAGAGCCTACTCTCCAGCCCTATTGGGGGGTGGGGGGAGGGAAAGAATAAGAAAGGTAACAGACATGCCTAAATAAATAAACAAATGAATACTTTTTTAGAAAAAAAATTTCTGCATGTAGTTCTGACCCAAACGTGCAGCCAATTTGGAGAAATCATAAAAGAGAATGAATCTGATTTGGGGGCATTTTTTGTTTTAGCATCACACAGATACACGTGTGGTCTCAGCCTAAATCATGAGTAAGAATAAACAGGATGATGTCAAAGCTGTTTTGTTTTCAATTCTTAGCACCAAGCTGAGCATTGAAGTCTGAACAAAGTAGTACATAAATGTGACCAGCTTTTACAAACAAAATGTCCTCAAGTGTGACAGGGAGGAGGTGGCTGGTTGAAGAGAGCAGTAGGCAGAGAACAGACAGTGATGTGTTTTTGTTTCATATTGAGCGGAGTCAGAGATGCTGAATAAAGTTCTTGGAACAGGAAATGGAAATTTAAGTGCATCAACTGTAGCAGTCGGTCGATAAAATAACAAAAGGTAATAGAATTACTGTCTCAAAGGATGAAGAAAAGCAAGAGGAAAGTGGAATCTAAAACAAGAAAATGCCCCTAATTTGCAATGGACAGTAAGTTAGCAACAAAGAGAATGAAAGACAAAGCCAAAAACAGCCCTTGGCATCTAACTGTGGGTGACAACCCTAGAGTCACCAACACACAGAAGCTGTCCCTGCAGTGGGTTAGGTATGGCACACTGGGGGTGCAGAATTCTGAGGAAAGAGACTGGCTTTGTTATATGAGTTTTTTAGTAATAAAAGATTGATTACTATGGGGCTGGAGCAATGACTCAGTGAAGAAGACTGTGCCTGTTGCTCTTGTAAAGGACCTAAGTTAGATCCTACCACCCACATTACATGGCTCACAGTCACTTGTAACTCCAGCTCCTGGGAATCCAGTGCCCTCTCCTGGCCTCTGATGGTACCTACATCCACATGGGTGCACGTGTGAGAAAACACACACACACACACACACACACACACACACACACACACACGCTTGCCTCCTTTAAGAGCCCTGGGTTCTGGTGTGTGCTACTTTATATCTGGCCTATCTGAGCCATATCTAGTGATTATGGAATTTCTCATCATCTGCTAATCCATCGTTCATCTCTGCTCTCCTGACTGGCAGCTCATGCACATGGCATCTCTTCTTAGATCCTAGCACAGATAACTGACATCTTGTGTCCTCCTAAGACCTGACATCCTTTGTAGCTCGTGCCTTGTACATCACTGGAACTGATCTTCTTAGCATCAAGTCCATCTCACCGAGGGCTCCACGGGGGGAGGATGCTGGGTGTCCTGCTCGATTCCTCTCTGCCTATTCCTTTGAGACAGGGTCTCTCACCAATCCTGGAACTAGGTTAGTAATCAATTAAGTCCCAGTCATTCTCCTGTCTCCACCCCACACAACACTGAGGGTTACAGGTTACATGTGACCATTCCTGGCTTCTTACATGAATGGTGGCATTTGATCTTAGGTCCTCAAGCTTGGGCCAGCTTGTGGACTCTAATTCCATTCATACCTAGACACAACCTCCTTCTTTCTCTCATCCTCCCTGAGTGAGCCCAGGGCTTTCAACATCCCTGTGGAAGCCTCATGGTTCCATGCAGCTCTCCTCACATCAGCTCGTCTCCCATAGGCAGGCTTTGGCTCCATGTAAAACTAGAAGAGATGCCTTCCAAGGGCAAGTTCGATCACATCAGTCCCCTGCCAAAGCCCTCCAGTGTGAGCCCTTGTCACTAGAATTCCAAACTTCAGTCTCTTCACGCTAACTGAAAGGGCCTCATGCAGGGCTCCAATGCTACCCTTACCACACACTCTCCTGGTCGCCATTGTCCTGAAGTCACAAGCCTTTGTCTCAAACAGGGAATTTCCACTCTAGGACAGCTGCCCAAGGGTCCACTTTGCAGAAATGGCACTCCCAGAGGCTTCTGCGTTGCTGTCTCCTTCCAGCTGTTCATAGTTCTGCTCAGAGATTAAAAAAAAAAAAAAAAGAATCAGAAGACTCTAACCCCACAAGAGGCTGAAGTGTGTTTTTGTTGTTGTGTGCAGATTTTATTTGAGATAATCATAATTATTTATGAGTTTATCTGTCCTCCCACCAGACCATAAGTTAAAGAGAGGGTTTTTTTTTTCCTGCTTGTGCTTTTAGTACACATGCAAAATACTTTTGAAAAATATAAAGGAACTTAGTTAAATGTCCACTACCACCTAAAGGTACACAGTTGCATCCCTGTATCCCACCCTGGGAATTCCTTTGGTCTCAGTGACAAGGCATTCCAGGCAGGTTAAAAAGCAGCGAGTATGCTAAAATGGTTCTGGAGCTGGGAAGCCTGAGAACGGGTTTTGTGGAGCCTTTCTGCCTGGCTGATGCCTTCCTGCCCTGGTCTTCTGTGTTCACCCAGCTCTGCTTGTCTGTGTTCTCTCTTCTTCTTAGGACACCCCTATAACTTCATTTTACCTTAATTGTCTTTTGTAATAGTTTCTTCTCTGTAGCTGTGATAAAATAACCTGATAAGCGACTTCAGGGAGAAAGAGTTTGTTTCGTCTTACAGTACGGAGGGCACAGTTCACCACAGTAGCACCAAGAGCAGGAAGCAGGGGAGAGCAGCAAGTGAGGCCAGCCAATAAAATTCCACTACTCCCCCCCCCCCCAACTTCCTCTAGCAGGCCCCACCTCCTAAGAATCCATTGCCTCCCTGAACAGCGCCTCCAACAGGACAAGTATTTAAATGGTGGGACATTTCGTATGCAAAGCATGGCATCTCCTTAAAGGCTTTGTCCTGGTGGGACATTGATGTATGATTTTGGGAGGGACACAAGTGTGTCCCTTACACCCAATCTGTGTCCAGTGTGCCTTCATGAGCCACCACTGTTTCCTCCCAAGGTAGGGCCACAGTGAAGTTGATGCGCTATGCATCGTGATCCACTGCTCTCACCAGCCCCTCCCAAAGCCAGGATTAGAAGTGGAATACGGCAGGCGCAGGCATTTACGGCATTTACCAGTGGAGGTAGCACGAGACAAGGAGAGGGCTCTGAAAGAGAAGCTGGGGTGATGCTCCAGAAAGAGATAAGGCTCCAAGCCTGAGGGGCGTCACTAGACAGCCAAGTCTGGGGAGTCCTTGTGGTGCCTCAGGCAGCAGTGACTGGCTGTTGTCTGCCTGATGCGATTAACTTCTTCAAAGTCCTTTTAAAAGTGTGTTCAGCTGGAAAACAAACTCCCTACGCTTCGGTTAGACAAGACAGGAAGTGAGACTCTCAGCTGGCATATGGAGGAATTCTGTTCTGACAGGGTCACTTGGAATGCATCCTGCCCAGAGCAGATAAGACTGCTGCCCCCTTCTAAAGCAGAGAACTGCAGAATGGGGGCTAATTTGTAGAAGTCGTTTGCTGTTAAGATGCTCACGTTAGAACATCGCACCATGGATATGTGCATCAAAGCATCCCGCAGGACCCAAACACATGCAATGGTTACCTGTCCATCAGAATGAACAGACTTTAGGAAAAGACATAGTGTCCCGCTATGATGGGACACAGCTGTAATCCCAGGGCTCAGGAGGTGATGGCAGGAGGATTGTAAATTTGAGGTTAGTGTGGGCTATAGAGCAAGCTCCAGACCAGCCTCACATACAGACCAGCCTCACAACTCAGTGACTCAGAAACAAGAAGGATGAGTGAATGCCTAGATTTGGTCTTGCACAAGCTGGGGGTGGTGCACACATCTATAATTCCAGCACTTGGGAGGTGGAGGCAGAGGCAGGAGGATCAGAAGTTCAGAAGTTCAGAAGTTCAAGCTCACCCCCAGGGGCTGCAGCCTATCTGGGACATTTGGAAAAAACAAAAACAAGGAGGAAGAGAAGAGGAAACAAGGGAGGGAAGAAGGGAAGGAGAGAGGGAAGGAAAGAGAGAGGGGAAACTGTGTCTGGAATTTGTGGGATCTGAAAATAGCATGAGGAGACATGTGCTCCCCTTGTGTAGCAGTGAGAGGTTGGTTGTACGGATGGAGATGCTGGGAAGTCCCAGTGCTCCTGACCACAATTCAAAAGTGGTTTCTACAACGACTGGGCATGGTTATCAGAGACAGATCTTTCACTGTCTTCCCTTGTAAGTCATGCACAAGCTAATACTTGCCCAGGAACCTCAGAGTTCTACTCGGATGTCTGCCGGCACCACAGTGAGCTCGATTTCAAGCCGGTCTTCTCTGCAGTAAGGAAATCAGTTACCGATCATAGACACTTGGAGCTCACAGCAGGGACATCCATCTGTCCAACTTCCCACTCAAGTGTGGCATACCATCTTGGGAGCCCCCAGAAGAGATCTGCCTCTCTCTGTGGGTGCTACCCAATAGCAGACACTCCTTAGACTGCAGGGAAACCATACCCCAATTGGCTCCATCTTTATGTCTCTGCTTTGAGATGAAAACCCCTCACTTGATCCCTAAAATAAAACCACAGTTGCTGGAGGATGAACGGAGGAAACCAGACAAGGAAGTTAAAAACCACCCTGGACAGACCACCCACAGCTGGTGGAACCCTGTAACACAGACCCGGCCCCGGTGACTCGTTTATTTCTTCATCATAAAATCAGTGTGAGAACTTTCTGAAAAATTCTATGCGAATATTTTAGAAATTGTCCTTGTTGCGAGAGCCACTTATGAAAAGCAAGCAATGTTGATAACAATAACAAAACCTCTTTGTGTTGTCAAATCCATGAAACCTCACCAAATGTTAAAAATGTCAAAGAAAGCTGTTCTCGCCTTTCTGACAAAATGTTGGACTTAGATGTAAGTCAGAGACACATTGTGAGGTATCAAGTCATGTCTTGAATTCTGTGCTGAGTGTAGGTCCCAAGCAGGACTTGTTGTTCATGTCTACTTAGGCAGGACATGGCAGCACTGTTGTTAAGTGGGGCTCTGGGCCTGGTTCTATGGATCTGTCTGCTTCCTCAGCTGTCAAGAGGGAGTACTGCATAGACCACTCTCAGGGAACATGAATAGTAATGATAATCCTGGTGACAGTGCTACCCCCCTCCCCTTTATTAACATCTATTCTGTTACAATGTATCAACTGCAAAATACTTGGGAATTATTCCTGTTTTGCATATTAGGCTGGTAAATTTCAACATTCCAATATATACTTTGTGCATAATTTTATCACCTTTTAAATTGTTTACGTATTTACCCATGAATGTAAACGAATGTTTTTCCTACTTGTGTGTCTGTGTACTATGTGTGCTCCTGGTGGCTGTAGAGACTGAAAGAGAACATCAGATTCCCTGGAACTGCACATCTGTGAGTCACCATGTGTATGCTATTACCTTTAGGGTTTCCGTTGCTGTGAAGAGACACCATAACCACAGCAACTCTTATAAAAATCATTTAACTGAGGCTGGCTAACAGTTCAGAGGTTCAGTCCATTAGCAGCACAGCAGGAAGCATGGTGGCACACGGGCAGATGTGGTGTTGGAGGAGGAGCTGAGAGTTCTACATCTGAATAGGCAGGCAGCAGAGACACTCAGTGAGCCACTCACTGGACCTGATTTGAGCTTCTGAAACCTCAAAGCCTTAGCACTTCCTCCAACAAAGCCACACCACCTACTCCAACAAGGCCACACTTCCTAATTGTGCCACTCCCTAACAGGGACCTATAGGGGACATTTTTATTCAAACCACCACAACTGAATACTGAACCTGGGTCCTCCGGAAAAGCAGCAAGCGCTCTTAACCACTGAGCCATCTCTCCAGCCCTAAATTAGGACTTTTTAAGAGTGTCGTCTGGGACACAGAGAGATGACCATTGATAGAGAGTATTTTCCCCCTAAAATAAACAGTAGTCTAAGAAGGAGGCTTCTCAAAACCTAAGTAGAGTGTCAGCATAGTGGGCAGCCTTGCTGCAGAATTTGGAATTCCTTTGAAGAGCTCCACAAAGCTGCTGAGGAGAGTTCTCAGCCTCACACACTTAGGAGCTATGGCAGGCAACCTCCACAAGGGTCCCAGGGGTCTGGGTACCCTGGCACTCATGTGATCCTCCACTTCTCAATGAAGACTGTACCCAGTGGCTTGTTCTAACACATCATGACGGATGGGGCGCCTGGTGTACCAGTGAGCTGATGTATTGGCATAATTATCATCTAATACCAGATCGTGCCTCTGTAATCATGTAAGTGATGGGTAGCAGACCCATCAAGAACCTTCACTGCATCCTTGGGATAGACTCCAAGTCAAGAGTCCCAGTACCTTCACTACCAAGTAAAAAGATTAAAGGCAAGAGAGTCCCAGGTCGTCTGAGCACTCACACCTTGGAGCACACCAGCCACGCGCTGTGTGCTGGGTCTCGAACACAGCATCGCCCACCACAGCGGGAGTGCGCCCCAGAGCTGAGCTCTCTACTCTACAGCAATTCAGTGGAGAGCAGTGGCTCTCAACCTTCCTGTGCTTCCCCCCTTTAATACAGTTCCTCGTGTTGTGGCGACCCCACCCTCAACCATAAAATTCTTTTCATTCCTACTTCATAGCAATGATTTTGCTACTGTTGTGAATCGTAATGTGAATATCTGTATTTCCCCTTGGTCTTAGGAGACACCTGTGAAAGGGTCAGTTCAACCCCCGACGAGGTCGTGACCCATGGGTTACGATCCAATGGTAGAGAGAAATAAAAGTTAACTGGAGTCTGGCTGTATATTTACTCTTGAGAGAGAGAGAGAGAGAGAAAGAAATCTATCATCCCCTTCTGGTTTCTACATGCATGTATACAGACAAGCACACACAAACACATGGACACACAGAACGAACACACACACACAAATAAAAGCAATTTTAAAATAAACTAATTGAGTTAGAAATTGGAAAGCTAAGGTGCTGAGCCAAGACCAGAGCGAAAGTGGTCCTGGGTGAGTACCAGGTTTACCATAGGAAAAAGACTCTCATGAACACAGGCAAGTTACAGATAGAGACCGGAGCTGAGACCCCTGGTCAAGAGTCAAAGCCTGGGTAGGGTGTCAGTCAGGGAAGGAAGGCCGGGGTCTGGAACCACTTCCTCCCATAGAAGTTTGCACTGCACTCTTATAAAGAGCTGCTCTCATCTCCAGAACCATCAGGTTAAGTCAGCCTGGGAGAGTTATCAGTAGGTCAAGTTCAAAGCATAGCACTCCATTCAGGCCTCCACTGTAGCAAGTTCCGGTTCCAGCTTACACACATGATTCAACCTCAGTTCCCAGAAACGGCAAGGGAACTTCCTGGGCGATCCTGCTACTGTGCCCAGCTCTTGAGAAGCTCTGCCATTCTGGGGAATGCAGCTGCACCCTTTTGCAGTCTCTCTCTCTCTCTCTCTCTCTCTCTCTCTCTCTCTCTCTCTCTCTCTTCTCCTATGCACACAGACACACAGACACACAGACACACAGACACACAGACACACAGACACACACCACACACATACTTCTTGGCTACAAGCCTTCATTTCTGTTGTGATGCCAAAATTTTGTGATCACAACCCACTTCTGTGTTTCTTATGTACACCATCTCGACAGGCCTCTCAACAAAGACAAGGAAATGTGCTTAGCTACATTGAGTTTGTATTTTCCTTGCTCTGAGCCTTTCTGGCTTTGAAGGTGATTTTTCTGTAATGGGATTTTTTTTTTTCTTGAGGCATACCTTTCTTTTTTTCTTTCTTTCTTTCTCTTTTTTTCTCCCTTTCTGAAAAACCTTCCCACAGACATTTGGAGACTACCCGTCTGAAACACATTAGTGATGGTCGGGTCCATCCCGTGCCTGAGACACAAAACAGAGACATAATTCCATTTCTCCCATCATTTTTTGAGAGAGTGCAGTATCCAAACTACTAAAATAGGCCACTTTCATAGCCCTCTTTGGGATTCCTGCCAAGCCTCTTTGATTTATAACAGCTAATGGGACAGTCCAAAGACCCAGGGAATCTCCAAGATGCTTTCAAGGTATCTAAAAGTTCAAAATCATGCCATACAGTGTGGAAGAGACGATGGGTTAAAATAAAACAAAATGTAAGTTTGTTCACACACTTTCAGATTCCTCTTTGAATTGACCTTGAAGACACTCCTACCTGTCAGATGTAGGATAGGACCAAAAATGACTAATTACCTAAAAAGACTCTGAAATGTGTTCCTCTGCCTCCATTTTGTCAGTAGTGAAGAGGGAGACACTTGTGTCCCTCCCTTTGACTAGCAAGCTAATGAAACAATGGTTCCTAAGAAGTTGGAATTTCTCCTGGGAATCTCGGATTGAGAGAAGGAAAATGCTGAAATGCCCCTGAATAAAGTCTCACTGCCCCACCCCAGCCCCGGACAAGATGGCTGCCGGCATGGGTCACGACCTTGCAGCCCCTCCCTCTCCATCCTGCTGACTTCTTGGGAGTTGATCTCCCATGAGGGGACTTGGTAGAACTTGTCAGAAGGCCTATAGGAGAGAGAGAGAGAGAGAGAGAGAGAGAGAGAGAGAGAGAGACTGGAGCCATGACAGTGTGGGTCAGTAATGAGCAGAACCATACTTGACCAGGTCTGCTCATATGCATAGCACTTCCCTCTATTCAAACCTAAACCTCCTGTCAGGACTTTGAAGATGAACTCGGGGACCTCAACACCTATGTATTTGTTCCCCGTCCCAACAAAACCACATTGACTAAATCTCTGTTCTCTACTTGTACTGTTTCTTGTCTAATTGGCTTAGTGAGGACAGAGGGCTGAATCCCATTGTTAAGGTTCCACAACCCTGGTGACTCAGGTAGCACCTCCCCGACCCAGCTGCCTATCTGGAAAGGTCTGTATGTCTTCATAGACTGTAACCAAAACCTCTCACAGCTGAAAGCAGAGAATACCATCTGGCTTTGGAAGAGCTAGACTTCAAAAAGTTTTACAAAAATGTCAAACAGCTCCCCACCCCCTTTTACACTAATGGCTCATCTAATGTTATTTTAAGGGAATTACATAATGTCTTAAAATTTGTTTTATTGTCTAATTTTTTCAAAGCTCTTTGGAGTCCTCAATAATTTTTTCATGGGCAGGGAGTCTGAGACCAATTGTTTAAGAACCTTTGATTTGCCAGAACAGCCTGATAATCATCTCTGCCGACTCATCCCTCTAAACTCCCAGCCCCATCCTCTTGCTGCCGAGGCAACAAAGTTGTGTCCAACTCTCGTGGACAAAGTCCTCCTGCCCTGGGCAAGATGGCAGGCAGCATGGGTCACAGTCTTGCAGCCCCTCCCTCCCTCCCTCCGGCTCCACCCTCCACCATACATGAGAGTCCCATGATCTTTCCTCCATGAGCTTGTGTGTAGCTTGTTCTCCATCCCTAGATTAGTCTTTCCATCTGTCACCGTTCTAATGAGTCAGTTGGCATGATGTCCCTAAGGACAGACAAACTGAGACTGGGAGGGAGTTCAATCAATGACTGCCTTGTAAGCAGGGGAACATGGGACCCCCGAGCTCCAGCATATAAGCATGGTGGCACAGGCTTGCAATCCCAGTGCTGGGGCATACGGACAAGGAGATCCCTGTGGCTTGCTGGACAGCCAGCCTAGCTCAATCAGTGAGCCCAGGTCCTGAAGAGCCCAAGATCCCTTTCTCAAAAAGACAAGAATAATTTCTGAGGAACAGCACTCCAGTGTATAAACACACACACACACACAGAAAGAGACATATAGACACACAGATGTATAGACACACACAGAGACATATAGACATACAGATGTATAGACACACACAAACACACACAGAGACGTACAGACAGACACACATACACAGGGATGGGGCAGAGAACAGATGAACCAATTTAAGCAAATTAGCAAAGATAGTTATTGATTTGTGTAACTAAAAAGTTCAGAGATTAGACTCCGGTCAAGGGCTGAACAGTGGTTCAGTGGTGTTGCTTTTTATTGTTTTTGTAAACAGAATTCATTTTCCCTTAGCTCCCTTCATGATGCTGGAGTAAGTGTCAGAAAACCAAGAATACAACCTTCCTGATCAATCCAGGTGGTTCAGCCTTTCTTCTTAAATATCCTGCAAAAGACCAGGGAGATGAGTACCCTGAGTCACCTACCACTGAGAAGCAACAATGTGTATTCCCGCATGTGCACAATGAACCTTCTACTTTCCTTCCACACTGAGAGAGTCACGTGAGACCTGTGGGATGCTTATTTCAGAACCTAATGCCATGAGGGAGTGGTAGACAGTTGTTGCCTAATAAGTGTTTATTGGTTGGAGAAGAATAGTTAAGGGTACAGGAGACAAGGCTTGCAGCCAAATTTAGTTTAAGCTAAAGATTTACATAGCCTTTCCCATCCCGAGGAAGTAAAAATCAAAACTACAAAATCTAATTTGGCGCTCTGCCCTCCATCTTTGCTCTTGCCGATTTGATCACTGTGTTCACCACCTATGAAAAACAGAGTTTTGAACCCAAAAGTCAAGAGCCTGGGAAGAGGGTACCTTCTTTTCTATCATGTCCTTCCTGTGACAGAAAACTGCCCTGCAGCCTTGTCCTGGTTCTCCCTGTATAAAGAGGGAACTGTATTGTTCAGTTCTCACCCAGGGCAGGTGTCATAGAACCTCCTTTCAGTGACACAGAAAATAAGGATCTAGCTTTTGTCCCTGGTTCCTGGACTCATAACTCCCAAGAGCCTTGGAATCTTCTGAGTGACAGTGTTTCTCATATAATAATAAGACACGTGGGGATTCGGACCCTGGACAGCTTCAGGATAGGGAGAAGCTTCCAGAAAATCCAACCACAGATTAAAGGGTTCAAATTTTCTGCTCCACCCTCAACCTCTGGGAAGCAGAGAGGAGAAGAAGGTTGAGTTGATTTGGTCACCATGACCAAAGATGGACTCAGTCATAGCCCTGGAGTGAGGTACCCATAAGATGACCTCCCCAAGGAGATTCAGAAACCCACAGGGTGCTGAGTACATCAGGGTTCCGAGACAAAAACAGGCCAGAGAAAGCTCCACAAGTCCCTCCCATGCCCTGCCCTGTGCATCTCTTCCCTCTGGCTGTTCCTGGACTGTGTTCTGTAGACTACAAGAGTGAGGGGAAGCCTGATGCTTTCCTGGGCTCTAGGAGTCATTAAGCTGGTGCTGTCCTAAGCTCTGTGAATCACATTGCGATCTCCAGTCTGCATTCAGGATGAGCTTCAGGGGAAGGAACCCCATACATGTAGCCTGTGTAGCACTGAGGTATCATTTGCTATAGAAATTGCAGGCACTGATTTTACACAGGCCGCCCATGGCCACCTTCTGCATGGACTCCTCGCCACCAGGGAAAGAGCCCAGCACAGCTAAAGGTTGTAATTTTCAGAGATTGTCTGTCTGTGGCATGCCTCTGGTCAGGTAGGAACCAGTACTAAAGGTCTTTAATTACATAGGTCAGAAGCCACAGCTAATTCAGGACATGCCAAGACATTTGACATAAATACCAGAGTAGCAGAACGCCAGATGGCATGCTGACCAGTGCCACGTTACAGGAGACAACCAGATGGAGACAAGGCAGAGAAAAGCACAGGCTGTGTGCTGCCTTCTTTTCCTCAAATACAGGCTCTGGAGATGAGTCCCACATTGTCCTCAAAGGAGACATCAGTTCCCCATCACGGGAATTTCCCATGAGCTGTCAATCATTGGCACGGGCCCTCTCAAACAGGATCACCTGTGCCTCACATCTACTGATAATTAAATTCTATAGAGGCCTGGAAAAGCCATGGAACGTACTGAGTGAAGTGTTCTAATTTGGGGAGAGAGGATAGGTAAGTGAATAGACACAGACCCTCTGTCTTAACTGGGGGAAAATGTGAAAAACCCAGCTGAGAAGGAACAAGTGTTTCCTCATCCGGAAGACCTCAGCTGAGCCCATGGCTGTCTTCTGTTAACTAATATTGTTTAACTACTTTGTCCCTTGTTTACTAGCTATGGAATGCTTCAAAGAAAAACTCTGATTATACGCCTAAAAAGCTTTCTAAATTAAAACATGTAATTCTATTGTCACAAAGTATTTGAACACGGGAGATTTTCCTAATCAGGCATTCCCAACCTCTTGAGATGGAGACACAACACAGTCATCCTAAAGATTCACATCCAAACCCTAGACAATGACATTTCATAAAAACTTCCCGGATCTCATAACATTTTATTCAATTTGTGAGTTTTTGTTGGGTTGCATTCACAGCTATCTGGGGGTCACACACATCCCAGGGGGCCACGAGCATGGGGGGGTCACATGCAACGCTGGGGGGGCACAGCTGAGCATTTAGACTCTTGACGTAAGAGAAAATGTATTTTTATTTTAACTTAGTTTGGGAGTTTTGTGTATTTTGAGACAGGGTCTCATTATGTAGGCTGACCAGGCTGACCTCAAACTCATGATCCTCCTGACTCAGTCTCCTGAGTACCGAGATTATAGCTATTCTTGGTATACGCAGCAAGAACATGTTGAATAGCTTTATACACTATATGTGTAACATTCTTCTTATCGTGAGCTGAACATACAGATGCAGATTTCATTTTGGAGGGCCTCATCTATGAAGACTTCTCACTCATAGTCATCTATTAAATGATGTGTTAGTCCGACTTATTAGACACACAACATTACTTATGAACACCAGTCACAGACACGGGGCTAAACATAAGTAAGACATAGTTCCTAGCATTAAATAACTTAGGCAGCAAGGAAAACAGATGTGTTCTTTTCTTTTCTTTTATTTTCTCTTCACTTTATATCCTGAATGCTGCCTCTAGATGCATTCTTAAAAAAAAAAAAAAAAATCATAAACCAAGGAAGGAAACCTAGCTTCAGCCCCCACAGTCAGAAAGTAGAAGCAGAAGGATCTTTTGAGTTCAAGGTTGGCCTGAGCTGCGAGGTAAGATCTTGTTTCAAAAGTAAAGTTTTTAAAGTCCTAAGAGATGGTTTTTCTCATCCAGTTATAAAATTATGAAAAGATTATGGAAACGACTGGAGTTTTATTAAATAAAGCATGAGTTTTCAAGACTGTAATGTGAAGTCATGGCCAAACATGATCTCAGTCAAATGGGGTTCATTTTCTAAATGGAGATTTTCTTCCCAGGATGCCTTCCTTGAACACAACCATCAGGAATAGAGCCACGCACACTCCCGCTGGCCTCCTCGGCAGTTGGCAGAACGCTGGGTTCTCAGACACCTTTGAAAAGTCTAACCAATTAGAGAATAAAGAGATCCATATATGTCTTCTCTCCGGAAGTGGTGACTGAATTTTTGTTGACTACAGTTCTGTTTGAAATGGGGTACTAGGGGCTGGAGGGTGCTTACTGCTCTTGCAGAGGACTGAGTCTGATGCCCAGCACCCATCCCAGGGGACTCACAACTGCTTGTAACTGCAGCTCCAGGGGAGCACTTCTGGTCTCTTCATCCAACTGTGTATGTATACATGTGTACACAACTACGCACACATACTAAAATCATTAAAACTTAAATAAGTCTTTTAAATGGAAGAAATAAAGATACTAATTGAGTCCTGTATGCCAGAGAAGTATCACTCTTTTTTAAAAATTTTTTTTATTTATTTTTACTTATTCACTTTACATCCCACTCACTTTCCTTCCTGACCACCCTTCCCACCATCCTTCTGCTATCCCCCACCCCCTTCTTCTCTGAGCAGGTGGGGTCCCCATGGGTATTCCCCTCACCCTGGCACTTCAAGTCTTTTCCAGGCTAGGTGCTCCCTCTCCCACTGAGGCCAGACACTGCAGTCCAGCTAGTATAATATATCTTATGTACAGGCAACAGCTTTTGCCATAGCCCCTGCTCCAGTTGTTCAGGCCCACATGAAGGCCAAGCTGCAGTCTGCTACAAATGTGCAGGAGGGCCCTAGGTCCAGCCAGTTTGGTTGGTGGTTCCGTCTCTGAGACCCCCAGGGGTCCAGGTTAGTTGGCTCTCTTGGCCTTCCTGTCCCCTCCAGAGCCATAAAATTTCCTCTTATTCTTCTATAAGAGTCCCCAAGCTCCATCCACTGTTTGACTGTAGGTGTTTATGTCTGTCTGAGTCAGCTCTGGGTAGAGCCTCTTAAAGGACAACATGCTCCACTGGGCGGTGGTGGCGCACGCCTTTAATCCCAGCACTCGGGAGGCAGAGGCAGGCGGATTTCTGAGTTCGAGGCCAGCCAGGTCTACAAAGTGAGTTCCAGGACAGCCAGGACTACACAGAGAAACCTTGTCTCGAAAACCAAAATAAACAAACAAAAAAAGGACAACATGCTCCTGTATGCTCTTGTCTATATGGTTCAGGAGTCTGATGGAGGTGGAGAAGAGGCTTGCCTCTAAAATAGAAATATAAATTCTAAAAAGCTGTCTGAAAAATCATGCTTGGATGTTTTATCTGTTCTTCGCCCCTGTTCCTGCTGATTGTGAATGAATCCGGGTTAAGGCAGACTCTGAGGAGTGACACCATGCGACTTTTCTTAACTGTGGGAGACTGTGCTCCTCCAGGAGAGTCTAGGAGACACTTTTTAAAAAAGGATACTGATCTATTTTTATTCTATGTGTACATATGGTTTTGCCTGTATGCATGCTTGTGAACCTCACATACGCAGTGTTTGAAGAAGACCAGGAAAGGACGCTGGGTCATCTGGACCTGGAGTTACAGACAGTTGAGAACCTCCATGTGGGTGCTGGGAACTGAAACTAGGTTCTCTGCAAGGGCAAAAAGTGCTTTTATCCACTGAACACCTTTCCAGGACTTGATTGTCCTGTCCTGAGGTGCAACCAACAACCAGAAGGGAGAAGCCAGGAAGGCTTCAAGTATCCCACAATGCACAGCAGAGCCCTCTACAAGAACTACTTATCCAATACAGGTGGTAAGCTTACTCGTGCTGAGTCTGAGATGTGCATGCCATGATGATATGTCATCGGCTCCTTATCCGATGTTATGTCTCTGAGCAATAGGAAGAGCAGGCAGTCTGCTCTCTGACAGGAAGGAGAGCACAGGAAGCTCTCTGCTTGTGGCCAGAAGCATTTGTCTCAGCCATGGTACTTGCTCTCAGGACTACATCAGAAGAGGACACAATAAAGATGACCACAGTATGAGCAAGTCCTTCTCAGAACTCTGCCCTGGCTTTAAGTTCTGTCAAAAAAAAAAAAAAACAAAAACAAAAACAAAAACAACAACCTGTTCCAGTTTTGGACAGGGAAGAAGGTTGAGTCAAAATCAGGCCTCAAAATTGAATTCCAGATAAGCCAATATTTTATTTAGTTCAATTTGTGGCATAAAAGGTTTTACATGGTATAGAGATTAAAAAAAAAAAAGATTCCATGAAAATTAGAAAAGAGAGAGGTTTATATAAAACTTCAGTGTGGTAGAAAATAGTAATATAACAAACAAAAACATAAAATCTGCTACATAGATTTATACAATCAGAGGCTACCCCGGAGGAATCAAATATCTAACTGGGGATGCTTGGTCTCCTTAGTCCTCACATGTAGATGGATGGTCTTCAGTTATAATGAACAATCTCTTTCTAACTGACAGTAATTCATAAGGAAGCTTAAAACATCTTGTTATTGAGCATTACCAAACTTATAAAGCCTTTGATTAATATTTTTTTAAAAAGTTACTAATAAAAAAAAAAGTCAGAACCAAAAAAAAAAAGAAAGAAAGAAAAAAAAAGAAACCCAACTTTTTGGTAGAATTATAATGTCATCAGTTACTAAAGAGAAAAGTAAATTTGCAGCCTGGTAAGATGCTTGTTTATCTTTACATAAAGAATTAAATACTTCGGCCAGTGAGCAGGCTGGGTGGGTGAGAGCACTTACCTTCAAGTCTGAAGACTTGAGTTTGATCCCTGGGACCCACACTGTGGGAGGTGAGAGCCAACTCTAAAGTTGTCCACTAACAGCCTGTATGCTATGACGTGGACGCACAATAAATAAATAATTCCTAAGAATAAATTGTAGCAGGATATTTGATACTGCAGGATATAGTGTCTTCAACTTTCTGAAAACTGATATGTTTTTATTTTATAATTATCAGTGCAAAGAACAGGGCATCACATAAACTCATAGTACAAAATGGCAAAAGTATGTTTAGGGACATTTCGTAATGTGTTCAGCTGTGTCACTTATGACCCAGTTGTTTCAGCATTGTATCATAGTGTCTATTTATTGGCTAAAGTATAGACATCTGTCTCACAGCATCTAAGGATCAGGAATCTGGGTGTTTCTTACCTGTGTCTTTTGCTTCAGCTGACAGGGTCAGCAAAGCTTGAAACTGACCTCAGCTCTGTTGACTGTGAGAAGAGTGTGAGCAACTTAACAGCAGCAACAACAACAAAATGTTTTAAAAAAAAAAAAAAAACAACAACAAAAAAAAAACCAACTAAAATGTAAATGTACTGGGCAAATGGTTTGCTAAACAGACCCAAGGACCAGATTTCAGACCCCCAGACTCCATGCAAGAGCCTAGCAGGTAGCCTGCCGGTAATTCCAGCACTCTAGAAGGAGAGAGAGAGAGAGAGAGAGAGAGAGAGAGAGAGAGAGAGAATCCCCAAAGTTAGTTAGACTAGCAGAATCTGCAAGCTCTGAGTTCAATTAAGAGACCCTGCTTCAATAAACAAAATGAAGAGAGACATCACAGAGAATGACAACTATCAACCTCAGCCCTCGGCAGGCCCTCTCACACTTGCACACACATACACACAAATGCAAATACGTATATCCAAGCAAGAAGACCCACGAACACAAACATGCAAAAATACATAAATAAAATGAAAGAAGAATGGAGATTTATAGTGTGGTTTTGCCACTAATAAAAAAATGAAGAGTTTCAGGAGAAAGGAGACATTGGAGGTGAAATAAGGGAATCAAGCATGATGGTTCAGTGGTTAAGAGCACTGACTGCTCTTCC
Source organism: Arvicanthis niloticus (assembly GCF_011762505.2). Lineage (NCBI taxonomy): Eukaryota > Metazoa > Chordata > Mammalia > Rodentia > Muridae > Arvicanthis > Arvicanthis niloticus. Next base: position 12,675,216 of record NC_047665.1, read on the forward strand.
AAAGGTCCTGAGTTCAATTCCCAGCATCCACATGGTAGCTCACAACCATCTGTAATGGGATCTGATGCCCTCTTCTGGTGTGTCTGAAGACAGCAACAGTGTATTCATATACATAAAATAAATAAATCTTACAAAAGAAAAGAAAGACATCAAGAGAATGGGCTGGGATCCACAGTGCCTAGCTCCTCCTTGACCCAGGTGAGTTATCTCACCACAGCTTGCTTTACTCTCCTCCTTGAAAAGGGACCATAGTAGTACCTGCTAGATGGTGTCTCCTGCTCACAGGTCTCTGCATAGCATCCTTAGAAACCAACGTCACCAGTACTTGTTATTAGTCCTTAGACAAACATTTCAGGATGGTGTGGGAAGAAGTGGTGTCCTGAGTGCCCAGAAAGTCCAAGGACAGAATCCTGGTGCCGATGAGGGCCATCTTGCTATATTATATATGTTGAAGGACATTGCCCAGTATAAGACAGAGTGTGCTAGCTGGACTTTTCTTAATATAAAAACACCAACTTCATCACAGAACTTCATCCCTATGACCTCATCTTATCCCTGTTACGACCTTCTCCCAAGCTCCACCTTCAATTTCATTAAAATAGAACCAAGGGCTGTTTCCAACTTGGAGGAACATTTAGAATTTAGAAGTGTAAAGGGCACAAAGTTAGCCTTCATGCGTCCAGGCAAGGGTTAGAGCCTCTAGTCTAAGAGGAGTGGTGTTTACCACTTCTCAGCATCTCAGTGAGGGTCAAGAGTGTCCGTCCAGAAATGTGGGCCAGGCCAAAGGATGTCTTGGTTCCAGGGTAACCAGACCAGATGCCTAGATTCCATTGCTGAGTGGCAGGCAGAACTCAGGGGTTGTCAGTTCTGACTAACATTTAAAAGAAAGGGTTGGTCCAGGATTATAGGATGTTACCTGTAATCCCAGCACTCAGGCAGGAAGAGACAGGAGGATCGTGAGTTCAAAGCCAACCAGGGCTATATAGCAAGCTCTTGTCTCCAAACTAAATGAATAAAATTGATAACCAAAAAAAAAAAAAGGAAAGTTTGCACAGCTCTTTGGCATCCAGTCCCTTCTTCTAAGGGATCAATTCACACTGATGATTCAAATTAAAGTTAGCTACCTTGTAGCTACCACCCAGAGGAAAGGAAGATTTGAAAAATCAACTCAACCCATTCCAAGTTAGAGAAGTTTAACATTTTACTACAACTTATTGAGACTTCCAAAAAGAGAAAACTGGACACACACACACACAGGAATCAACCTGCACACACACACACACACACATACACACACAGGAATCAGCCTACATACACACACATACACACACATGCACATACATACACACATACATATACAAGAATCAACCTGCACACACACATATACACAGGAATCAGCCTGCATACACACACACACACACACACACACACACACATGCACATACACACACACACACACACATACACACACACACACACACACACACACATGCACATACACACACACACACACATGCACATACACACACACACACATGCACATACACACACACACACACACACACCCCAATAAGCCTAAAATCAGTACCTAATTTAAAATGTTTCTTCATATCTGTCTTTTTTAGTGATCTCATCCTTTCAGCTTTAAACTCCCCGACACCCCCAAATCTCACTCCCTCAGGCTCCTATTTCTCCACCCTTCCTCTCTCAGTCCAACTTTTCTGCCTTTGTTCTACTTTAGCTGTTTTGTTTTATATCATTTTGGTAGTTTTTTGTTGTTGCTTTGTTTTGTTTTGTTTTCTGTCAATGCTCCCGTTCCCATGTTGGCTGGATCCCACTGGGGGAAACAACTCGAGACAGGATGTGGCCCCGGAAGCCTTCCTCCTCTTGAAAAATTGAATCAGATCCAAATATAAATATTTGTCTAATCTAAAATGAAAAATGCCAAAGAAAGAAAAGCCCCGACTGCCTTGCCACCATTCTGACCTGTAGTCAGTGCACTAGAAGAGTTCCTCCCAGAATCCTTCACTCTATGAATGGGTTGTCCAATACACACACATACACATTGGACCCTAGACAGGAGGGCCATAGACACCAAGGAACAGTGGGGTTTCTGATGAACTACCCAGGAGGTATACATAAGAGGAAAGAATCCCAAAGATGCATAGATGTGTGTGCATATATCCCTGCCATACCATGCACATAACACAAGCATCACACACACACACAATGAGTGTGTGCTGTATAGTCTTATTGGATGTATTAAATAAACAGGGTGACACATCTTTTAATGTAAATCACAAACACATTGGACTATAATGAGCTCCACCCCAAATCTCATGAATCTTCTCATTTTGGCTTTTTCTTTTTGGTAGCATTTATTCCACCACCTCTACTACTAGATCTTAAACTGGAGACTAATAGGTACCTGGGGTGCCTACTTAACATATCAAAGTGGAGCTGGGAGGGATTCTCCCAGAATCCTTCAGTCTCTACCTGTTACAGAGTAAGGCTGGCATACCCTGCCCCTACCCTGAATTTCCTAGCCTAGAAGCTGGGCTGCCCTTCCCTCAGCTACCCTTCCAACTATCTTGGTTACCCACCCCTTTAGTCTATCCTCACTCTCCTGGATTCTCAGTCTCCTGATCTCTCCCCACTCTGTCTTCTCATATGACCGAGCTTAGGGTCATGTGCATTTAGTGTCCAGAGGCTGACCACGGATGTCTTCCTCTATGCCTACCTACCTTAAATTTTTGAGCCAGGCTCTCTCACTGAAATGAGCTAATCAGCTTAGCAAAATTAGCTGGTCGGGGTTCTTTCCCAGCCACCCCAACACGTGCAGCCACATCCTTTTTATGTGGGTGCTGGGGATTCAGGCTCAGTTTCTCCTTTACTGACTGAGTCAAGTCTCCCGCCCCTTACTAATCATTTTTAAGTCCTTTCTTTCTCAGAAGCAACTGACCTTAGCCATGCTGCTTGAGTACGAGGTCAAAGTCACAACACCCCCCCCCCCAGCAGCAGCAGCAGCACCCACATGTGGCTGAGTCATGGCTCCTTCAGTTGACCTCCTCCTCCCCCCCCCCAACTCTCCTGACAGGAATGAAGACATCCTAGAGAGACCCTTTTGCTGTGGCTATTGGATTATGGAACCAATGGTCCTCAGAAGTTAAGACTCTCCCTGGGAATTTCAGGCTTGAAGGAGAAGGCTGGAGCTTGTCTTCCTGAAGAGATGTCTCACCATTTGGACAGCTTCTTAGACAACCTTGCAGGAGAGACATGAACCAAGACATGACGGGTTTGTTAGTGGTGGGCAGGACCATGCTTTGACCAGGACTGCTTAGCTATGCAGACCTCTTGCCTTCTATTTAAACCCAAATTCCAAAACAAGATTGTGGAGATATCTTGGGGGTACATATTTGTTTCTCTTCCACGATGTTGCCACATTGAGTAAGTTCACAATCATCTCTGGAGAGGGATTACTGGCATCCTGGGGACAGACTAGCAACTGAGCCCAGCTCAGGTTCAAACCAAGCAGCTCCAGAAACATTCTCACAGGGTGCTGAGGATTCAGCTCCTTCCCCTGCATCTTCTGATGAAGGGTAAATGAACTCTCCCTACCCTGTGGCTCGAATACCAGTCCTGCAGTGGCCTGCCCATCCTCCATGCCTCAGCCCTCTGTGGAAGCCCTACCAGATGTTCGCAAGCTGCCAGTGTGATCCAGAGGCTTTTGCAGTCTGATGCTAATCTGGCATGAGGCTCACTCACCATGGCGATGGTTAACCAGTGAACTCTGTCCTAAATGCCAAGGGAGGGAAGGTGTCAGAGGCCACCCCAGCAAAGCCTCCCACGCAATGCCCACCAAAGCAAGAATCTGAGCTGCAGGGGTCACTTGTAGCCTTTGTCCGGTTAAACAAGTCAAGTGGCCAACAGAGGTAGGCACAGTGGATGGAGGTCCTGGGAAGACCAAGTGAACAGATTCTGATTCCTCACTCGGAAAATTCAGCAGGGCAGCTGCTGACCTACTTAGACAGCCTTTGTCCATTCACGGTGAGCATTCTGAAAGGCCTCTTGTGGAATGTGGCTGCCCTTCTGCAGTGTTAGCAGCCAGACACTCTGAAGAGGTGGATGAAATGAAGCTTTGACAAAGCCCTGTTGTCTTTCCCAAAGCTGAGTGAGTCAGAGGCACTTGGAGAGGTGAAAGGCCCTCCTGGCGTTCAACATGAATGGAGCCTGGATTTGGAATGTTCCCCAAATCCCCAGAAAATAGGCTGGATGGGCCCAGAAGGGGCAGAGTCAGCATTCCTGACAAGAAGTTGTCTTGCTTTGCTGGGAAACACTTAACAAAAGCTGGTGAGGGGCTGGGTCAGTAAGACACTTGCCACACAAGCGTGAAGACCAGAGGTCAGATCTACAGCACCTAATGGTCATGCACCTATGATCTCCAGCACATAGTAGCAGCATGCACCCATAGTCAGAGAGACACGCTGTGTCAGCCTCTGGCCTCCACACACAGAAGCACATCCAACACATGCGTATACATGAAATCCAGTGACAGCAGAGACTGCCTCACATGATATGGTTGCCAGCCTAACAAGTAAATATACAAAATGCTCCCTTAAATCAATCATAAGGAGCAAACTTTTTCACTGGGGAATATCCAGCCATAATTGGAACAGCCATGTCACCCCCTCCAGTGGACACCACAGAAGGAGCCAGAAGAACAGACACGAAGAAGGAAAGGGGGGAGTTGTGAGAAACACCCGCATGTGTACCCATACATGGAAAGACATGCAACACACAAGAAAGACTAAATCGGTGGATTGATTAATGAATAACAAATTTATTCCAGGGCTAGATGCCTGTATCTGGCTTCATAAGATACAGAGTTCAGATCCCTGGCACACACATGGGGAAAAAAAAAAAAAAAACCACCAAGGTTTTGAGGCTGAAGTCCCAGCCACAGGGAGAGACAGAAAGGTTCCTGGGGGTCTGTCAGTCAACTAGTCTACCTGAACCAGTGAACCCCAGATTCAGTGAGGAACCCTATGTCAAAAAATGTGAGACGCAATAAAAGAAGATACCCAGTGCCTACCTCTGACCTCTACATATATTTGCATACATATATGCACACACACATACACACACACACACACACACACACACACACACACACTTCTTATGGTTGATGAAACCTTCCCACCATCCCAGCATCTGAGTTGACTGGGAGCTACAGTGTGTCCAGATCCAGGAAAAGCATAGGAGTGTGCTTGAAGGGCTCATGCCTGTGACTGTCGACTGCGAGCCTTAGCTCTGGCCTTATGCTCAAAAGGCTGCAATCTGGTTGATAAATGCTCAAAGGAAGCCTCAAAGCGGTTGTTCTCAACCTGTGGGTCGCAAGCCCTTTAGAGAGGCCCATATCCAATATGCTGACTGTCGGATATTTACATTATGATTCATAACAGTCGCAACATTATGGTTATGAAGTAGCAACGGAATAATTTTATGGTTCGGGGTCACCGCAACATGAGGAGTGGTGCTAAAGAGTCGCAGCATTGGAAATGTTGAGAACCACTGCTTAAAAGAAGGAGAAAAGGGTCTCAGAAGTGATCTTTCAACTCATTTTCCCTGTGAGGCATAGTGTCTCCACAGGGACTACCCTTCCCCCAATGCTAGCCGGGGACTCCTCCCCATCCTCCTCCCCTGTTCCCTCCCCTCTCCATCTTTCTCCTTTTCCTTTCTCTCATCCTCTTCCTCTCCCCACCTTCTCTCTCAGCCTCATCCTCTTCCTTCTTCTTCCCTCTTCTCTTCCTTTCCCCTCTTCCCCCCTCCCTTGCTCCCTTGAACACTTTTCCAACTAGATCTCACATTTGACTGCCTGTCTTTGTCTCTCCATTGTTAGGTTTTTTTATCCTCACCTCCCCCACCCCCCGACTTCTGACTAGGTTCCTTGTCTTCTACCACCCCAAAATGATGTCGGATTCCTGTCATCTGCAAGAATTTCATTAGACCCGTTTAACCAGAACCCACCACTCCAAAGTGCTGTGTCTTAGCCATTTTCCACCCACTAATCCCGTTCTCCTTATGTCTTCACTACAGAGGCCTGGTCCTCTTGTATCTGGGGAGCTGAGTTAATCCTCTCTTCTTTAGCAGCATGTAGTTACTTGTCAAGACCAAGCTGATGGCTATGGGGCAGTGGTAAGATGAGGCCTGAATTGAGATGCCATGCCATGAGCTGGTTCTCAGGCTGTAGACAGGCTTTGGTCCAGGGTGATGCCCATACCAGACTTTGCCTCAAATCATGGGGGGTGGGGGGCAGTGTGGAGAGGGTATTCCGTAACAATTTTTGATTGCCGTATTTTGTCTTATTATAGCAGAACGTTCAAAATGCTGGACACAAGGTAGCAGACAACTACTGCCCAAAGACCAAGCCAGGTAAAAGCAACTTCAAGTTCAAGGCAGGAGCCCAGTGCCCGCCCTCTCTTCTTTACCCCTCACCTGGAAAGCAGAGATGTCCTGCTATTGGAATTTGGGGGCATTGAAAATAATCACCACAATCCACTTGAAGACTTCAGATTAGTAATTAGAAGCTCCCCAGGATCCTGCATCTCTGTATTTTTCTGTTTCTATACCCTGGTGAGGTTTTCAGTATTGTCCATTCATTCTGTCAGATGATCATATACTCTCTGCCAGACCGTCTCTTTGACTGCAATATAACCTAAATACTATAGACTGAGCCATGCATGACTCTGTCGATCATGGGGCTAACACAAACAGGGTATGTCTTAATGTAATGGCTGACTCCTGCTTCCAAGGGAGGAGGTAGCTGCACAAAGTCAGAAAAAGCCTGGATCTCATGCAGAAACTGTGGATCTCCTGTGGAACCAGCTGTCCAAGATGAATGTCTGACAAAGCCTGTTTTGATTGGAGAACTGAATGAGTTATCTAAGAAATTTTTCCTAAACAAAAAGTATTTATAATGTGAAGGCACCCCTTGCTTCTGTATTTGTGTAAAGGCCCACCCCGCTCTACACAGTAGGCCTCTTTTGGAGCCAGAACACCAGCCAACAGCTGCTATGCAGATGTTCATCTACTGGTGAGTGATTTGAGTAGGTGGAAGGAAGGTCATTGGTACCCAACTGCTTGTTCTAATATACCCTAAAGCCCTGCCTTGAGAAGTGTTTACCATCAACCCTTTCTGTATTTCTGAGTGCCTGGGTCATAGATTGCCATCTCATTTGGCTTACAGAGCAATGTAGTTTTCTGTAATGGAGGGATGACTGATTCATTAATGGCTACTCGTTACATCATGCGTAAACACGACAATCATAATCTCATCCCCACACACATAGCATACACACACGTGGGAGTCATCTCAGAAGATGAAGCACTGGGGTATGTTAAATAAGGGGATTGTTGGCAGTAAGTACAGTAGGAAAATGTTCAGTGTGAGAGTTGTATAGTAATTATATAACAATTCTTTAAACATATCTAATCCCTTGATTGGAAATTTTGCCAGTTAACTCAGCCCACTGCTAACACATGAGGATGGACAAGATAACTACAAGCAGGGCCAACAGTCTCATCGGTCCTCGTTGTCCTCAGGAATACAGTGATGATCCTTGAAAGTCTAATCTTCACTGAGCCCCTATGATGTTCACTGACTCCATGATACACACATGACCTCATGGTCCTCACTGTCTCCATGACCCTCGTTGAGCCTAGGATCACTTTTGACCTCAGGATCCTCACTGACCTCATGCTCTTCCCTGACTTTCTTACTCATCTGCTCCCTACCTAGATCCTAGACAGGGTCTCCACTGCCCTTACAGTGTTTCATTTCTTCTGGGAACTTGGCATTTCAATAAGGACTTTCTGGCCACACATCGACCACTGTAGTCAAGATTTCCAACTTGACTTCATGAAAATGCCACTTGAAGTCTTAGAAGATAACCCTTGATTGTGTCTCCTTGACTCCCAACAGACCTGGGAGTAGAGGACAAGTTAGAAACCTATAGGAGATCATCAAAGGGTGGCATTGCCAAGGGATGGAGTGCCTCCTCATCAGACTTATAGAAAATGCAAGTTTAAACCACAGTGAGATATCATTGCATACTCCCAAAAATGGCTCCTAATTGAGCCCAAGTATTTGTGAGGATTGCAGCAAGCAGAGCCCTCAGACACTGCTGACTGGAATTGGAAATGGAAACACCTGAAGGAAGATCTGACGTCAGTGAGTAGAGTGGTTGTCAAGTTTGATTTACACTTGGTCATGCTCATCACTGACCTCGTGACCCTCATCAAGGTTCATGAATATTTCCAGTACGACATAAAAACCAAGGATGCATGCCTGTAATTTCAGCATTCAAGACAGGGAGATGGAAGGTCACCATCCTCAACCACAGAGAGTTTTCGAGCACATAAAACTCATTAAAAAAAACAATAAGAACAACTCACAAAACAAAATAAAGAACTCAAACCTATATGGAACACAAACATTTTAACCTTGGTTATTCACTCAAGAGATAAGAGCAAGCCCATAAAATATTAATATAAGGATGTCTGGAAGGTATCCAACAATAAGGAAAGGTTTACACTGGAGCATATCTACTCAGTGTTTCAAAAAAATAGAACAAATAACTGATAAATACAAGAGAGCTGTTGTCTTAAGGTTTTACTGCTGTCATCAGACACCATGACCAAAGCAACTCTTGTAAGGACATTTAATTGGGGCTGGTTTACATGTTCAGAGGTTCACTCCATTATCATCAAGGTGGGAGCATGGCAGCATCCAGGCAGACACGGTGCAGGCAGAGCTGAGAGTTCTCCATCTTCATCTGAAGGCTGATAGGAGAAGACTGGCTTCCAGGCAGCTAGGATGAGGGTTTTGACGCCCATTCCCACAGTGACACACTTCCTTCAAAAAGGACACATCTCCAAATAGTGCCACTCCCTGGGCCAAGCATATTAAAACTACCACAGTTGTTTTTGAAAATTTAAATTATTAGTATTAGGTAAACTTGTTCTTAAAATTGTATAGGTGCATATAATACATACTTTCCCACTATCTCAGATCTCTCTAGTATCTCCATCTAACCCCCTCTTTCCCTAGGAATCTCTCTCATGTTCACGTCTATCCGTATTGTTGTGTGACCCACCAAGTTTAGCCAAGGCATTATGTGTGACCATGGGTGTGGACCTAGCCGTTGGATCCTGGTGAGTTCAGCAGTGGATGCACAACTGAAGACAATGACTGTCCCTCTCCCAGAAGCTATGACTGTCCCTCTCCCAGAAGCTATCAATGTTCAATTGTTCAGCAGTAAGGGGTCCCTTCCTTTTCACATGACTGACAGGACCAGTCTTGTGCAGGTACCATGGTTATAAGTTTGTGACTATAATGGTTGATTCAAGTCTGAAAACTGCCATTCACAGCCCTTGACACCATCGCTTGGCTCTTGCGTACTTACTATCCCCTCCTCTGTAGTGTTCCATGAGCCTCAGAAGGGGTGGTGTAAACATCTTGTTAGGACTTGTTAGCACTCAGCCATCACTTGCTCTCAACATCTTGGGCAGCCATGAGCCTCCTCGTTCACCACTGTTCACAGCCATCAGTTCTGGTTGTATAGGGCAGCAGCTTCACCGTGGCAGACTCTTGAAACCCTTCCCTGAGTGAAAGAAGCCAGACACCAAAGATGACGTGACCTACGATTCCATTTTAATGAATTTTTCAAAGAAAAAGAGAAGCATAGTATCAGCTGTTTCTGCTGGAACAAAACAGACTGGGAAAGGGACACAAGGGGACCAGATGACAAAAGTGTCCTGCAGGATGAAGTAATTTGGTTCAATGAATGCATAAAATGTGTCTAAATTTATTGAATGGGATACTGTAGACTGGGACATTTCTGCATATGAAACTTTCCTCTCCAAAAAACCTAAAAGTAAATATGAAACTGTAATTAATAAATGGCACAGTGAAGTTCTTGAGAAAGCTGGGTATCAGTGTCTACAATGTGCTTTAAATATAAAGAAACAGAAGAGGGGGGTCAATGGTGAGCAACGGATGTGTGGGCGGACAGGCAGCCAATGAAGCAAGAGTCATAAAAATTTAATGGTGGGATAGAGCTCGTGTGAGTGTTTTATTTAAGACTTTCAAAGTTTCTGTAGTTGAACTTTTTTTTTTTTAATATGGAATGTTGAACAGAACAGAGCACATGTGGGAAGTTTAAAATACCTCTTGGTTTATGTTTCTTGTTAGCAGTTCAATTTCCTCTCGGCTTTCCCCCACATGTGGCTTCAGGACACTAGAGAATATGATATAAGGAATGCAGGCGTGACTGGGAAAGGCAGGAAGGATGAGGAAGGATGAGGAAGGCCCCCAGGAGGCTGATGGCGGAGGAGTGTGTCAGTCAGGGCTCTGCCAGAGAGGCAGAACTCTGGAAGATAGGCACTGCAGTGGTCAGTCTTTGTTGTCAGCTTGCCTGAGTCCAAATCAAAGAAACTGACAGACCTCTGAGTGTATCTGTAAAGGGAAGCCAGGAAGAATTCATTTGCTTGCAGGGTAAGGCTCACTCTGAATATAGGCGTTCTGGGTTGGAGCCCTGGGTTAAACACAATGGGAAGAGTAGAACATGAACTGAAAGATGAATGAGACCCTCTGCTTCCTGTCCAGCATCCACACAGGTCTGCTCTGCCACGCCTCCCTTGCCACGCCTCCCTTGCCACGCCTTCCCTGCGACACCTCCCATACCATACTTTCCCCCCTTCTCCCCAGCCACTTCTTCCTGGCCGTGCCCCCCCCCAGACACACACACCCCCAAAACCTCCCCTGCCACAACAGTCTAAACTCCCTGAAATTGGGCATAAAAACAAATCTCTCCTCCTTTGCGCGGCATTCTCTGGTGTTTGGGTCATTGTAAAGAGAAATCTAATATGCATACAGGGCATCGGACCTGTATGATCACTGGGGCTGCCTAGGAAAGTCCAGAATCCACAAGGCAGGCTGTAGGAAGGGTAGATGCGACTCTGGGGAAAGAGTCTGTGAATAGGGTTTCTTCTTTCGGGGAAACCTCTGCTCAGATTTTGAAACCCTTCAACTAGTTGAACCACGCCCACCCAGATCATCTAGGAGAAACTACTGGCAGCCTTTGATCTTTTTACGGAACCCCTTGACAGGAGTTGAGGACATCGCTCAGCTGGGAAAGTGCTTGGTCAGCACGCATCTGTCATCTCTTGGTCCCTACAGTGAGGTGGGAGGTAGAGTCAAGAACTCCCAGAAGCTCACAGGCAGCCAGCCTGGAATATCCAGCCACAAACATTGAAGAGACCAAGGTGGACCATGAGCGCTGATCCTCTGACCTACGCACAAAGAATGTGACATGTGTCACCAACACTCTCTCTCTCTCTCACACACACACACACACACAAGACTCTGAAGGAATTTTTACAAGGTCATGCACACCACCTTCTAGTGTGAGCTTACTTTCAAGCTAATAGGAAGGAAGACAGGCACACATAAACCAGCACAGTGACCTTGCAGTCTTCCAGTAAGAACCCCAGGAGAATGCACAATTAAACCCTGGAACTTACTTGTGGGAGGGGGTTTTTGAGTAACTAATGCCAATTTTCCAAATAATCCAAGAAGCAGATTTTATTGCTTTCGAACATGAAAAGGAAATCAAGAGCCTGCCTCGCTCATAGCTGTTTCTCCTCGTTCTGTGCCTGTGTGATTGCTGAGACCGAACTTCAGCAGAGGCCCGTGAGAGCCAAATTGTTTTTTAAATTAAGCAGCAGGGTCGGATCCTTTGAGTGCCTAGTTTGTCTCCACTGTGGTTAATAAGAACCAGATGCAAGCCTTAAGCCAAACTCTCCTTTTCTAGAGGTCTGGTACCCATTTATGAATTCGCTCAATGAACTAAAAGTATGATTTATATGCGTCCTTTATCCACTAATACCTTTGATAAACTAGTATGTTCTGCCTGAGATAGACCCTCTGTGCTGAAAATGAGTCTGCAAATGCTAACATGGGATACAGAAAACAGCTCTGTATTCTCCAAGAATGAATGACGCCCCCTTGGCTGGAGGCAGATTCAAGTCTGGCTTCTGAGATCCTCCTCCTCACACTCCGTGGAGCTGGGGCCTTGACTCTACCAGAACACCCCCAAAGCTCTGCTGTTCGCTTGGCTTGTCCCAGTCAGGCATACACTAAGAGTAGCCAGTACCCTTCTCCCAGGTGTGTGTGTGAGGTGGCCCTGCACTCCCTCTCCCTGGTGTGGCTAAACCTGCGCACAGTGTACACTCAGCACACTAAGACTGTACACCAAACATATATCACGGTTGCACACACCCACCACGACATCATCCCACCACGACAAATACTGCATGCCATACACATCATATACCATATGTTATATACATTATGCTCACACATCACACCCCACCACATGTATATACACCACATACATAGCACGACACATACCACATATAATATATATTACGCATACACACCATCCTCACAAATACCCCACATACCAATATTTATACATCACAGACACACACACCCCACAGATTCTATAGACCACACACTTGCACACGACACTACATACCACACATATGCATGCATACTATTCCCATATTTGTACAATACACCACATACAGCTCACTTACATATCATATGCATGTATACCCACGAGCAACACACACACAGGCACCATATACCACACACAAACAAAACATATATGCACCGGAAAGTTCAGCTCACATCTTTCTTGAGAATGGCCTGAGGTGAGGCCTTACAGAGGTTGAAGAATATGTGTCAGAAGTTCGATGCAAGGCACTACTAGCTTTTTCCCCTGCACTGCACCCTTCCTTCTTCAAGTTTGCCCAGCTGTTAATTCTATTGTTGTGCTAACAGTGGGTTAAGCTCCCCAGGTCATGCTTTCTCATTCGAGTTCACTCCAGACTTATAATAAGAGGCAGTTACAGTAGCGCCAGGAAGATGCTGTGCTTTAGCCTGGCTCCTAGGGTAAGCTTGTGAAATTTTTAATTTAGGAAATGGCCACACAGTGAGCAGAAACCCTCCCAGGTACCTGAAAACAACCTTAATTTAGTAGGAATGTTCTCAGCAAACAGATTTCTACAATCATCCTAAAACTCTCAGAAGAAATGCAAGGAGCGATTCCGATCAGAGAACAGAAAAAGAGCTCGGATTGCTTTCTTCAGAAAGCGTAATGGGTGGGTAGAAGGCTTTCAGGAGTCTGTGCTGACCGAGGTAGGGAAGAAGTTGGAACATAAACCGCACCAACTTTTAAGATGTAATCTCGAGCTGTCATACCTCTGGGAATCTATAGTTCAGAAATATTTTCCCAGGATCTCAAAGCCACGAACAGCAAGCAGAAGTGCAAGACGCGGAGGAGATGGTCAGGTGGGTGAAGTGCCTGTCGCTCAAGTGTGAGGACCACAGTATATTTGGGAGGGAGCATGGGAAAGAAACGGCTGCTGAAGTGACCACTCTGTTAAGGGGAAGGTTTTTATTATGGGTGAAAGAAAGAAATTACCCAAGGCATCTGGACAAGTCCAGAGCAAAGGAAAAGAGAAATGGATGGGACGTGGCCAGGGCAGGAAGGAGGAACATGAAGAGAAGCGTGGGGACCGCAGGAGATAGAGCTTACTGAGACTGACAGCAGAGAGAACCGAGATAGTGGGAGAGCAGCGAGGTACTGCATGAGTGGAAAGGATGAATAAGACATATGGTTTATAAGGACGATGAGTAGCTGGGGGTCGGTAGGCACTCTGAGGAGGGATGGAAAGGCCATTTCACACGTTTCTGAGGAATACTGTCTTTTATCAAACCTCCAGAAATCCTTTTATAATCCAATTCAAGGAATCATTTCTAGACACATGGAAGACCTGACATCTACCAGAGAATATGTGGTATAAGGTGGGACCTCTGCACATTAGTTTCAGAGCCGTGTTTCCCTATCTTTTTCTGTTCTCTCTCTCTCTCTCTCTCTCTCTCTCTCTCTCTCTCTCTCTCTCTCTCTCTCTGTGTGTGTGTGTATGTGTGTGTGTGTGGTCCCTTTAGGGTTCAGTGATCCTGCACAGAATGGCAGAGCCACTATTGAAAGAATCCTCATGGACAGAAGTGAGCTGACTCTGCATTGTTTTGTGCATAGGTGTGGATGTGTGGGGTGCGTGCATGTTTGCATGGGAGGAAGGCATATGTGTGCTTGTGAATATGGAGGTTCGAGGCTGATATTGGGAGTCTCTCTCTGACCCCCACCCACTGCTAGGCTGAGAAAAGCAGATGCTGCAGCCTTGAAGAGATCTAACTGTGCCTCCTCCCAGGCTCCTCCTCTCTCTTTAGGGACAGCATGGCAAAGAACTAACATCCTGCTGTACTGTGGCCAGAGTCTCTCTCCCTCTACCGTGCTGCCAACAGCAAGCCCAGCCCCCTAATAGCCAGACCCAAGGCAACTTTGAGCAATGAGTGATCTTTCTTTCTTTGTCCCTCCTGCCTGACTCCTAGCACACGGGCTTGGTCACATGGCATGGAGCTACCGTTGTTTCCCTTGGAGACCTGTAAGAGGAAGACATTCCTTTGTTCTCTGCAATTGGTAGCTCTCTCTTGCCAGCTACAGTGTGAAGCCCTAGTTCTGAAGGGTGGTTTGTTCCCACTTATTTCTACTGGGCCTGTGATGGCTTTCTTTCTCTCTCTCTCTCTCTCTCTCTCTCTCTCTCTCTCTCTCTCTCTCTTTCTTTCTTTCTTTCTTTCTGTAATGATGTATTTATTTGGATGTGTGTGTTTATGTGCCCGAACGTAAATCAGAGAAAGACATTGCACTAAAACAGAAGTTTGCTATGTCCTCCACCCTGGATAACAGGCGCAAGCATAGCTTTTCACATGGGTGCTGGGGATTTGAACTTAGGTCTTCACGCCTGCCTAGCAAGTGCTCTTATCCACTAAGCCATTTTCCCAATCTAACATGCACATCATTGTGAAAGCAATGGAGTCTCATTTGTGTTTTCTTTGGATGGGGTTCATGGGAGTTGGCTGTTTCCTGCTGAGACTGGCTTTATTGGTTTTTCCCAGAGCCCTGTCTTGCCTCCTACCTGGTCAGCTTGGCTGTCACCACCCCTGCAAGTCCCCACAGCGGGACTTGGCCTTCCTCAGTGTTCTTGCCCTCTGATTTAGCCCCAGCATTCATTTTCACTTCAGCATTGTCACATGTCAGTGCCTGACATGAAGGTCACCCAAGACCCACGCCACTGTCCTCCGTCTACAGAAAGATCCCCTTTCTGGTATGAAATGCCACAATGTTGTCTTGTCTGAGTGCAGCACTGTGGAACACTGATCTCACAAGTATGACACTTTGCCCTGTCTACCCACTGGAAACAAGAGAAAAGCCTCCACAGCTCTGGGAAACAGCCACAAGCAGTTCTTCCTCTGGTGAGCTGTGATGTGGGCACCAAACCCCCAGTTTTGGGGCAGTCACTACGTCCTTGGAGCACATGCTAAAATAACTTATTGCCTCCAAGCCTGGAAAGTCTTCCCAAGGTTATTCATGAAGAGACTCCATATTGATTTTTGTCCTCGTCTGGTTTCTGTGGCTGTGATAAACACCATGACCAACAGCGACATGGGGCTGGGGCTGGGACTTAGTGGTAAAGTGCTTGCCTAGCAAGGACAAGGCCCTAGGTTCAATTCCCAGATTGTAAAAACAAATGAGATAAAAACCAAGAGCGACTTGGAAAGGAAAGGCATTATTTCCACTTACACTTCCAGGTCAGCCCTTCACAGAATCGAGTCAGGGCAGAAGGTCAAGGCAGGGACCTGGAAGCTGGAACTGAAGGAGAAGCCACGGAAGAACAAGGAACGCTGCTTGCTGGCTTGCTTTTGTATACCACTCAGAACCCCCTGCTCAGGGGTGGCACCGCCCACAGTCACTTCTCAGGTCAAGTGGACAAAAACTAACCTAAACTGTTAAATTTTCACGACTGTGGCCTGAATGTTTGTGACAATGACTAGAAAGTAATTGGGCTGCTGTCACCAACCACACTGAAGCAGGGTCACGATTCCAAACACTGACTGTTTTCAAAGATGGCCAGAGATGTCACCTAATTTGATCATCTACTTCACAGGGTCAAGAGTCACCTAGGACAGTAACCTCTGGGCAGGTGTGTGAGGGGGTTTCTAGAAGAAGTATAACTGAGGTAGGAAAGACCACCCTAAATCTGGATTTCACCGTCCCCTGGGCTGGTTCTCTGGCCTGCACCAAAAGGTGCGTGTCACTGAGGACAAGCATTCATTGCTCTCTGATTCCTGGTTGAGGGTGCCATGTGACCCAGTGCCTCAGGCTCCTACTGTCGTCCTTCTCTGGTGGAATATATCGACCCTTCAACTGTAAGGTGAAATAAACCCTTTCTCATTTAAGTTGCTTTTGTCAAGGCAAGCACACACACACACACACACACACACACACACACACACACACCCCTCTATCTTCTCAAAAGTACCCACTTTTCTCTAACCTTAAATCCACCTTGCTACTGTATCCTCTGACACTCCCATAGACATATGCATAGACACTGGCCTGTCTCTGGCGCTGTATTAACAGTGTGTGTGCTCTAAACTGGGCAGGTGAGAGCAGAAGAGGTCAGGTAAGGTTGACTTCTTTCCTTGATTTTAGCCTCACGATCCTTGGAAGCTAAGAGGGCTCTGTAAACTTTTCCCCCCAACCCTAGTGGAAAAGCAAGGTGACCCAAAAGAGAGTTTAACCGAACCCCAAATTTTTATATCTGCCTCCATCTACCATATCAAAATGGATGCACTGGGACTTACACCCTAGCAACAAAACAAGGAGATTCAAATGAATGCCCACTGACAAAGGCAAGACCAAATGAGTTTTTAAGTCATCACACCACAGCCTATTAGACACAACATCAGAAAGAATAGGTGAGGGGAAAAAAGTATGAAAGTCATATTGATGAATGAGGGGGAGTTCTGTAGAGCTAGACAGACGTGTCATATATCTTATTATTCCATTTTAAAACAGTGAAAAGAAGCCGATTGCATGTAAATACATCCATACAGATAAGCATGTGGCCACACAGTTATCATACATGCAATTCCTGAAGGAAGTAGGCAGGGAGAGGGGAAGAAAGGGGGACTGCAAGCAAAAACTGAAAACAAGTATTTTTATTACTATTATTATTTTACGTTTGTTTTTTAGATTTATTTCATGTATATTAGTGTTTTGCCTGAACGCATGCATGTAATGCTGGCAGAGACCAGAAGAGGGCATCAGATCCCCTGAAACCGGAGTTAGAAATAGCTGTGAACCACCATATGGGTACTGGAACTTGAACCTGGATCCTCTGCAAGAACAACCATGGAGGGAGCTTAGTGGTTAAGATCACTGACTGTTCTTCCAGAGGTCCTGAGTTCAATCCCCAGCAACCACATGGTGGCTCACAACCAACTGTAATGGAATCTGATGCCCTCTTCTGGTGTGTCTGAAGACAGCAACAGTGTACTCAAATAAATAATAAATAATAATCTTAAAAATCTATATAAAAAAAAATGGAACCATCTCTCCAGTCCCTGAAAATAATGGTTTTTTTTTTGAAAAAAACAACATTCAAGTGCTTGCTTGCTGCACAAGCAGGAGAAGCTGAAGTTAAATTCCCAGAAGCTACAGGAAATGCTGGGCCTGGTGGCATGGTTAGCAGCCCTGATGTAGAGGAGGCAGAAGCAGCAGGTGCCCTGGGGTCCACTGAACAATCACTCTAGTGGAACCAGAGCACCCCAAGTTCAGTGAGAGAGTACCTCAAAAAATAAGGTGAAGAGCAATTAAGGAAGACACCTGATACCCACCTCTGGGCTCCACACACATGCACAGAGAAAGAAAGAAATAAAAAGAACTATCACACACTGATTTTAAAAGATGTTTGTTTACATGTATACCAGGAAAACTCTGTGCAATATTCTCTCTCTTGTCTCTTACAAGGAGGCTCACAGGACCTCAACCAATTCCTACTTGTTTTGGTTGTTCAGAAAATGTCCTGTCTCCAAAACAGAGCCAGAAATTGCCAGATATAATTTTATAAATTGACTTCTAGTGGCTTTCTGGTAAGAAAACAATCTTTTCCATTCAAACCCCCAATTGCCATTTGGAACTCTGTAAGGCATTATGTTTTTTTGGTTTTTTTTGTTTTTTTTGTTTTTTTTTTCTTTCTTTCTAGCTTGTGATTTTCCTCCCCAGAGAAACAGATCTATAAACATTTTAAAACTGGCACTCTTCCTGCTGAGTAAAATATTGTTGCATAGAAAATCATCTCTGGGAAGTTAAAAATCAATACACTCTGAAAACAAACCCCGATGAAAACCATTATTTTTTCTGTTCACATCGTGTTGGCCAGGCCATGAGCAAGAAGAGGTGACATATTTGCAAAGAGAAATGCCAGGGCGGGGGAGTTGGCTCAGAGGATAAAGTACTTGCCATACAAGCATGAGGACCTGAGTTCAAATCCCCAGAACCCATGTAAAGCTGGGCACAGTAGCTCATGTTTGTGATGTCAGCATGCCTACAGAAAAAAGAGAAACAAGACAAGAATACCCAATGGCTCACAGGCCACCTAACACAGAGAAACAGCAAATCCTCCCTGTCTTGAACAAAGTGGAAAGAGAGAACACACGCACACACTGCCACAGGTACCCCACACTCACAGGCATGAATGCACACACACGCACTGACACAGATACCCCACACTTACAGGCATGAATGCATGTACACACACACACATTAACACACACACAATGACACAGGTACCCCACATTCATAGGCATGAATGCATACACACACATGCATACATACACACACACAAACATACACACTGACACAGGTACCCCACAGTCACAGACATACACACTGACACAGGTACCCCACAGTCACAGACATGAGTACACACACACACACACTGACACAGGTACCCCACATTCACAGGCATGAATGCATACACACACACACACTCACTGACACTGACACAGATACCCCACACTTACAGGCATGAATGTGTACACACACATGCATACACACACACATTAACACACACACAATGACATAGGTACCCCACACTCATAGGCATGAATGCATACACACACATGCATACATACACACACACACACACTGACACAGGTACCCCACACTCACAGGCATGAGTACACACACACACACACACACACACACACACACAGAGTCTTTTTTTTAAGGAAATTAAAAGCATCTTTTCCAGCCTGTGTTTTCCACTGAGGCCCCGTACTACTCACATGCCTCCTCAGCATTTACCTGTCCTGGTGCTGAAACATTTGTTTGGGGTCATCATGGCCTTGCTCCGTCATACTTTTTAAATTAAGATCTCCTCTTGCACCTTCTGATTTTGACTTTCCATCAAAATTATTTTAAAAGCTTGAGACCAAGTCTTTAGTTCTGTGTGTGTGATGGAGGGGTGGTCAGTGCACGCAGACATGTGTGCACAAGTATGTGCAGGCCAGAGGCTGACAGCAGAGTGTCTTCATCAGTTGCACTCCAGGTTACGTTTGCAGGCAGGGTCTCTCACTGAACCTGAAGCTTACTGATTCAGCAAGACTGGCTGGCCAGCAAGTCCTGGATCCTCCGACTCCCATCTCCGAGCACTCCCAGAGGTAGTGTGGCGTTATGGGCCCACACCATAGGACTGACTCTTTACAGGGATGCTGGGGCTTCGAAAACAGATCAACGTGCCTGAGCAGCAGACACTTTGTCCACTTAGCCATCAATCTCTTCTATATTTTAATATAAAATTGAGAATTTCTAACGTGCATGAGTGTTGATCGTATTTACTCCTGACTCCTCCCCATAAGTCCTCCCAGATCCACACACACTCTATCCTCTCCCAACTTCAAGTTCCTTTTGTTTTTGTTTTCTAATAGCACACTGAGTCCCATAAGTGCTGCCCATATATACTCATGAGCATGGGGCCATTCAATGGCGTGTGGGCGACATACCAGGAGCCAGACTCCTGAAGAAAACTGATTCTCCTTCCCCTAGAAGTCATCAGCTGTCAATAACTCCTCAGTTAGAACTGAAGACTCATGAACCCTCTCCCCTCCACACACAGGCCCTCCTCCCTGTATGCATGAGCCCTCCTCTAATGAGAGATATTTGAGAAGGCTGGCTATCTAATGGGGCGGCTCTGCTTAGCTCCTGCTGCTGTGTTCAGAACCAGAAATATCCAGAGGCCAAGAGCACTGCAGCTAAACCCATAAGACGCCAGCATGGTGGCTGGCTCGGCCAAAGCTCAGCTGAGCCCGACAATACCAGCCATTCTCGAGGTACCCGGTAGAATGAAGACTCTTCATGCTTAAAGATTATCCAATGGATTTATATATTTGGAAATGCTCAATTAACAAGATGCCCGTACAATTAGAATAATTACCCAATATCTAACCTTTGATATAAGTTGCTACTCAGGACTGGTCTCGACCCATCCTTTCTCCTCTACAATTGCTAGCCTCGCCTCTCCTCTCTCCCCTCCTCCTCCTCTCTCCTCCCAGCTCCACCTCCTCTTCTACTGCCCAATCACCAAGCTCCATTTCATATACAGATGAATGTAGCAGATAAATAACCTGCTACACCCTCCCCCTCCATGCATGAGCCCTCCCCACTCTGTGAGCCCCTCCATGCAAGAACCCTTCCCCTCCATGCTGGTTTGATCTTGTATGGGTCTCGTTCAACCACAGCTAATGTGGGTTCATGAGTGCAGGCTCCTGTCACTTTCCAGAAGACACTGTTTTGCCCCTGTTTTCCCTAACCTCTGCCTTTTGAGATCTTTCTGCCCCCTTTTCTGTGCTGTTCCTTGGGCCTTGTGGGAAGTGATATGATACAAATCTCCCATCTGTAGCTGGGAGATCGGCATTCCACTGATACTTAGTCTCTGCACTTCAATTAATCACCATACATTGCACAAAGAAACTTCTCTGATGAGGTCTGAGAGCCATACTAAATTATGAATAGAAAGATACAAATCCAGAGGGCACTTTGATAGTGTGTCCATTTCGTGAAGTAACAGCAGTAGGTTCACCCGTGGGGCCTGAGAGCTCCGCAACCATGGGTTCGTGGTCAGACCTGCAGTATCAGGCACGTGATTCCTTCTGTGGAGTAGGTCTTAAAAGTCAAGCAGAAAGCTGGCTACCCACATAACATCCATGACAATATTGCACCCATGGGTGTACCTTGCCATGCTGGTCGTTATTGTCACTCACAGGGTTCACAGTTGGGTGAATGCTGTTTCTCTCCCCCATCAGCTGACTACACAGCACCTTCTGGTACCACAAAAGTTAGCCAGCTGGGAGGAAGCTTCCCGGTCTTTCTCATCATATCTTAAAGAGATTAAATATGTTCTGTTTGATATTAATGATACCATCTTAGAAAACGTTAAAATAATCACTGATAATATGTTTTGTCTTAATGTACAAACTATTGCTTGCACAGGGCCCACTTTTCCCTTGAAGACATGATTTTTGAAAAATGGTTCGTTTGTCTGGCCTAGATCCAGAGCCATTATTGGGCAAGTCGACTGACTAATGGATGATTTCCAAAGAAGCTGGCTTCTCCTTTGGTTCTGTCTTCTCCCAATTCCCATCCCTTGGATTATTTGGGGAACATGTGATGCCTAAGTCCCTGTCCTGTAATATAGAACTAGAGAGCCTGGAGAGATAGCTCAGCAATTAAGAACAATTATTGTGCAATTATAAAGGCCAGAGTTTAGATCCCAGGAGCCAAGTCACAACTCAGCCATCCTGCTTACACTTGTAACGTCAGCTTCAAAACGAAGCAGAAGCAAAAGAATTACCAGGGCTGACTAGCTTATAGTCTACCCAAGAACACTTGAGTCTCAGGTTCAGAGAGAGACCCTGTCTCAAAGAAATAGGTAGAAAGTGATCAAGGAATATAACTGACACCCCTCTGGCCTCCATACCTGCATAGGCATGCATGTGCATGCTTGAGCGCACACACACACACACACACACACACACACACACACACACACGGGGGGGGGGGGAAATATGTGAATAAAATAAATCTTTTGAAAGCCAGGCGTGACAAAACACACCTGCAGTCCCAACACTGGAAAGGTATGGATGGAGAATCTCAAGGGTACACTGGCTAACCAGTTGAGCCAATCAGTGAGATCCATGAATAACCTTGTCTCATAAATTTGAGAATAGAGAAACACTCAACATTAACTTCTGGTCCCTACATGTGCACACACAGGCACGTATACTTACATACTGAGAGAGAGAGAGAGAGAGAGAGAGAGAGAGAGAGAGAGAGAGAGAGAGAGAGAGGTTGAGAGAGAGAGGTTGAGAGAGAGAGAGAGAGAGAGAGAGAATGCTCATGCACTAGAAATTCCACAAAGATTACAGAAATGGAGGGGGCGCTGGTGAGCCAAGACTTACTTACTGCCATGGCATTTAGGGAATCTAAAACTGGGACAATGAGGTCTCTAATAGGTCACTTCCTCCCCATACCTCTTATTGATGCACAGTCACTGCCCGGAAGTCAGCCAAGAGCCAGCAGGGGTGGACCGACCATCTGCAGTTTGGGCAGCCTGGACAGAGTGCTCACAGCTATGGATGAATCAGGTCTTTATCAGCTTTCAGGGTAATTCCCCAGTTAGGGGCAGATGGGGTGATGGAGCTAAGAAGATGAAGGAGGAACTGAACTCGGGTTCTCTGCAAGGTTACAGACTAAAACTTTTCATTGAGACATTGCATTGAACTTCTATTCATGTTCTCTCCTGGGCTAGGATATAGCTCATTGGTATAGACGTTGCATAGCATGTATGAGCCTTTGGCCTCAAACCCTAGCACTACAAAACAGTGAAGAATGACTGATGTTCTCCAAGAGTGAGCTGAAAGCCTCATTTTCCTGTTGTGCTTCTTTAAAACTGTAGCATATTCTAAGCACCCAGAACTTCTTTTGTGTGCTGTAAATGAATTATATATGCAAGCAGCTAGCCCATATAAATGGTACCAAAACAAACAACAACAACAAAAACCCTGATATTTTATTTGACAAGCTGTAAGCTGAGGTTGGGCAGGTTCTGGGCTATCCTAACTTATATCCAAATCGTAGGTCCTATGTTATTTAATATTTAAGTCTTGCCTGGGTTATTTCTGCTTCACCAGCCTGACTTCGGGGTCGACTTCTCCTGGCTCCGTGCTCATGATCCATCCAGTGTCATGGCAACCTCCTCCTCTTTCTCCATGTCCTTTCTCCTTCTCTCTTTCTTCTTTTCTTTCCCCACCTTGTGGTCTCTACCTGCAACCCCCAGCCCAGTAACCAAAACCCTACCTACCTCTATTCTCCCCAGTAATCGGCTGTGGCTGCTTTTACTTAACTAATAGCTTAAAATTGGGGAGCAAGTTTTATACAACAAAGGCTGGTGTGCACGTAAAAATTCACTCGTCAGGGGACAACCAGATTTTGGGGTTCAGAGCTTAGCATTTGTATACACAGCAGCACCGGACCGAACCCTAACAGTGAATTATGTGTGTTTATGTGCATGGATGTATGAGGATGCACATGTGTGTGCAAGTGCACACAGAAGCCAGAGTCAACCTCAAGTGTTATTCTTCAGGTGACAGCCACTTTGAGTCACAGTGAACCAGAACTTACTAAGTAGACTAGGCTGGCTGGCCAGTGGGCCTAAGCCACTTCCACCCCTGGAATTATAAGCATGTATTACCACATTCCATATGTGTTCAGGATATCATATGCGGGTCCGCGGGCTTGCACGACATGCCCTTTACCGACTGAGCCATCACTCCAGCCTCCAGAACTTTTCTCATCTATAAAAACTTGAATATGCTTTTTATATAAGCCTCCTGCCTGCCTTCCTCAAAGGAGGATTGGTACAGAGAAGGGACCAACTTGCAACAGTCGCATCAATCACTAGCAGGACAGAACTTTGTGTAAAATTCAAGAAGCCATAGGCCACTTCTAATTAACCACCAAGCCTGGCATCTTGGTCCTATCTAGAGAGAAGCTACAGGGGATGAGAACTTTCATGCTTCTTATGGCCCTGTGCTTCTCTTCAGACGAACTGAATCAGAAGCACCGTACAGTTCAGAAATCTGTGTGAGACAAGCATTTGCCACGTTAGCATGACAACCTGAGTTCAATCCCAGCTCCCCTGTGAGAAATAGCTGGGCATATTGGCATGTGTTTGGAGACCAGTGGATCCCAGGGACTTGCCAGCCAGCCGACCTAGCCAAAACAGCGAGCCCCAGGTCAATAAGAGACCTTGTCTCACCGGGCGGTGGTGGCGCACGCCTTTAATCCCAGCACTTCGGAGGCAGAGGCAGGCGGATATCTGAGTTCGAGGCCAGCCTGGTCTACAGAGTGCGTTCCAGGACAGCCAGGACTACAGAGAAACCCTGTCTCGAAAAACAGAGAGAGAGAGAGAGAGAGAGAGAGAGAGAGAGAGAGAGAGAGAGACCTTGTCCAGAGAACGAGGTGGTGACTCCTGAGGAACAATACTGAGGTTGATCACAGGCCTCTGCAGGCACATGCAGACATGTGAGTACACGGGAGAACACGTGTGAACACATGTGAGAACACAGATTCTCAAGGTGCCCGATAATGACCCAGCTCGGCACTGCTCTCCTTTCTCTCCTTTCTGTGTGTGGATCAAGGCATATGGGAGCAGAGCGGCTCCTCTCTCTGTCCTGCGAGTCTCCCCTTTTCTTCCCGTCCTCTCCTTTGTTTCACTCCTCTCCTGCCTCGCTTCTCTGCTCTTCTCTTTTCTTCTCTCTGTCTCCATCCTTTGCTTTGCTCCGACCCAGCCTCCAATCCCTGACCACACATCCTGGGAGCCCCACAGAACAAGGCTGCTCCGTTCACATTCTTTATCCGGTAGCAGGCTGCCATCTCAAGGGCATCGCAGACACTTCACAGACATTGCCTTCCGACAAGAAACGCCAGGATCTCAATTAGCAAATAGCTGTCCAGGAACTCCAGGCTCCCCCTAGACAAGCAACTCACAAGAATTTTAAAATGCTAAAATCGTTTGTATTTATACCATGAACTATCATAGTATAAAGGAGGGGGGAAAAAAAGCAAGCCCTAAAATTCCTGAGTGATATTTTCTAATGTCGTCAGTCGAAATATATACTTTTGTTTATTTTATGTACTGCTCAACTAGAAGCTAGCAACTGAGTCTAGAAAGCAAGCAGATGAGCCGGCTGCAGACACCTACTGACGTTCCTTCGCAGAGAAAACTACATTTCCCAGCTTGCCAGCTTTCCTTGTAGTTAGCCAAAGACCAGGTGACTGAGTGCTGGCCAATGAAAAACAAGTGAAAATTATACATTTTGAGATCGAATCTCTCAATCAACCTTTCAGGTTTTCCTGTTCTCTGGAGCTTTGGGATGCGGGAAGAGCTCTCAAAGCGTGCTGCACTGTGTGATAAATGGTATCTGGCTTCCGTCGTGTTAATTTGCTGCGAGAGTTTTCACAGTTTGTTACCGCAAAGCGCTCTAGCCTATTGCCTCATAGGTTCGGAAACTCTAGCTGGCAACTTTAATAATGCGTTCATAATGAAACCTAAGTGTGAATTCTGAGTGCCCTTGATTTGGTTGAGAGCCCTTGATTTGCCAGTGGATTCATCAGTATCCCAAAAGCATTGGCGAGAAAATAAAAAAAAAAAAAAAAACCCAAGTTAAATTTGGTTAATATTTAAATTTTGTGCATCAAGTCACATTAAGAAGAAAGTGAGAAGAAAACTGAAGAAGGGGAGACGGTATTTGCCAATGAGGTATTTGACAGGGGCCTGACACCTACGCTTCTGTTTACCCTTTAGCCGTTCTGCCTATTGAAGATGGTGGATCATTTGGAAGCCATCTGGGAATCAGAAACACCGAGAGAACTCTTAAAGCTGGACAACAGAAACCCAACATAGAAACTGTCACAAAGCATCTGTGACAATTCACAAAGCCATCTGTGATGGCTCATGGAATTAAAAGCTTTCCACGCAATCCTGAGGACCAGAGTTTGAATCCCAGTTACTCATACAAATGTTTGCTGAGCGGATGTGTATCCTGCCTGTAATCCCAGCTCTGAGGAGACAGGGACAAAAAAAACCCAGGCTCATTGAAATATTAAATATTTATGGTGTACACTATCTAACAAAAAATAGCTATTTAGCCATAAGCATCTACTGTACAACTAGTAAAGAAATGGGGAGGGAAGGGAAAGGAGGGGAGGGGAGGGGAGGGGAGGTAAGGGAAGGGAAGGGCCTCAGCTGAAATAAAGAGCTCCCTCGCTTTCAGTCAGCAAAGACGACGGCTGTTAAGAATAAATGAGGCATGGGACTGGGACATGCTCAGTCTGTCACGTGTCTGCTGCATGAAAGCAGGGATGTGAGTTTGGATCCCTGGAAAACCACGGTTAAGTTGTAGGTATGTGCATGATATCCCAGCTGGGAAAGCAGAGACAGGTAAAAGCCAGCAGCCCACTGGCTTTCCATACCAACCACGTTGGTGAGCTCCAGGTTCAATAAGAGATTTGTCTCATCAATCAATCAGTCAATCACTGGGGAGCTAGAGAGATGGTTCACTAGTTAAGAACACCCGTTGCTCTTCAAGAGGACCCACGTTCAATTCCTACCACCAATATGGCAGCTCACAACCATCTGTATCTCCAATCCCAGGAATCTAATGCTCTCTTCTGCCCTCCTTGTCCATGGCATGCACATGGAACACAAATATACATTCAGGCAAAGTATCATACACATAAAATAGAATAAACTGTTATAGTTAAAAATTAAAAGGTAGAGAACAATTGAGGAAGACACCCAGTATCAACCTCTGGCACACACACACACACACACACACACACACACACACAGTCATATACACACGTGTATATACATACCACACATGCATTCACATACACAATCACACAGAATCACACACACAAAGAATAAAGATTGAACAGACTGTTAAATAAAAAAGATTAAGTCTTCTCTCATCAATAGTTTTCTTGCCATATTTTATGAACATGTTCAACTTCTTCTTTAAATCTTCACACACTTTACTCTCTGCGTGCCTACTCTGTATATAGAAGCTTTCTAAAAAGCAATTTATACTCAGCTCCATTTTCAGTTGCCATTGGCTAACGTATCCATTTGGGTAGAAAAGCAAAACAAGAATCCATTAGGTGACCAGGAGTTTGTTCAGGGCATAAAAACACAGGAACCAAGCACCCTCAGAAACTCAGTGCCTCTGTGCCAAATGGTGACAAGAAACGGTGGTGGACTAAGGACTCCTAAAGCTCACCTCTCCATAAAAGCCAGGAAATCTCTGACAACAATCAAGCTGTGTGGTACATATGCAAAAGAAAATCTGGACTCTCAAGAACAATGAACACTGTCAGCGATTTCCCTCACCCCGTCTGGTTGCCTCAGAGGAATTTTAATGAACCACCTTTGTTAGAAACTGCCATTATTTAATCTGGTGATTGGGCAGAAGTTATGGTCACTGGGGGTTCACTCAGTGAGAAAAGCTTTCTGGAACCTTCTGTAGTTACCTAGTGTATGTGGGACTTTGGTGTCTAGCCCCAGCATTGAAAAAATGGGCATGGCCGATGGCAGAAACCTGAAATCCCAGTACTACAGAGGCTGAGGCAGGAGGATTACTGGTTCCAGAGCTGCCTATATAGTTGTCATCGTCATCTTGACACAGCCAGCGTTATCTGGAAAGGAGACATCCTAGCTGAAAGGTTGTACAGATGAGATTGGCTTATATCTGTGGCAAACTCTCTTGATTTGTTGATTGATGTGGGAGGGCCAAGCCCACTGTGGGCAACGCTATTCCTAGGCAGTTGGTCTTGGGTGGTATAAGAGTGCTGACTGAGCACAAGACAGAGTGAGTAAGCCAGTAAGTAGCCTTCCTCCATGGTCTCTGATATAGGTTCTTGCCTTAAGTTCCTGGCCTGACGTCTTTTGGTGAGAGACTATTACTTGGAAGTATAGGTTGAAATAAATCTTTTCATCCCCCTACGTTGCTTTTGGTCATTTTTCTGTTGTTGTTTTGTTTTGTTTTTATCACAGCAATAGTGAAGAAAAGTATATACTCAAATTACTAAGTCAGAAATAAAACGTTTTACAAACCAAATAGAAACAAAAAGTGTTACAAAGTGGCACCATTAACAGTGTATGCTAGCAAATTAGATAATCTGTATAAGATAGACAAACTTCTAGAGACATACAAACTATCAAAATTCACTCTGGAAAAAATAGAAAATCAGTATAGACATGAGAAACTAAGTTAGTTTCAGAAAATACCCAATAAAAAGAAAATTAGACCCAGATGTCTTTGTTATTGAATTCTATAAGATGGTTTAGAAAAAAAAAAGAATTAATAACAATCTGTGCCATGTGTCGTGGATTTGGTTTAATGCTTGTATTATGTTAATCAGGTTCCCAAAAAATGCATGAGAATCCATATGCTGAGGGTTCCTGCCCTGAGTTGGTTCTGATTGGTAAATAAAGTTTCCGGTGGCCAATGGCTGGGCAGGGAGACAGAGGTAGCACTCTAGGATTTGAGGGCAAAGGGACCAAGAGAGGAAGAAGAAAGGAGAATCTTCATGCCGGGAAAGGAAAGAAATCCAGGCTTGAGCTCTGCAGAAGAGAGAGAGCACAGCAATCATGTAAGAGCTAGAGAAGAGGGCTAGAGAGCTGGCTCAGCGGTTAAGAGCACTGACTGCTCTTCCAAAGGTCCTGAGTTCAATTCTCAGCAACCACATGGTGGCTTACAACCATCTGTAATAGGATCTGATGCCCTCTTCTGGTGTGTCTAAAGACAGCTACAGTGTACTCGTCATATACATAAAATAAATATATAAAATACTGTAAAAAATAAATAAAGTTGTTAAAAAAAGAAAAGAAAGTCCCTGCTACCCTTGGGTCTAGGGTAACAAAGATGGAATATAGAGTCTAAGTAATTACTCGGGATTATCAGAAGGGAGCATTAGCAACTCAGAGGTTTGGGAGTGGCCCAACCATCGAGTGCCTGTGTGTGTCTTTTGTTTGGGAACTCCGAACATTGGGGCAGGTACCGAGGATACATGCTCTAATTGGCCCGGGCCAATTAGAGCAGATTAGATTAGAGCAGATTAATCAACTACTGCTGCATCCATGGAGATGGTAAAAAGCCAGACAAGATGGCTTAACCTGGCAATCCCAGCATTCCTATGGTGAGATGGGAGATTCTATAGACAGAAAACTAGCTGCGTGTTTCATGCAAGCTTAATTTTTTCAAATATTGTTGGTCAGCAGAGAGTTGGACTAAGGGTTCGAGTCCCAGTATATGGTGGGCCAGCTGTACAAGCAAACTGAATCCAAGTACACGGTTACGTTGTTGTCAGGAACCCAAGGATACTTCAATACACAAAACTCAGACAGGACCACTGTATCAGCAGACTGAGAGCAGGAACTCACCATCAGGGTGTTGCCTCTGGAACTCAATTCTCCATGCTGAATGCCATCACTTCACCTCCAATAGAGTCTAACAGGCTTCGGACGTTGGCTTCGTTCAGCTTCAGACGTAGACCCACTGACCATGTGTGTCTAGTTCTTCTCAGACTGCCCAAGCCTTCCTTTAATATCTTTTTCATGCCTTCCTGGGTACCTTTTGAGAAGTCGCCTTCTGTTCACATTCTCAGTTATCCTAGTTAGCTTTAAACGTTGACACAGCTTAGAGCCATCCAAGAGGAGCGCCTCGGTTGAGGAACAAGCTGCCTAGAGCAGATTGGTCTAGGAACATGTCTGTAGGAGAGTGCCTTGAGTGTTGACTTATGTAGGAAGATCCGGCCCACTGCAGGCGATGCCATCCCTGGGCAGGAGGCTCAGAGCCACATAGAAGAAAGCTGGCTAATCACAAGCCATTGAGCAATCCAGAAGTCAGGCAACAAGCAGAAGGTTATTGTCTCAGAAATGGTTCGTGCTAGCTCATTGATTTATTCCTCCATGGTTTCTGCTCCAAGAGCCTGTCTAAATCCTTGCCCTGACTTCCCCCAATAATAGAATGTGACCTGGAAATGTAAGCCAAATAATGCCCCCCCAACACACCCAAGTTGCTTTTGGTCAGGGTGATTTTTATCACGGAAGGGAAACTATAACAGCAGCCATCTATTCTTTGTGTGGCCAGCAACTGTGTTATGTTTCCATCCCAGAATCCTCTTTTCCTTCCATTCCAGAGCCGTGCATTTTTCTGCCCACTCAACACATAAACTGAATATGGCAGATTTCTCAAGTTCAGTGTGGTTAAGAGCAGGCTCATCCTCCAGCCCAAACCTTCTACCCTGCTGAGATTTGTAACCATGGGCTTTCCCACCCGTGCATAAGTTCCCAGAAATAATGACTCTGAGACTTCTTATATATGAATAAATACCTAGGCCACTAGCTTTGTCTTGTTCCCGATAACTCATAATCTCTACAGAGATCCCTTGACAGTTTTAACTGCATGCCTAGTATTACACAACCTGACCCAGGCTTAGGTGCCACTCCCAGCCTCGCCCCCTCACCATTCGGCATCAGATGGTCAGCAAACCCTCAGGCACAGCTCTGCCCATGTCTCCCTTAGATGTCCTGGACTGCTCTTTCAGGTCACACATGGATTCTTCTTTAGCTCCTTCAGCTAATTTTACCCGCTTCACTCCTTTGCAGCCAAATGATCTTTCCATTCCTAAGTGGGAAAAGTTCAAACATTACCTCAGTATGAGGACAGGAGGTTAAAGGAGAGGTTTAAGTCTATACTCGAGCAACACCGCAATGCCAGATAGGAGAGGCTCTGCTTCTAATCAGCCACAGAATTCAAAATCTTTGGCCTGGGCCTCGATTCCTGTTAAAGAAGCCTGAAACTTCCTTTCCTTTTGTGACTAGAGCTTTGTTACAAAGTTTAAAACACACACACACACACACACACACACACACACACACACACACACAACTTAAAAACACTTCCTGAAGATATTCAATGGGCTGGAGGGGTGTGCAAATCATGACACGCAATCCAGGGTGGATTCGTTTCTTTCCTGTTGCTATGGTGAAATATGCTGACAAAAAAGCAACTTAGGGAAAAGAGGATTTATTTTGGCTTGTGGTTCTGCAGGAACACAGTCCATAGTGATGGGCAACGAATGGCTTCAGGAACTGGATGGTCTTGCTTTCATCCTCAAAACCCGACCCCTCCCAGTGATCCAGTGATATACTTCCTCCAGTAAGGCTCCACCCGCTAAAAGTTCCATAATCACCACACAAAGAGCACCACCAACTGAGGACCAAGTGTCCACATACCTGAGCCCCATGAGGGATATATTTTTACTCAAACCACCAGATAGAACCTCTCTGATATTTTGGTAAATTCTACAGCTCTGAGGTCTTTCTTTGGAGTGCCGCTGAGCACGGAGAGAAAGTGCGTAAGACACATCCTTATTAATGTTTTTGTTTACATTTTGTTGTAGAGGCAGATTGGCTTCAAAATTGCAGTCCTCCTGCCTCAACCTCCCTAGTGCCAGTACTATAAACATACACCACCATTTCTAGTTTTCACTAAGGAGTCTCTTTATAAAAATAATTATGAGCGATAACCTTGTGACGAATTATATTTTGCCAGGTGTCGGTGCAGGGAGACTTTTTGGTACAACAGAGCAGATTTTTTTTTTTCCCAGAGTACTAGAGATGCAAACGTAAGTGAGGTTCTATTTTTCCCATCAGCCTCAGCTCCCCTCCAGGAATCAGCAAGAGATAGATCTCTTGCTTGATCTGAAGGAAACCACACTCTGGGAAGAATTCACTTCTGTTGGAAAAAAGGCATAGCAAATCCAGATGGCAGATCATTCTCTCTCTGGATGCTCCTCCATGTGGCCGCTCCAAGTCTATATTTAGCATGATCTGAGTAAGAATCACACGCTGGGCTAAACTCGGCCCAGAATATCAGCTGTGATTTACTGCCAGTAGCAGTTATAAATCTCCCAGTTGGAATTTTGCTACTGGATGGGTTCATTTGCCTTACACCCCACAGCTGTAAATATGTAGAATTAGAGTGGACAAGAGGCAGCCTTGTTTATATTGTCTCTCTGTCTATAATTGTATCTGTTTGCTCCACTGGTTGGTGAACAAGATGAATGCCTTTAAGTCCCATTATTAATTATGGTCATTTATTTGAGGGC
This sequence comes from Arvicanthis niloticus, assembly GCF_011762505.2. NCBI lineage: Eukaryota > Metazoa > Chordata > Mammalia > Rodentia > Muridae > Arvicanthis > Arvicanthis niloticus. The sequence continues at coordinate 12,707,486 of NC_047665.1, forward strand.
ACTGACAGTGAGCAGGCAAAAAAAAAAAAAAAAAAAAAAAAGGCATTTTCAGCCACACTCACCCTGCTGTAGATTTTCTACTGGGAAAAATAAATCCTGGATTTCTATCAGCTACTGAAAACGACAGGTCCACCACACAGGGGGAAAAAAAAGACCATAGTAGGTAAAGATATTTAAGCCAAGTTAGACTTTAGGAACATGGTGACCTTGGGGTGAAGCCAGTGGAACTGGCTCTGTGTCCATGTATGGGGATTGAATTTGTGTGGGAGAGGGGTTGGCAGCATAAGCACACTGAAGCACAGATTTCAATGTTCACATTTCAGGACTATTCCTGGGTGACCTGCGTGGGCCCCTCTGCTAGCCCAGGGGAGCATCCCCACCTAGCAACTGAGGTCGAGCTGGGTAAGAGAACAGCATGTCTAGCCAAACCTGGATAAGACAACTCTTTTTGAAGACTGTGTCTGTGGTGGTTAGTGTTGATTGTCCACTTGACAGGATTTGGAGTCACCTAGGAGGCGAACCTTCAGGCACACCTGTGAGAGATGCTCTTGATTAGGTAGGAAAAAGCCTAACAGCACCATCCCCTTGTGCTTGGGCCCTGAACCCCGTAAAAAGGAGGTAGCTAGCTGGGCAGCAGCATTAATTTGTCATCTTCCTGGCTGAAGATGCAATGGAGCCGGCTACCTCCACCTTCGCTTTCCACGTCGTGATGAATGAGCCCTCAAACCATGAATCAAACGAAGCCTTCCCTTCGTTAAGTTGCTTTGACAGGGTGTTTTATTACAGCAGCAAGGAGAGTAACTAAAACAGGGTCTTACAGTGTAATCCAGGCTGGCTTTGAACTCTCCATGTAGCCCAGGCTGGTCTGGAACTTTGTATCTACCTGCCTCTGCCTCCCAAGTTTTGAGACTACAGACCATGGCACCATGCCCGGCACGAGCCAATCCATTCTGTCAAGTTCACGGAACTTAGGTTTAGCCCATTCATCCAGATTCTTTCTTCCCAGGTGCACCAGAAGATCCTACGTCTGCCTATCTACTCCCACTGTGTGCCCAGTTGGGTAGAAACTTTAGACCAGTGGTTCTCAAACTTCCCAATGCTATAACTTTTAATACAGTTCCTCATGTTGTGGTGACACCGCCTAACCATAAAATTATCTTCTTTCTTACTTCATAACTGTAATTCTGCTATTGTTATGAGTTGTAATGTAAATATCTGTGTTTTCTCATGGTCTTCGGTGACCCCTATGAAAAAGTCATTTGACCCCAAAGGGGTCTCCACCCACAGGTTGAGAACCAGTGTGT